>NC_079446.1:31379062-31710312 GCF_903798145.1 Danio aesculapii | reverse complement strand
TGCTGCATAAGTTGGTGGTTCAATTCGCTGTGGTGACCCCTGATTGATAAAAGGGAGTAAGCTGAAAAGAAAATGAATCATGCAAAATTCATTTATGTTACTTCTGCTAGGACATCTTTAAATGTGGTAAAGTAAAAAAGTATCTTTTCCCACATAAAAAAATACTATAGTAATTTATAATAAATGTGCAAGTGTTTTTGAAATATACCATAATAAAATGTTTTATACTGTATATATGAAAGAATTCAAACACTCGGGAAATGGATGCTACAGTATACTGTAATATTAACTATCAAGAACTGAAAAACTATAATAAATACTATAGTATACTTTAGTTTTTACTACAGTAAACAGTTTAGTAATGTAGTATAATATATATTGACAACCAAAAATGGGGTGTCACGGTGGCGCAGCGGGTAGCACGATTGCCTGACAGTGCTCTGGTTTCCCTCACAAGTCCAAAGACATGCGCTATAGGTGAATGGGGTAAGCTAAAATTGTCTGTAGTGTATGTGTGTGTGTGAGAGTGTATGGATGTTGCCCAGTGATGGGTTGCAGCTGGAAAGGCATCTGCTATGTAAAACATATGCTGGATAAGTTGGTGGTTCATTCCGCTGTGGCGACCCCTGATTAATAAAGGGACTAAGCCGAAAAGAAAATGAATGAATGAAACAAAAAATAATAATCACAAAATACGGAAAACTGTTCGTTTATGTATAATTTTACATGTAAATATACAAATAATTTTAAACATAAATACTTGTATTATTTTGAGAAGCGTTGTTTTCATAAATAAATAATAAAGTAAAAGTTTTAACTGTAGTTTAAACTGTAATTGAATAATGTTCAAATGCCCCAAAATGACATCAGTATACTTTCAATTCTTTTCATTTCTTTTCTTATTTGGATGCACTGCTCCTTTAAAACATAATTGCCACTATAAAACATACTTTGAAACTGAAGTACACTCTTTAGTTGCCTATAATCTTGATATTTATACAACCTGAAGGAAAGCAGCAATCCCACAGACAGAAATAATGAACTGAATCTCACAATACTGCAGTGGGTTTCACTCAGGATCTCTGTACATGTGCTGTTTCTTTCAGGCCTTATCAAGGTCATCGCGCCAAGATTTTAACAACTCCAAACCACTGTTGACCCAAGTTAATTTAAACAAAGAGTGGCTTCTCATTAGCATGACAGCAAACCTCTTTACTTAAGCTACCCTTCCTTACTTCAACATTCACTACTACTCTCACAATCACAGGACTCTCCTTCTCTCCAGAATGGCACCTTTCCACTTCATATCTCTCTTTGTTTCTATTGGAGAGCAAACGCATGCCTCTCTAATCTAATCGGTGGACACTTGAAAGGTTGTGCAAGATTAACAGGAAAGAATCTCCCTCCACCGTCACTTGCCGCTGCTTATCAGGCCATGTGCTTACATAATACTGACATCCAAAAGGAGCTCCACTAGCTGAAGCTCACATTTTTGTGTGTTGTGAGACATGCAACCTGGGCAAACTATGCATTACATACATTAAATACTGTTGTTATTAAAACATTTCTTATAGACTTGATTAAGCATACACAAGTCCGGTTCTTTAAGTAAAAGTTATTTACTTCAGTGATTTTCTCCATATGAATCTGATTATTAACAATAATACATAATAAACATGTTTAGACAGACCTGCTTTGAGGATGTTAAACAGTTGTATATACTTTTGTTAAACAATTGGCAGAATTTGTGCAGAAGGACTACATCATCACCCATAATGCCATACAGAATATTTCACAACCCATTTTTGAATGTGGTAAATGTATGAAAGAATTTAAACACTCTGGAAATGGATGCTACAGTATACTGTAGTATTAACTATAGAGAACTGAAAAACCACAATAAATACCATAGTATACTTTAGTTTTTACTATAATAAACACACATAAAGGCTCATTATACCCCTTTATACATTTCTGGACACTGCAAAATCCATCCCAGGAGGTAAGTTTTCTGTAGTTTTTGTGACCAGAGGCCGCTGTGTATGTTTTTTCAGATCTCAAATTTCTCTCTCAAGTGCAATTCGCCTGCTCTTCTCATGTAAATCCACCAGAGGCCGCTGTCGACTGACTGACTGACCGACCAACTGATTCCCCCACCCACCCTCTTCCCTAAACCCAACCGACAGTGTTTTCAAAAGCACCGATTGACCCGATCACCCCACTTCCCTAAACCCTACCAACATTGGGTTGGCAATCTAGAAAGCAAATCTAGAGAAAGAAATGCCCTCATGGCCACTTTTACTTTTTGATTTTATTGTTTGGCTTTTGGTTTTGATTCTGGAACCGTTCTTCACCAGACTCGAACCCCGTCGTCACAGTCAACTCCACTCTGCATCTCAAGTACGAGGCGAGCTACTGAGCAAATTGGTAACACTGGAAAAGCCGTCAATATGGAGGTAATCGGTCAGCTGGTAGCAGGAAAAGAAACAGAAGCCATCGAAGGTGTCATACCGCCCTGTAGAATTCATTTTAAATACGAAATGCAGCCATACTTAGCTCTGGCTACATAATTCGCGCTCTCCAGAAATGTATACAGGGGTACATTTTCACAATGAGCCTGTGTTCACCAATAAGTTGCAATGAACAAAGTGCACAAAAATAGATTTGTTTTCATTGTGTTGTAGTTTTTTGATCAATCAACATCAAACATGTCACATTTAAGCCATTCACAAATACAAATGTTCCATTCTGACTTTCCCTTCGCAATACCGATTACTTTTAATTCATGTAAAATGCTACCTATTGCACTGGATTGTGTTGTATGTTATACTGTATTGTAAAGGGCTACCTATTACCTATATACAATTTAATTAGTTCAAAACATTTTTAACTGAACACATGCACACATATGGCATCACGGTGGCGCAGTGGATAGCACAATCGCCTCACAGCAAGAAGGTGGCTGGTTTGAGCCCCGCCTGGGTCAGTTGGCATTTCTGTGTTGAGTTTGCATGTTCTCATTGTGTTCACGTGGGTTTCCTCTGGGTGCTCCGGTTTCCCCACAGTCCTAAGGCATACTTATAGGTGAATTAAATAAGCTAAATTGTCTATAGTTTATGTTTGTGCATGCAAGAGTGTATGGGCGTTTCCCAGTGTTGGGTTGCAGCTGGAAGAGCATCCGCTGCGTAAAACAAATGCTGGATAAGTTGGTGGTTCATTCCGCTATGGTGACCCCTGATTAATAAAGGGACTAAGCCAAGAAGAAAATGAATGAATGAATGACAGACACACATATTGTACTGTATATGTCTATGTTACTAAGAGGGGACCAGGGTTTCTGCTCATTTTAATGAAACAAAAATTCTTTTAAGGTCTTTATTCATAATATAACTGAAAATAAGTTTTACATTTTTTAAAAAACATGCTAAGTGGGGACCTGAAGCTCTGGGTGACGTCTACCTATCCAACAGGGGACCTTCATAGACTGCAGAGACACTGAGTGTGAAACACACAGACTGCTGGAACATAGACTTTTAACTCACTATCTGACTTTATTTACATGCTAAACTCTAACGTTTTAAACATTTCTATTTTATTAAATATTCTGATAGTGACATTAAAATCTAAATAACTTAGTTAATCCTGAAAATATTTTAGAATTGAAATTAAAACTATCAATATACAGTTGAAGTCAGAATTATTAGCCCTCCTTTGAATTAGTTTTTCTTTTTTAAATGTTTCCCAAATAATGTTAAACAGAGCAAAGAAATTTTCACAGTATGTCTGATAATATTTTTTCTTCTGGAGAAAGTCTTATTTGTTTTGTTTTGGCTAGAATAAAAGCAGTTTAAAAATTTTTAAAACCATTTTAAGGTCAAAATTAGCCTGTTTAAGCTATATATTTTTTCGATAGTCTACAAAACAAACCATTGGTATACATAAACTTGCCTAATTACCCTAACCTGCATAGAAAAAAAAAATCTTCTCTCTGTTAAACAGAAATTTGGGAAAAAATAAACAGGGGGGCTAATACTTCTGACTTCAACTGTATTTATGAGTAAATGAGTACACACTTAATCAACATGTCAGTGAATATTGACAATATGCACTGCTGCATTTTAACCAAAACGCATGCCAAGTTGGGGCCTAAAACTGTGAGTGATGTCTACCTATCCAACAGGGGACCTTTAGAGACTGCTGGAACACAGACTTTTAACTCACAATCTGACATGATTTAATGCTAAACATTTATATAAATTATTAAAAATTCTAATAGTAACCTTAAATGCTAAATATTTTAGTTTTACCTGCAAATACACACACAATAAGCAATATACAAAAAATGTCAAAGTTATTTTCTGTTACTATACCTGTTAATTTAACAGTTTTTGCAGTATGTGATGAAATATTGTGATAAAGCAAATCACGCAAACTCTGATACCGTGATGATGCGATTCGGTCAGGGTTTTGTGCTCAAGAATGTTCCTTGCGGCCCTTGAAACTGAAGTGCAGGATTTGGTCTCAAGCTAACCCCCTCCACCCAAGACAGCTGTTGCTATGGTAACCGGCTCTAGCAGGGTGGCAGCAGGATGGCACCCCATGAAAGCCCAGAGTGAAGCTGCAGTGCCGACAAGCCAACAATCAACTGTTTTAATCATGCAGATGGGCTAAAGTAGGAGAGTTTCCTTGACATGTGCTGTAACTAATACAACAGCTACTGTGGCTATATTAGGCAGACACACAAAAGGCACATTTAGACATCGCTACAGTATGTGTTCTCCGCATTGAGCCAAAAGCAGAGTGTGTGCTACCTCTACTCGGTCACGCTCCACGCTGATGTGAGGGAATGTGGGCAGGTGGAGAAGAACAGCACAGTGAAAGACTGAGCTTCCTCAAACTATATGAGCCTCATTCACCAAACACATGCAAGAAATCTTTGCATGTTGGTATAGCCAGATAAACTGTTGCATGCTGTAATTTAAATACAAATGTTTTTAGATCACAGACATATGACTGATATGTTTCTGTGTGATATGACGCATTTTTGAGCCATGGTTAGGAGTCAAAATATGCTTTTTATAATACTTGTATATGGACCAAAGCTGTATTTCTTTGTGTATTTTACTTTAATATATTTTAAAATGGGCGGCGCAGTGGCTCAGTGGTGAGCACTGTTGCCTCACTGTAAGAAGGTTGCTGGTTCGAGCCCCGGCTGGGTCAGTTGGCATTTCTGTGTGGAGGTGAATTGAATAAGCTAAATTGGCCATAGTGCATGTGTGTGAATGAGTGTGTATGGATGTTTCCCAGTACTGGGTTGCGGTTGGAAGGGCATCCGCTGAGTAAAACAAATACTGGATAAGTTGGCGGTTCATTCTGCTGTGGCGACCCCTGATGATTAAATAGATTAAGCCGAAGGAAAATGAATGAATAAATGAATATTTTAAAGTGTAATTTATTCATGTGATGCAACTTTTCAGCTCCATTACTCAAGTCTTCAGTGTCACATGATCTTTCAGAAGTCCTTTACATTACACTTAACTTTTTTGTGCAAGCTTCAGGGTTTTAGAATGTTCTAATAGATTTTTTTTATTTTTTATTTGAGAAAGACAATTTTATAGCATTGCAAAAGTTACTTTTTTATCAATTTATTTCATCAATTTGATCAATTTATTTGATTCAGTTTATCTTTGTTGGATAAATCATCAATTCCTAGTCTGCTTAAATTCAATTTAAATGATGTAAACATTTTAATGTTTAAAAGTGCCATAGATTGAATTGAAACAACATTATGGAGTCAATCTTGGGAACTTTTGGAGATTTGCATTTATTTTTTGCTCAATACTTTATTTTTTGTTTGCAAAACTTTCTTTTATTTTGCAAGTATATACATATGGCCCTAGATTGACTCCATCCTACATGTTAAGTGCAATATTTCTCCAGAAACAGTTTTGGTCCATTTCCAACCCTAGAAATTGTCCCTAATATATGTTATGCTTAGTTTTTACCATATTTGGAAGGATCATAAATATTAATAAGCTCTGCTCTGACAATCTATATCAACGCCTGACACACACAAATGCAGCAAGATCACAATAAAATGATTGTAACAGATGAGTGATATGAGATGATGCATAAATTTGCATAAAACACTTATATTAAGCAGCTTACATGTGTGTTTTACGTATGTATGTGTCACAACACAACTAACTAATTGTAACTAATTTCACAATATACATGTTAAACTAACAAAAGATACATTTAAATGTACCTTATGCCTCTTTGGGGTGGCATTGTAAAAATCTATAATCCGTATATCCAGCATTTTGCTTTTTAACCAGCTGTGAACAGATAGGACACTGATTTTCTGATTGGCCTGTTCATCATTGGGATTTTTCACCTACGGGACTTACATGAGAATGAGAAAGCGGTGGTGTTTGAGGCTTTCAGTATGTAATTTTCATTTACTGAACTCATTATTATGTACAGTATATCCAGGTTTTCATTATATGTCACCTTTTGTAAGTAGCTTAGAAAACAAATAATTCTAGCTCAAATTCTGACTGAGCTAATTCAAAGTCATTGTATAAAGTCATTTATACACCTGTTACATCAACTGAATTCAAGATTAACACCATAAATAATAGCAAGGCACAAATATATCAACAAAAAAGCTCATGCATTATACTTTCTCATACCTCCAAGTTCTAATTCTGTGAAAAAATGAATAAAAACGTGATTTGATGCGTACATCATCTGTCTCCTAAACACACACATATACACATGACCACATTTATAAAGCTTCTGATGGTGTTAAACAGAGTTTACCGCTGAATTATTCCAGCCTGTGTAGCTAAAAGAGTGCTTTTCAATCCTGAGGCAAAAGTGTGTTTGGAGTTGACTCAGAATGACTGCGCGTGTTTGTGTGAACAGCGTGAGTCAATGTTTTACTCCTCACCACTGCCTCCAGCAGCCATTTTCAAACTACACAAAGCCAAACATTCCTCGTCACGAAGGTCTAAACCTCTTTTTGTCTCAGAGATCGTTCACCTCTGCTCTATTTAACCTTAAAACAAGCTCCGTACTAATCTCAGTATTAGCTAACCTCTTGACTCAATTCTTGACCCCTGCTGACCTTTTGAATATTGGCCAAGTAAAATGTCCGGTCAATCCACACGTGCCGGGTACTAAACAGAGCTTATTTTAGACGCAGATGGGTATCTTTTGACTAGTGGTAATGTGTTCAGGATGAAGTGTTTATTCAGTACAATGATTCTGTATTGGATTGGTATTATATTTGTATTGTGATGAGCATCTGGCTCTCCTCCAGGCTTCGTCACGCCGGCCCTTACATTGCTGGCTCTCGTCCAGGCTTACAAATAGGGCTTGTGGCCAAAAGGAGGAACAGAGTTGGCAGCACAAGATGAACATAGTCAACCATAAATTTAGTTTACATCATATATAGGCTTAGAAGTTTCAAATGTGCACCAGATTCTCCAAAATTGATTTCTATAATAGATGTTTAAAAGAAGTTTTGATCTCACTTTATAGTAAGTATCCTTTACTAATTGCATCAACATATAAATACAATGTACTTAATATGTTTATAATGTATTGAATGGCACTTATTGTGGTATTGAGGTAGCATATGTGTAGGGTTAGGGACAGGTTTGGTGGTATGGGTAGGTTTAAGGGTGGGTTAAGGAGTAAGGGATGGAACAACAGGGTAATTATGAATGTAATTACAGAAATTCATTAGATGCATGTATTTTATCCAGCGTAATAAAAAAACATGTATTTACAAAATAAGTACATTGTAATGAAATATTAATTTCAGTGTAAGTACATATTAGTTTGTAAAGTAGGACCAAAGTTTTTTCGTTTCTATAAAAAGTTGCTCATGCTTACATAGGCTGCATTTATAATGACTTCTGTGAAATATTACTTCTCTTAATATTGTGAAATATTACATCTATATATAAACTGACAGCAAAGCAGAATTTTCAGCAGTCATTACTCCAGTGCTTCTTTAGAAATCATTCTGGTGGTCAAAGCATTTCTTATCATTAGGGGTACAAATAAATTGCTTTATATTTCTGTAGAAATTGTATTTTTCAGGATGCTTTGATGAATCGATAAGCTTTTACTTTTAACAAATTTTTTTTGTAACTTTACAGAAAATTTTAGTGTATTGTTTGTAAGCAATAGTATCACTCATTTTCTTAATTAATAAATAAATAAATAAATAAATAAAAATGACTCTGTTTTATTTGAATAATGTATTTATTAGGGGATGTTGGCAGGTTTAGTTCAGTTCAGTTAAAATTGGGATTGGTTTGTTAATTTAAATACATGTTGAATGCTGCCATACAAAGCAAACAACTCTAGTGCAGACTGACTGAAATATGAATACAACACAAACCAGTGGCACCTACATAAACCAAAAACAGGACATGATATTACAAGTAGTGACCATAAAAGCACAGAATAATCAAGCATGGCAAGTTTTTCTTATAATTGTCCCAATGTTGCTTATTACAGCTCAGTAAGGCATTAATTATGCATTTCATTTACTTCGTTTTACATATTTGTAATCCTGGACCACAAAACCTCATGTTTTTATCTCTTATGTCATGGGTATTTTTGTGCCAAAAGTAAAAAATATATTGTATCAATAGTAGTCAAAATGATCATTTTTATTAGAGTAATATGACATTTAGCAAATTTCCTCCCATAAAAATATTAAAACTTAATATTTTATTAGTAATATTCATTGGCAAGAACAAAATTGGTTCAACAAAAAAAGTGATTTTCAGAATATCTCAATATTTTCAATATTTTATGGTCCGTGGTCACATTTTATAAGCTTTTCACATGTTGTCAGCTGATAAAAATTCGACATACCTCTAGTGCAATTATCTCAACACACAGCATAAATGTTTAAATGTTTAATAAATCCTGTCTCAAAATTTACCTCATAACCTTTTTCTGGTTCAGGCCACACAAACAAACCCATTTAGAAATTCGTTCTTGCTTGGCATTCATAGTGAAAATATAAAAATGTATATAAACTTGGGATAAATGCAGCAAAATACTGCACAGCCATTTAAATTTTGTTTCAATATTATCAGCATAATTCATCATATTTCAACAGTGGAAATCTGCTTTTGAATACGCTTCATCATTTGATTAGAATAAATATCCTAATATACTATAATCTCATCATTTCATTCAGCAATGTGTCAAATTGTTGGACTTCAGGTTACTATTGTGGGAAGTACTATTATTATTATTATTATTATTATTATTATTATTATTATTATCAGATTCAATTCAATTATCCTTGAAATAAAAATCAAACAAAAAAAAAAAAGTCAAAATAAAATCTACTACAGACTTATTTATGTATTTGTGTGATTCAGCTTTGCTTATAGTTTTTAAATTTCAGTCCAAAAGTGAAAATTCACACCTATTTTGTCACCATTTTCTGTCTGTATACTCATATATTAATGACATGGATACTAAAAATCAAAACAGACAGACAGTATCTCAAATTGAGGGAAATATTATTCTTGGTTAAGGTAATAAAGACTCTCTGTCATGCTCACCAATAAATTTAAATCACCAGTCGGGCAAAGGACAAATACCTTTGTGCAAATGTGATAAGAGTATCTGTAGCACAGCCTGTGGGGCCCTTGAGATCAGTCACAGAAGTAATGAACCCACAGGTATAATGACAGTCATGTGAACACAGACACACACACACACACGTTAGTTTCTGTATTTGATTTTTGCTTTGAAATTTCCCGACATTATCCCACGATTCCCTTTCAAAGTGCGTTCAGTCATTTTGAACTTTCCCTGACAGTAAAAGCGATTAAAAGGCATTTCAGGACAGCAATTTCCCAAAAAGCAAATAAGTCATGATGCAAATGTTGAGACGCGTCCGAAAATAAAATCACTGATATTATGCCCAACTGTTAGATATCATGTATTCATACAATGTGGGTAAAACTAGAACTAGAACAGCAAAAAATAAATAAATGAGTTACATTTTAACACATAATTCACTTATTTTTTCTGCTCCATGATATGCAGGTATTTTTCTGTCACTATGGATTTTTTTCTTTAATAATTGTAATAATTACAATAATAATAAAATATAATAATTGTAATGAATGATTACAAATCGCAAATGAGCCAGTTAGAATGATTTAATGTATTTAAACAAAATAATATTAAACTGACCCTATTTTACCCCTTTTTCTAGATTTAAGATGAGTCTTTTGTGTCTCCAGAATGTGTCTGTAAAGTTTCATCTTAAAACACCCATCAGATTTTTTATTATACCTTTCAAGATATTAGAACTTTCTGCTCTGAAAACAATGCAGCTGTTTTTGTTGCCTGTGCCTTTAATGCTAGTTCTCCCCGCCCACCGTTCCCACGTGCCTGTCAGAGTGTGACTCAATCTCCGGCTCGGCTGTGACAGATAAACAGCACAGTGACAGACATAAAGAAAGCGGATCTTATGTAACGTTTGTGAGAAATACTACAGTAAGAACTATCCCAATGATTATTTAAAGTATTTGTTGAGCAGTTAATTCAAGCCTTTCTGCAATGATGAGTCACACACAATGTCGTTACAAAGTTCACGCACATACACACACACCCAGTACGCAGGAAATTTAAAAAAGAGACTTAATGTCTTTCAATCACTCCAGTATGACTGTGGACGCACTACACACACAGTTCTGTCCAAACAGCTAACAAAAGAGGATTTTCATTATAGATGCTCTTTAATATAGCATTTAAAATGTTTAACATTTTCAATAACGATGCTGAAAAATATTATAAAGCTATCAACATGATAAAATAAAACAATTGCAAAGCGACTTTGGTCGGTTGTTCAAAACTTTTGAAAAATGTAAATAAAAAAAATTTCTGTTTAAGTACATTTACTGTTGTGTAAAAATACCCTTATATTGCTTCTTCATTCATTCATTTTCCTTCGGCTTAGTCTCTTGTTAATTAGGGGTCGCCACAGCAGAATGAACCGCCAACCCAGTACTGAGAAATATTGTTTCTATAAAGATTTATGTTAGTAGATCAGTTTATAAAAACATTTTAAGCACATTTCTGCTAACATTAGTCTATATACTATAGATATACTATAGATACTCAGCTTATGCAAAAAGTAAACACTTAGCCAATAAACCTTTTATGCAGTAGAAAAACAAATAAGTGCAGTGATGAAGAGTCCTCAGAGACGGTGTCTTTTGTCTGACTTTGGCCAACTATCTCTAACCTAAAATATCCTGTCCTAAAATATAGGGCTACAAAAATGGTATATCCGTTCCTCTGGAGAACAATAAAGTATGTAATATACTCAGCACAACAGCACATTTTCAGACCAACAAGCTCTTCTACAATCACGTGAAGCTCTGCGTAACCATTTATAGAAAGGTTATCAGATTTCCTGTATGTGCTTTTGATGTGAGTGAGTCCCGCTGAGCAGTTGATTTAACCAATAATAGTACAGACATGTTGAGTTTGAATGAGTGTGAAAGTGAAGAAAGACTGGATCAGACCTTTTCTAGCTGCAAGCACTGCGGAGATGGACAGTCTGTAAATGCTATAAACAGTACAAACTGAGGTTAATCTTGACCAGTTGATACAGTTGAATGGAATGTAATTAATATATACTTATATTATATTTTAAACAATGCAAATAAGGGTGATGCGGTGGCGCAGTGGGTAGCGCTGACGCCTCATAGCAAGAAGGTCGCTGGTTTGAGCTTTGGCTGGGTTAGTTGCCATTTCTGTGTGGAGTTTGCATGGCCTCCCCCTCAGAGGTGGGTAGTAACGAGTTACATTTACTTCATTACATTTACTTGAGTAAAATTATTGGGTAGCGTGTACTTTTTGAGTGCATTTAAATATGTGTACTTTTACTCTTATTCAAGTAAATTATTCGAGAAAAATCATTAGTCTTACTTCGCTACATTTGGCGGCATTCCTCCGTTACTGTCAAATGATAATAAATATGATCCATACTGGAGAGCAATGGAGAGGTTGTGAGGTTGCTATAGAGATGCGTCTCTCGCTTTCGGTTAGAGCGCGTGCACCTATGTTAGAATAATGGCTGAAGTTTATTCGACAAGTTAGGGTAATTACGCAAATCATTAATGATGATTTGTTCTGAAGACAATCAAAAGAAATATTGCTTAAGGGGGGCTAATAATATTGACCTTAAAATGGGTTTAAAACAATTAAAAACTACTTTTATTTTAGCTGATATAAAGCAAATGACGTTCACCAGAAGAAAAAATATAGGAAATACTGTGAAAAAATACTTGCTTATATTTACATACATACAGTTGAAGTCAGATTTATTAGAATTTTATTATTATTAATATTATTTTTTTTTCTTTTTTAAATATATTTCCCAAATGCTGTTTACCAGAGCAAGGAAATTTTCACAGTATGTCTGATAATATTTTTTCTTCTGGATAAAGTCTTATTAGTTCTATTTTGGCAAGAATAAAAGCAGTTTTTATTTTTTTTAACACCATTTTAAGGACAAATTTATTAGCCCCTTTAAGCAATATATATATATATATATTTTTTTGATTATCTACCGAACAAACCATCGTTATACAATAACTTGCCTAATTCACCTAATTAACCTAGTTAAGTCTTTAAACGTCACTATAAACTGTACAGAAGTGTCTTGAATATATCTAGTAAAACATTGTGCTGTCATCATGACAAAGATAAAATAAATCAGTTATTAGAAATGAATTATTAAAACTATTATGTTTAGAAATGTGGGAAAAAATAAACAGAGGGGCTAATAATTCTGACTTCAACTATATATATATGTATATATATATGTATATGTATATATATATATATATATATATATATATATATATATATATATATATATGAAAAGTAACTAGTAACTCTTTACTTGAGTAATTTTTTCATCAGGTACTTTTTTTAGTTTTACTCAAGTAACTTTTAAGATTGTTACTTTTACTTGAGTAAAAATTTCCACAAGTACTTTTACTTGAGTATAGATTTTGGATACTCTACCCACCTCTGCCCGCTGTGTTCGCATGGGTTTCCTCCGGGTGCTCCGGTTTCCCCCATAAGTCAAAAGACATGCAGTATAGATGAATTGTATAAGCTAAATTGGCCGTATGTGTGTGTATGCAAGACTGTATGGGTGTTTCCCAGTGTTGGGTTGCAGCTGCAAGGGCATCCACTGTGTTAAACATGTGCTGAATAAGTAGGTGGTTCATTCCACTGTGGCTACCCCTGATTAATAAAGATAATGTCAATGCACCAAATGACGGCCTAACACACTCACTAAATGCACATTACATGTTATACATGCATGTGTCTGTGTGTGAATCCAGGTGTGTGTCTGAGGTGGTTTTGCAGTGTGTGTGTCTGTGTGTGTGTGTGTGTGTGTGTGTGTGTGTGTGTGTGTGTGTGTGCGTGCATGCATGTGTGTGTGTGTGTATATCTTTGTGTTGTGCTGTGCTGTGATTCACTCGGGGTTCGGCCTCAGCAACAGACCAGTCATCGGCCGGTTGCCATGGCTACAGCGCTAGGCTAAATGCATTATTGAGTTGAATCTCCTGCACAGAACACGTTCAGCTTTACCACAGCATCATCTACTCCTTATAACACACCAAACATCCTTCATCTGCGTCTCTGAGCTGCGACGAGGGAAACAACCCTTTACTGAGAAATCCCGAACAGGGCCGAACGCTGTGCACTGCCTGCATTCGGTAAATAATTCAATAGCTGCTACATTCCTACATAGTATTACACAACACCTCTGCTGGAAACTGTGCCATGTCAAGCTCCTTTTATTGAGTAACAGTCCTATATCGGATGTTTTAGCAGATCGTTTTAATTAGGACTGGGTTAACCTGATAATGAAGGGTTTCTGATTCTGCAGATGTTCTGGTAATAATGCGGATTCCCTCATCTGGTAATCTTCAGAAGTTACTGCCACTAAATCCTGCACAAATGAGTCAGAATGTGAGGCATATTCCCACACATTTACCCATCATGCTTGCTGATGAACTGATGGAAAACAAATAGATTTTATTAGTATTCAATGTATATATATATATATATATATGTGTGTGTGTATGTATATATATATATATATATATATATATATATATATATATATATATATATATATATATATATAACAAAAAATGTGTAATAAAGGGCACAATTAAAAAAAAAAAAGTAAAATTCTGTATAACTTTTTGATGTAAAATCAATGGATAATGTACTAAAAACACCTAAAAATATATAATAATAATAATAATATTAATAATAATAAATGCTATATATTTTTACATTCATTTATTCATCCATTTTCTTTTCGGCTTAGTCCCTTTATCAATCAGGGGTCGCCACAGCGGAATGAATCGCCAACTTATCCAGCATATGTTTTAAGCAGCGAATGCCATTCCAGCCGCAACCCAACACTGGGAAACACCCAAACACTCTGGCATTCACACATATACACTATGGCCAATTTAGCTTATTCAATTTATCTGTACCGCATGTCTTCGGACTGTGGTGGAAAACCGGAGCGCCCGGAGGAAACCCATGCGAACACAGGGAGAACATGCAAACTCCACACAGAAAATGCCAACTGACTCAGCCAAGGCTCGAACCAATGGCCTTGCTGTGAGGCGACAGCGCTACTTACTGCACCACTGTGTCGCTTGAGCTAATAGTATATGTTTTCTAAGCTACTTCTAAAGGTGCCATATAATAAAATCTGGATATACATAATAATTAGAGCTCAGTACATGGAAATTACATACTTAGAGCCTCAAACACCATTGCTTCCTCATTCTCATGTAAATCCTGTGAGTGAAAACTTCCGGTAGTAAACAGGCCAATCAGAAAAACTGTTCACAGCTTGTTTGAACACAAAATGCAGGATATATGGATTCAACGCTAGCCCAAAGAGGCATAACGTCAGTTTAAATATATTTTTATTAGTTTAACATGTATATTGTAAAATTGGTTGCAAATGTTTGGAATGTAAGACATACATATGTATAAAACACTTAAACTACTAATATAAGTGTTTAATGCCAATTTATGCATTGTCATATAACTCAGCTCTTACAGGGATTTTACTGTGATGCAATGTATTTCAAACAATATGTATTGAATTTACCATATAAATAAATATATATATATATATATATATATATATATATATATATATATATATATATATATATATATATATATATTTAAATGCACATCCGTTATGTTAATGTACAAAATAACCTGATTTAGGCAGTAAAATCACTGTAATTCATTGGAAACATGCGCTTTTTTAAAAACCTTTTAAAGTTATTGTTTAAACTCATTCTTGATCACATTTAATGATGATGATTGATGATCACAGAGAGCTGAACAGATCTTTTAATCCCAGTTGCTTTGTGCATGTCCTGTTTTGTTGATATGATTCTACGCGTTATTATGGAGACATGTTAATACACGGCTGTCAATCAATTCGGTGGGCGGGGACAACTGCATTCCTACTTCACATTGCGGTTGGTCCTCAAAATGGGAGAAATTTGGATCCTATTTTAATGTCAGAAAATTAAAAAGAAGACTTATTGTCTTTATATCACCCAAATATGACTGTGGATACACTATACCTACACACAATTCTGTCCAAACAGCTTACCAAAGATGATTTTTTATCATAGGTGCCCTTTAAATTAAATATACTGTATATTTCACTGTATTATTAAAAGTGCGTTATTCTTTCAGTTTTTAACTAATTTACACATTATATAAAGTCAAATATGCACTGTTTTAAAATTAATTTACTCTTGAATATGAATATAAACTTAACTTACACAAACTATCCACTGAGAACATCGTCAATGTATTTCCAAACTATAATCAAGCGAATATCACTTCCTATTCTGCAACTAATAAATTCCAGTCATGTACTGATAATCTCCAAACACTCTTATGACAACCAACTAATCAACCAGTCGGAGACATATCAGTGTCTCAAAGCACCACAATGTTCCCTTCTGCAGTCTCTCATTCATTTTCATCCACCGCAATCCTTCCAGAGCACCAAACTGTCCTTCCTATACAGCACATCCAGCACACACACAAATCTCTCACATGCTGGCCTGGATTTCTCCACCTCTCTCTCTCTTTCTCTCTCCCTCTCTCCTGAATCCCCACCCCAAAAAAAAGCCATTCTACCTTTCTCCTTCACCATGACCATTGGCTCCTCAGTGTCTTCTGAAGCTCTGATGAGGAGGATCAGAGGGGGAGCTGATTCTTCCTTCTTTCCTCCTTCCTCCTGCTTTATTGAATCCAAATGTGAGGAGACGACGGAAGAAAGAGAGAGAGAGGGAGCAAGAGATGACAGCAGAAAGAGCTCGCACTCTCAAACTAAAGCAGCCGCTCAGCAACTGCTGCCTTGGTCTTCGTTTGTCGAGCAGATTCACCCCCCCTCCCTTCGCCTCCTCTTCATACACATACACACACACACACACACACACACACGCATACAGTATTTGTGTGTGTACGTGTGTGTCTTTGTGGACTCTGCCCTGGCTCTTCTGAAATAACCAGGTTGCAGCTGCCGTGTGACAAATGCAGATTCCACAGCTATAATCCCTCCCAGTTCCAGACACCACCTTAAATTCTTCAAACAGAGGGACATGAGGCTTGTTTTTATATGCTGCACATTTCGCCCTCACACACAAACATACTGTCTTGTCTGGAGATCTTGATTTTTAAGAGGGGATACTGATTGCTAATGTTTAGAAGCAATTTGATTAATTTGTTTTCCTGTTTCTTAAAAAAAGCCAAGACACTGGAAGTAAATAAGGGAGAAACTAATAGTTTGATGAATAGTTGTCATCAAACTTCCCCAGATGATGACGTTTTTTTGTTTTACATTTATTCTGAAATGTTATATTTACCCTAAATATGTAAATGACACATTGCTTAATTAATTATGCACTAATTTGCACATACTGTACATTGCTTCCCATAAATTTGGAATATACTTGCGGTGGTAGCCAGATTAAAACACACCATTTACCCACAAAAAAATACAGAACATAATTAAATTTTTAACAATAATTTTATTTATCATGACACTGTTATACACTGTTTCTTTTCAATGTGTTGAAGTAAAAAAAGACTGTTAAAATAAAAAAGAAATCCTCTATTTCTCTTTATGCTATTCAGGAGCCATGAGCACCCACTGACAGGTCAAATCTGCTTTTCTCTCTGGCTGTAGTTCATGGCTTTAGTTCATATCTGTGGTCATTTGGCCACTAGAATTTGTTTACAAAGTGTGTAGTATAAAATTGTTATAGTCCAGATTGTGTGCAAGTCTTCAACAAAGGTGAACAGCCCCAACCCCCCACCACCCCCAAACAAAAGGTCTGCATATCTCTAGTCTCATTGTTCAGCACATGATCTGATTGCCTGTGTTTACATTGTTGTATTATTGACTGCTGCTTCTAGCCATCAAATTGAATGAAGATTATATTGTTAACTCGCATACCTATGAGATAATATAATGTTTGATTTTGGGGGGTGACGGGGTTTGTGATTTCTGGCCTTTGAGGGATCAGCTGGTCTCTCTCCAGACTATCCATGCAAGATACATGTAGATTATAGGATTACTTGGGCAGCAATTGAATTGGTGAGTTTATTGAGGGGATTATTAATATTCACACTGGTGCAGTGGCGTCACCAGAGGAAACGTGTACTGAGAGAATGGGGCTGCTCTGACGAATTGCCCAGAAATGAGGCAGAAGATGTACAGTATACATTTATTTAGCTTCCTATTTTGTATAAGACAGAGAAATACACTACCAATTTGGGGTTGGTAAGATTTCTTTGTGTTTCTGAAAAAAAGTCTGCTTTAAATCTGCAATTATTTGACCAATAAAAATAATTTTGAATATATTTTAAAAATCTTTATTTTCCCCTACACTCTTAAGCCAAATACTCAATTATAATAGATAATCGTGTGGAAACAGATTGCCTTAAAGTTTTTTTTACACAAGATGAAACTAAACAGCTCCTGTCAAATGTGCATTGAACTACATAGAACTGTTAGTTCTATGTTAATTCAATCAGAGCTGTTTAGTTTCCATATTTTTTCTTCTAGTAAAGTCTACTCTATGAGTTGTGTGTTTGGAAAGATTCATTTTTAGAGGCCAAACAGTCTTAAATATCACATAATCCTTCAGAAATAATTTTAATATGATAATTTGATGGTCAAGAAACAATATCAACATAGAAGCAAAGTTGAAAATGGTTTGAAATACGCACTTCATCATTTTTACTGGCACTTATTAAAAAATGTTTGTACATTTTGCACATTTGGGAAAAAAAAATCTACAGTCTTACTATGAAAATAAATCTAAAAAGTCAAGCACGATAAAGCTTAAAATGTCCTGAAAGCTGACACTTTTTGAGAATTTGGAACAACTAGTTTAACCATTCATATTTAACCATTCAATGTTCATTTAGTATATCATAATTTATTATTATTATTATTATTATTATTATTATTATTACATTTAGCAATTTTAGGGTAAAAAACAAAACTGAAATGACATTTTTAGGCTAATGTTGTCGTTAACAGGTAATAAATGCCTTATAACTACTGCATAAACTTAGTACCATTCCCTAAAAATATTAAATATTAAATAACAGTATTAAACAAATATTTAATGGATTCATTTAATTTCAAACCAGGGTGACATGATGGCTCAGTGGTAAGCATCGTCGCCTCACAACAAGAAGATCGCTGATTCTAGTCCCGGCTTGGGCAGTTGGCATTTCTGTGTGGAGTTTGAATGTTCTCCCCATGTTCGTGTGGGTTTCCTTCGGGTGCTCCGGTTTCCCCCACAGCCCAAAGACATGTGATATAGGTGAATTGAATAAGCTAAATTGGCCATAGTGTATGAGTGAATGAGTGTGTATGGGTATTTCCCAGTACTGGGTTGCAGCTGGAAGGCCATGCGCTGTGTAAAACATATTCTGGATAAATTGGTGGTTCATTCTGCTGTGGCGACCCCTGATGAATAAAGGGACTAAACCAAAGTTGAATGAATGAATGAATTTAATTTGAAATCATGCAAAAATGATGGAGGTCATGGTTCAAAACCATGGTTAAATAATTTAATAAACAGATAAATGCTCAGAGTGATAGTTTTTTGATGAAAAAAGTCATGTAACGTGGTCACAATAAAACATTACAGCATTTTTTACATGCCTTTATTATTTATTTTTCTTAAAACCAACATTTTAAACACTTTATTTCCTGGCTCAACTCAGACATTGCTAATTTTCTTGCAAAAGAATTAAACTATTTAAACTATGATAATCTAAACAAGCTGTGAAATAAACTATGCAAAGTATGACTATCTCTCAGTCCTGGCATCATTTTCATCAAATCAACATATTTGCTTCTAATATTACTCTCTATAATAGCATTAGAGCACAATAAAATGACTTTTTTGATTATCAAAGAAAAATAAATCTTCTATGACATCATTGTGAAGCACATTATGTGCATTTTGTTGTGTTAAAACTGAGGGTTGACATTAAAATGCAGTAATCTGAACAATGTAATTAAAAGCACAAACCAGTTTCACATATATCCAAAAGTGCCCTCAGCTGAAAAAAACTCCTGCATAGTGTTGATATGGTTAAAAGAGATTAGCAGAATTTTAAATAAGGGGAGGATGTGTGTGAGAGAGACAGAGGGTGTCCGCACGGGGAGGCCACAGACGGCAGGTGTTGGATAAATAGAGGATCTTAAAATCTATATCATTAGAAAGACGAAACAGCTGAATCTTTTGTCAACAAGTGAGAGAAAAGAAAAGGAACTGAGCCAAACAACATGGATACAGCTAGACCCATATACTGTATGTATATACATCTAGGGGCATCTGTTTCTGTGATACATCAGCCATATTGGAATAGTCAAAGCTGTTCCACAAACATTCAAGAGCAAACTGCCTGTCTGCAACAGTATAATTTTACACATAAATAAATATCTCTATCCGCAATAGACTTTAGCAGATGATATTGCTAAACTAATACAGTACAATACAACAAGATTAACTAGCGTTTACTAACACAATTAAATCAAGTTAATTATAAAACACACTTGACTGAAATGTTATCCCATTTTGTTTGAGAGTTTAAATATTGACATTTAAATCTTTAAAACCAGAGAAAGTGTAATATTTTGGCACTTTTGTTATTCTCCATTTTTGAGAATATTTTGATGCTTGTTTCAGATTATTTCTAACATTGTTAAACAATTTTAAAAAGCCTACAAAAGTAATGAACTGTCTTTAAATCGTCTCTACTGTATTACGATAATTTAAAGGTTTCTCATTTAGTTTTGGAGGCTCCCCCAATACGGTTTACATGCATCTATGGCAGGCATAGGCAAACTCGATCCTCGAGGGCCGGCGTCCCTGCAGAGTTTTGCTCCAACACTAATCAAACACACCTGAACACCCTAATTAGTGTCTTCAAGATCACTAGAAAGCTACAAGCAGGTGTGTTTGATTAGGGTTGGTGCAAAACTATGCAGGGACACCGGCCCTCCAGGATCGAGTTTGCCCATTCCTGATCTATGGTCTAAAATGATTTCATTTTTTCATAGTATAAACTTAAAATGAATAAGTTTCCCAAACAATCTCAAATTATCTGTTTGATTCATTTGAAGATTCATTCTTTCTAAACCCCCTGCTGTGCTCTGATTGGTCAGATAGCCCAGTCTGTTGTGATTGGCCTACTGCTTACCATATCTGTTTACAGTGGGTACGGAAAGTAAGACCTTAAGCACACAGCTAAAATAACTAAGGAGTAGCTTCACAACAACTAAACTGTTCTTGAATGGCCCAGCCAGAGCCCTGACTTAAACCCGATCGAGCACATCTGGAGAGACCTAAAAATTTCTGTCCACAAATGTTTACTATCCAACAGAACTGGAGAGGATCTACAAGGAGGAATGGCAGAGGATCCTCAACTGCCAGTACAACTTCTGTTATTTTACAGACTTATTGTCAGGATTCACATGGCTTTTGTTGTTTGTTTGTGTCATGTGCTCTCATGTCTATTGTCTAGTTCCACCCTCCTTGTTAACCCATAATTAGTTTATATAAAGTCTCTTTATAGTCTCCGCTTGTCTGCTGTTCTGTGCCAGTTCGTAATATGACGTATCCTGTCCTGTCAAGTCCTGATCCTTGCCAACCCTACCCAGTCAAGTTTGTTTGTTTGTTTTTACTTGTTTGTTGTTAATGTTTTTACCCCATCTGAGTTGTTTTTGTGCCTTTTTGTTTTATTTTTATTATAAATGAACCCATTTTGAGTTACTGCGATTGAGTCCTCATCTCCTCCCTACCTGACCATGACACTTATTTCTTAATGTATCATATTATTATATTCTCTATTCTATATTATTATATTCTCTTTATATTATTTCTCTATATCTTATATATTATATTATTTCAAACTACTAAAATGTCAATAAAAGTCACTTTGGTAATCTGTAGAGTTGAATTTTCAACATCAAAAGTCGACAAAGCAGAGATCAACATCCCATAATGCAATTCACCACCATATATAAATGGAAAACACTTGTGAATCACAAAATACGGAAACTGTTAATTAACAAATATGTTTTTACAATGCAGTTTGTGAATGTGAACACTACAGATAGCAAGTATTGCATTGATTTTTCTATTTCATGTCTGAACAAGCTGATCTGCCTGAACCTCAATCTCAAAAATGACATGAGTAGGGCATTTGTACTGGTGCATTTATTTAGTTTATTGTTTATCATGAGCTCTAATAGTTGAATGAAAGGTCTGTGTATGCATAAGTGTTTTATAGAGAGAGTGTTTTATAGATGTGAGCTAAGAGTTTGTATGTACGCACCCTCATGCCACAGACGAATGGTTTTTTTATGTATGTGTGAATAGCTTATGTATCAGTCTGCATTTCACAACATTGTTTGTGTTGGTTTGAGTGTTCAGTATAGCACAATTTAAATGGCAGTTAATTGCTTTGGTGTCCTGAGGGGTTTTAGCTGGTTGCTAACATGCTAACATGTTCACGAGTGTTTTGTTAGTTGCTTACAGGCCATAAAAAGTCACAGCTGATTTTCCCGCTACTCATATATGGTGAAAATTGAACATTTAATTCTTTAGAAATCGTATGGTAAAATAGCTGCAGCATAGAAATGAGCAAATGCTGGTGGAATCTCAGTATGATACCTGTGGCATCAGATTAGCTTTGACTTCCTCTTCCTGCAGGGCTACGCAGGAGGGATCCAGCCTTGCTGTGGCTATAAATGATTGATTGGTGGAGTGGAGCTGTAATTACTGTACGCACTGGTTTCCTTCCATGAGCCGCTATTCTCTGAACACAAGCATCAAAGATTAACAGTCAGGCTTACGCTTCCATGTTTATTTCAGCGGAGGAGGAATCCCTTTCCAATCGCTCAGATCCCTTCAGATCTATTCTCAACACGTTCTCAGTTCTCATCACATATAAACACTTGGTCAAGAGCCTTTTGCATTCATTTTTAACACATTATGTGCAGATTTTCTTTGCAGATAGGGTATTATATCAAAGGTAGGGGAAAAGTACACTGTAAAACCCAACAGTCAGCTTTATCAAATGAAATGAGTGTAGTTAACTAAAAATTGACTGAAAGTCAATTTTACTCATTTGAAAAGAGTTTGGAACTCCGTGTTGAAGGTAATGAGTTAATTAAATACCTCATTACTTCAACTTAAATGGAGTAAGTTCACAGTACTCATATAGATTAGATTTTTTAACTCAAATTGTTTGTTGTAATCGGTCTCCTCAAAGGGTTTGAGTTGCCTTAACTTATTGTGTTTTGCAGTACTCAGTTGGTTTGAGTTCTCTTCATTTATTGGGTTTTACTGTGCTTAAATTGCTTCATTTGCTCAAATGGATTAAGTTCAGAGTACTCATTAGGATTAGTTTTTGAACTTAAATGGTTTGTTGCAATCGGTTTCCTCAAATGGTTTGAGTTGCCTTAACTTATTGGGTTTTACAGTGTAGTGCAAATATGCGGGTCAGAGCTGAGAAGTACCATTTTTGGTGTCTGTGATAGATTAAACTGACAAAAGTGCATTTACTGTTTATACCCTTTGCATACAAATGTCAAATAAATAGGCATGTTCAAATGAAAATTTAAAATATGTGTGAAATAATGTCATCATTATTCAGTGTAAAAGATATATTTATGTCAAATTAAACTACATGTTTGTTTGTTTGTACCTGTACTTATTAAAATATATTAAAACGAGCATATTATATTTTAAAACTGTTCAGTGACAATTTGGTAATACCTTTAATATTTTAAACGGTAGTGAAAAAGGAAAATGACAATTTATTGGTAATCTTTTTGTAAATAGATTTTGATATATAAAACCCTAATTATATTTGACACATTTGAAATTTTTACAACCCAGGCTCATTTTGAAAATATACATATATATATACATATGTATATACATCTATATACATATCTGGAGAGCACCAAAAACATCCCAGGAGCTAAATTTTTTTGGCCATTTTTGTTTTCGCTGTGTATGTTTTTTCAGATCTTAAATTTCTCTCACTAGTGCCATTCGCTCCTGCTATTCTTGTGTAAATCCACCAGAGGCTGCTGTCGACTGACCCACCTTCCTCCTTCCCTAAACCCAACCAATAATGTTTTCAAAAGCACCGATTGACCCGCCCACCAACTTCTCTAAACACAACTGACAGTTTTAAAAAGCAGTCCAGAAAAAGCAAAGCCCTCGCCTGATTTTTAGCAAGTTTTCAGATTTTACCACATTATCACCCTGTTATTTACTTGTTTATTGAATTTTTTGGCTTCTGTTTTTGTCTAACCCACTTTGGAACCCACTGGAACCATTATTCGCTGGACCTGAACCCCGTCGTTCAGGTCAGTCCGTTGACGTACATAGGACAAACTGGTAACAATGTGAAAGCCGTCCACATATAGGTAGGCAGTCAGCTGGTAAGCATGAAAAGGAACGGCATCATACCGCCCTGTAGCATTTGTTTTAAAGACGAAATGCAGCCATATGTACTTCTAGCTACATATTTGCGATCTCCAGAAACTTATATAGGGCTACATTTTCAGAATGAGCCTGTGTTGTTTTTTTGAGCGCCCAGCCTAAAATAATATAATGCTGTAAAATATAATAACTCACACCTGATCTTCAGCATTCAAATCTCTTTATAGACCTTTCATTTCAAGCATACACAGTATGTATATTTAAAGCATATATGACTACAATGATACATTCAATAAAAATCCTCCTGACATTAATGGATTTATACTAGAAGATAAGTGGTGCAAAAACATCAATAAAGTTTGTTTATCTGTAGCTAAAGTTATTCCAGATAAAAACATATTATGTGTGCTGACCCTCCAGTTATGTCCATTGAAAGTATAAATAAGTTGTTCTGTTGGGTACTTCAGGATACAATGACAAATCTACTGAAAAGCACATTATGAAGCATTTATAATACCAATAGAGGCCATTTAACAAAGGTCAACTGTGAATGATTGTTAAAAAAGAGACAGGCGCAGACTAATGGGGAGATTTGTCAGGAATGTGTCCCCCAGTTCAGCCATAATCCTGCCAGCGGGACAGTGCTGTGATCCAGCTCAGACTTTAGATTAGCCTCACATCCCACTGCCTTAGAAACACAAATACCGGCATATCTCTTACAGTATGCTACATATTTCGGCTCTATCTAACTGACATCTGCAGATCTTACAGGTCTCTATGTCTTGGAACTTCTGCACTGCTTCAAAATTTTGACTGAATAATGAGTGAATACAAATGTGTATTTCAGAATGTTGTAGCAAAAGAGTTTAAAAAAAGAGCATTTTTTAACTTAAAAATTGGAGAAAAAGCTATTAAAATGTATTTAAAAAGTACTGAGAAAATAGATATTTTTATATATTTTTTGGAATATTTAAAACAGAATTATTTTTATTATTAGAATTATTCCTAATATTTCTATTCTTAATTATTTCTAAAACCAAGGTTCATTCATTTATTTGATCATTTTTCTTCGATTTAATCCCTTTATTCATCAGGGGTCACCACAACAGAATGAACCGTCAACTTATCTGGCATATGTTTTACGCAGCGGGTGACCTTACAGCTGCAACACAGTATTGGGAAACACCCACACACACTCATTCTCTTACATATACTAGGGCCAGTTTAGTTTATTTAATTCAACCGGAGGTAACCCATGCCAATACGAGGAGAACACGCAAACTCCACACAGAAATGCCAACTGACACTGCCGGGACTCGAACCAGTGACCTTCTTGCTGTGAAGCGACAGTGCTAACCACTAAGCCACTGTTAAAAAGCCACCGTGCCACACCAAAGTTAATACAAGACCAAATTTAGATTTTGTTTCTAAATGTAAGAAATCTGACAAAATCAGTAGTTCATGTTTAAATGTTATGATGTTCAACCGAGATAATTATTCCCATATCTAACCATTTTATAAAAACAAAAAAATTGCAATGCAAATAACATTAAATAAATGCTAAAATGTAGTTGTTCTAAAAACAAAGCACAACTAAATTAAATACATCTTAAAAATCATGTTCAGTTAAAAAATAGGGATACTATTATGCAATGTAGGTTATATAATGTTTATTAATTGTTGTTAATTTACTTCTCATTCAGAAAACGTACCGCTATATACCTTTCTGGAGAGCGACAAATTTTTAAGCAGTTTTTTATTTTCGCGAATCCACCAGAGGCCATTGTATACACTTTTTCAGATGTCAAATTTCTCTCGAGAGTGCCACTCGCACCTGCTGTTCTCTCGTAAATCCACCAGAGGCCGCTGTTGACTGACTGAATGACTGACTGAATGACCGATCGACCCACCCTCCTCCTTCCCTAAACCCAACTAAAAGCACAGAAAATGCTTCCAAAATTTTTTCTTCATTAAGTTAAAAAGATTAGTTCAAAACTTTGCAAGTTCACCCAAAAAAGCTTCTGCCAAATTGTAACTTTTAATCTCAGACCTCCTCACTTGAAAAAATAAAACTTGCAGTTTTTCTAACCCTAACAACAAAATAAATAGAACAACAAAAATATTAGTAACATCAATAATAACATTAATGTCATCATTAACAACAACAAGATACTACTGCAATAATGCTAACATAATTTTAAATTATTATTCATTTGTAATTAATCTTTTTTGAAGGGGGAGGGGGGGGGGGCACAGCAGCAGAAAGAGTTTTAATGTGAATTTTCATCTCACATTTTCATCACACATATATATATATATGGAAGTTTTTCCCTAACAAAATTCAAATTCGAAAAAGATCAAATAATACAACAAACTTTCAAAACAACAACCCAAATGATAAATCAAATGCTCAAACGATCAAATAATAAATCAAAATCCATTCTCAGATAAGAAATCAAATTTATTTGATATTTAATTTTAATGATCAACCCAGTAAAATTCTGTAATAGTTAAATGACAAATCAAATGCTCAAACTATAATTCAAATGGAGGAACCAGTTTCTGCTTCCTCCTGATTACACACACACACACAGCTGGAAGCTCATGACGGACTGATTATATGACTATAAAGACACCTCATTTACACAGACTCTTTGCTGAGTCTTGTTTTTCCTTGTGAAGCATTACAAAGCATTTTTCCCTGTTTGCCGTGTTTAGATTCTCGTCTTGTTTACCATTATTGTTGCTTTGGCTCCTGTCCTGTTCCTAATTCTGTCTCTAATAAATGTTTTGTTAACTTTTGTCTCTGTTTTTTTTCAATTTTTTCAATTGAACTATGTTTGTTTGTTCTGATAATGTATTATTTTTAATACCAATTTAGTACCAAGAGTTATTTTGTTTAACTTTAGACATGTTAGGTCAGTGCAACTGATGTTCAAAAGTTAAGAACACAAAAAAAAAATGGAATAAAAAGGAAATAAAGATTACGGATTTTTTGTTTACTCAACTTCAGGCATTCCAGTTCTGCAGACAAAAAATGTTTAGTTGGCACAACTTAAAAAGTTTTGCTACAGAGTAGTTCACCTCTCCAGAAAACTAATAATCTTATATTAACCCAACTAAATGTTTTTTTAATTATTATTGACAAATAATGTTTCTGATGCTTTTAAAAGTTGAGTGAACAAGAAAAAGTGAAAGGAAATAAGGATTTTGCTTTTTGTTGTACTTTTTTTTTTTACAGTTTACCCCTGGCTACATACTGCGAGATCTCCAAAAATGTCTATAGGGCTATGATTTCCGAATGAGCCTATGTTGGTTTTAAGATTTTCTTGTTACATTTATTTTACACAACTGCACAATGAAAACAACACGCTCTGTCACACAACTGAAATATGATGTGGGAAAGCAAATAAATGCACATCTAATTTGATTCTACAGCATCTCTCCTACTCTAGTCTCCCTTACCGGGTCCCATTTGAGGAGGTGCCATTTTCTCCAGGATGAGATACTCAGTAGGGTTAAGGAAAGGCAGTTGCTCCATCATGGACTGTTTGGGAATGAGGTACAGCACCTCGGCCACATTCCCATCCTCAATAATAGACATTCTCCGGACTGAATTCTTGCGCTTCACCCGATCCAGAACCAGTGAGTCATCGCTACGGCCAGAGCCGCACAGTTTACCAAAACTGTTAAGATTAGGTAAGTTAGGCATTGCACAACAAAAAAAAAATCCTCAGTCCACTGCAGCAGTCAATAAAATAATAAAAGCATGCAAAAATCACCCGTTCACTTGATAGTGAGCTGTGTTACATCTGAACCCCAGGTATGAGATTAAACGAGCAGATCGCAAGGGTTTATTTGTGTTGTTGGTGAAGCAGCGCTGAGCCCCTGCTGTGAGCTCTTTCCTGGTCTACTTAAGCAGATTACAACCCATGTATTTTTAGTGATTATCTTAACTGGAAAGGAAAAAAAGAGCACCTGCAGTTTGAGTCATGACTTTATAATCAGATATGCTTTTGATACAAGTTTGCAGTATCAAAAACCCAGTCTAATCCTCTGCAATTGAATGCTTGGAGATTATGTTGACTGGTATTGCAGGTGAAATCATATTCAAATAAATCAAACACCAGGATCGGAAATGGGTGTAGATTGAATATACATGGAAAAGCATGGGCTTGACTATTCAGGTGAAAATCTTGATTCTCAATTTTAGAATGATAAACCCTTCTAGTGTTTGTGTCTATTACTTGGCTAGCAATGCATAATGGGGTATCTACACAGTTATGGTCACAGAGAGGATAGATGTTGTATCAAAATGTCAATTTTCATTGAGGTTGTAACAGTGGCCATTTACCCAAATGTTCACATCAGCAGAATGAATGTAGTGTTTGTTTATTCCATATGCTGAGGTTAAACTTTATGATTCCCAACTCTCTCTCACTCTGCAAAGAACACTTGGGGCACACTTAAAGAGACAGATCAGCCACAATGAAAGATTTACTATAGTACTAATAACAAATATGTACTAGGGATTTGTACTAAATGTAATAATGAAATAATAAAATAAAACAAATCTTAGAAAGCTGAGTAATAGTTTATCCTAATATAATAAATTATAAGGATTAACCAAGAGAGAAAGGTTTGTTGTTAATAATAATAATAATAATAATAATAATAATAATAATAATAATAATAATAATAATAATAATAATAATAATAAATCCTTACATTTATATAGGACTTTTTCTGCACCCTCAAACTGTGGCAGATTTAGCCATGGGCAATGTGGGCAATAGACCTGGGCGGCATCTTGCCCCTCTCCTGCTCTTCACTTTAGCCACAACCCCCCCACCTACTGGCTCTTCACTTTTGTCTGCGAAAGGGCGGCACCGTAAAGGCGGCACGAACTTCGTTTGCCTAGAGCGCCAGTTAAGCTTGCGTCGCTAGTGCCCTAAAAGCACTTGTTTGGGGGGGGCATCCACCTGGATGATGCGACGGCAGCCATATTGAGCCAGACCGCACATCACAAACCAGCTGATCAGTGGAGAAGAGACAGAGTGATAACGCCAATTATGATATGGGGATGGTTAGGAGGCCATGATGGACAGAGGCCAGTAGGCAAATTTGGCTTGGATGCCGGGGTTAAACCCCTACTCTTTTTCGAAGGACATTCTGGGATTTTTAACGACCACAGAGAGTCAGGACCTCGGTTTAAAACACTACACTAAGGACACAATCATACACCTGGTGCAATAAGTCTCAAGGCGTGTACGGTTTGATTTGTTGCTATTTTCAGGTCAGCGCAACCCTAATTTTCACATTTTGCGACACATTGTTTAAATAGCAAATCCATTTGCACTATTTTGTAGACTCGTGGGTGTTCTGGTCTATGAAGGAGAAACTAAAATGCACAAATATCTTTAAATATAAAAAAGGATTAAAATGTTGCAAAAAATATCATTTTCTACATAAAAATATAAAAACTACTGCCTGCATGCTGCCTTCATCCCAGGGGGCTTTTTTCAGTTTATTCATGACAATTTGCATTTGTATAATGTTATTATTATTAGCAGTATTATTTTTATATGCATATTAATATTTATTTTATTAAAAGCAAGTTTAGATTTTATCCACCTGTCGGGTTGTAGAGACGTATGCATCATCATATGGGGCATACGAATAGGACGTGTGTTTGGATATAACTCAGTGTTTGGATATAACTCAGAACTGAAGAACTAAATTAGAACTGAATTTAGAAATAGTTTTTATACAATTCTTTGCGCTTAACAACCGAAATTAAATATGTAGGCTAATGGATGTCCTGGATGTGAAATGCGTACAACACCTCTTCCTTATCCACAAAAGTAAAGGAGTAAAGTAAAGAGTAAAAGTAAAGTAAAGAGAAAGTAAAGAGGCTGCTTTACGCCATGCGCTTTAAACTTGAGGCTAGATCTTTAAAATAGAGCTCAAAATGTTTATAGCATCTATTTATTTTTCGTGACAAAACCACCCAGTATTTTTATAGTGTTTCATATCTGTTCATGGCACTAGACGGGATGTCAAAGGTGGCATATGTGATTTTTTTTATGTAAGCATTCTTCAAAATTTGACTTTCAAAGTCTTTCTCTGCATTAAACAGAATTTTGTCTAATGTAATGCTCTAAAATATAAGCATTATACTAAAATGATGAATGATAAAAAGTAGCATGCATGCATGCACACACACTGATTTCATCATATCAACAAAACATCATCGCACACCCGCTGACTGACTCATTCATATTAAGAGCCATTCATATTCACTGAAACAGCTACTCAAAGCGTCTGCTCAAGTACATCGTGTTTATGTCAATATGAATAATCACATACTATTTGAAACATACATATGAAAAGGTTTTATGACAACACTATGAGTTTAAAGTGATAGTTCACCCAAAAATTCTAATTTCCTCACCATTTCCTCAAACTCAAGTGGTTCTAAACTTTGATGCATTTCTGTCTTCTGTTGAACACAAACAAGATATGCTGAAGACTGTTAAGGGGTCTTTGGAAGTCAATGGCTTTTCCCCCCACCATATAACTGTTCAACAAAAGAGAGAAAATTAAACATGCTTGGAACAAATGGGGAATGAGTACTGTAAATGATGACAAAATTTTTATTTTTGGATGAACTATCCCTTTAAATGAGTCTGTATCAACTCTAGCCACTCTAGAATGAGCTGTGCAATTAAACCTCAAGAAACACTCTATAGACAGCTTTGTGTCCTTAAAGCTTTTGCACTAGGTAATTATAGGAACTCGGTTATAGGAACTAGACACCAGGTCGGTCTATCAAGACTTTCCTTTGGGGGCTTCGTCGATTATTTATATTTATTTAGCCCCTTCCAGCCACATGTTTAAATTAGCACTGTATTTGCTCTCATATATTGTTGCTCCTCGTATATAGTTGTATTGACATTATGCAGATATGGTGATTCCAGAGGTTATGAATTACATATCAAATTTATTGTCTTTTATTACAAACATGTACTGTTTTAAAAACATATTCATCTGGTAAAACTCATTCTTGTGGTGCAGCTGATCACAGAGAGTTGGAACAGATCTTTTAATCCCAGTTTCTTTGCAATTCCTGTTCTCTGGACATGTTTATACGTGTTGTTATAGAGACATGTTAATATGTGCATGTCAATTAATCTGGTGGGCGGGGAAATCCAGACTGCTACACCCTGTTGCGGTGGGCCTCAAAATGACTGGGATTTGGATCCTATTTTAACGTCAGAATATTAAAAAAGAGACTTGTTGTGTTTATATCACTCTAATCTGGCAGTGGACACACGATACTTCATACACAGTTCTGTCCAAATAGCTTCCAAACATGGATTTTGCACATTGGTAACTGAAATTGCTCCCAGTTCCTGTGGTGCAAACATACTAAAAAAGGGGGTACAGCTGCAAATAGTTCTAGGAACTATAAAAAAGTTCCTCCAGTGTAAAAAAAAAAAAAAAACATTATTAGTACACCCACCAGTTTAAATCCTGGAGCTGTGCTAGTAAAACTGCAGGTGTTTGAGTTATAAGTAACATTACTCAAACAAACAATTGCAAAGCAGAGAAGAACCACAGACATTCTGATCATCATACTTTCTGATGTTATTCCCTCCTTCCATGACAGCTCATTTTTCACTTAGAGCTTTTCATCTCAATCTCTTCACCTCTGTGTGTTCTTGTGCATTAAGATAATGACTATGACATTACAGATGCACACAGCTCACCGCTGCCTTGCATGATCCAGGTGGAGGTTGTGAACAAGGAGACAATGTAATGACTGTTAATGACAGATTCCGACACAGGAAGGGCCCAGGCCACCTATGCCTCCATCCCATGAGGCTTATGGAGGAGCCGTGTTCGCATAATCACCACTTTAGTCTACCTACTGTGGGCCAGAATGCATTTGTCAGCTGTACCAGAGCATACTTATACACTTATGAGTGCAGAAACGAACTGAGAAGTGTATTTCAGGGCACTATAGATGGAGTGTGTAATTTTAGCAAGTCTAGCTGCAATGATTATCTCATGGAAAGTTCTGGCGCAAATGTCTACACCCATCCACACATGCACAAACTTCGTCTCGGCCTAGCACACACACATTCTTTTAATACTACAAGACACTTTTAAGCTCCACATGGTCTATTTTAGGATAAGCAAACTGTCATGACTCGAGTGATGGATTAAAATGCATAGACAAAACAATCTGAAGCAATGAGAATCCATTAAGAAGTTCATTTAGGAATGTAGAACACTAAAATATTAGCTGTGTGCCATACATACAAGTTAAATGGAGTTTCCATTATTTGAGGATTTGTTATAAGCGCTCGGATGCTTGAAATGCTTGACATGACAGAGCAGAGAGGCAGATTAAGTCCTGCTGACATTTCACAGTGTGGTCATTCAGTCTCTGGCTGTGCTGAACAACACCACAGAGTATCCATTACCTCTGTCACACATGAAGGTTAAACCAATACACAGCCATGAGACAAATCTGGGCCAGAGGTGAAGAAATGAATGCAGAACTGAGTTCTCATTCTTACCTTTCTTTTCCTTTCATTTTTAAAGAGATAGTTCCCCTAAAAATGAAAATGTACTCACTGTTTACTCACCCTCAAGTTCTTTCTTCTGTTAAACACCAAAGAAGATATTTTAAAGAAAGCTGAAAACCTGTAACCATTGACTTCCATAGTAGAAAAAATATACTATGCAAGTCAGTGGTTACAGGTTTTTAGCTTTCTTTAAAATATCTTCATTTGTGTTCAACAGAAGAAAGAAACTCAAACCGGGTTGAAACAAGAGGAAGATGAGGAAATGATGACAGAATTTTTAGTTTTGGGGGAACTATACTTTTAAACGTTTCTTTTGTTCTGTAGAACTACAGTCTTATGCGAAAATTTGGGCACCCCTCTGTAGCTGCATAATAATGTGTTCTTTCCTTATGAGAGAAGATCACAGTGAAATGCCATTCGGTTTCTAGAGAAAGCTAGATAATGTCGTGTTTTTCAGACAGAAATATGCAGTGTAGCAGCATTGAGATGTGTAAAATTAAATTGAAACTGTAAAATAGGCTATGTAAAAGTTTGGGAACCTTCTCTTTTGTGTGGATTTCAAAACCTGTAGTCCCTTAATGCTGATTGATTACAAAACACAAAATTGATTTTGAGTTACTCAGTAAACCTCAACAATCCTAACACATGTGCAAAAAATCATGAAAATAGATATTTAAAATAGCTGATTGCTAGTTGCAGGGTTCATACGGTCATGGAAAGCCTGGAAAAGTCATGGAATTTTGACATGGCATTCTTTAGGCCTGGAAAAATTTTGGAAAAACAGAAAAACCCACAAAGTTTTGGAAAAGTCATGGAAATTAGTTTAAAAAATATCTGTATTCTTGAATTAGGGCTGCATGATATTGGAAAAATCTGACATTACGGTATTTTGTATTTCTGTAATATATATTGCGATGTAAATGCAATTTCACTAGATGATTTAACAGGTTTATTTGAATTGATTGGGGTGATTTTGTAGGGGAGTGAATCTCGAATAATTTGTAACAAATAAATTACAAGCATAGATAAAATATAGTAAATAAGTTAATTATAGATTTTAGATATTCACTATTCAGGTACGGAAAAATCTACACTGCATAGTCTTCATTGTATATTATTTCATCTTTTTTAATTTACCAAAAATTTCTTGAGGTCTGATGTTTTAAAATTTTAAATATTGAAATGTTCACAGTCACAGGCCTTAAAGGAACAATTTACTCAAAGATTAAAATGTGCTCACTGTTTACTCTACATTTCACTTGTTTTAGTACTATAGGAGTTATTAAATTATTTCTTTTTGTGTTTAAAAAAAAAAGAAAACTGATAAATGTTTGAAACAATTGAAGGGTGTATTATCTATATTAAACTATAATCCCAACATTGCATATCCTGCGATGACTATTGCGGATGCACACATTGCGATATCGATGCTGAAACAATATATTGTGCAGCTCTAACTTGAATATAGGTTAGTGTCTTTACTTCTTTTCTGTCCTTGGCCAAAAACTTGCTTTCACATTATTAGTGCTGTTTAAGCATTATCAAAATTTTACATGGATAAAAAACCAAACAAATTTAAATAAAATAGATTGTTCGGTGTTCTATGATATGTTGCAATAAATTTGAACATCATTGTTTTTCTTATTATTTACCATGTATATGTAGACATTACATGAAACATTACATCATAAAAATGTTCTTGAAAGTCCTGGAAAAGACCTGGAAAAGTCATTTTTAGTAGTAAATTTGGAATTTTAGTAGTAAAAATGTGTTCTCCTTACTGTGAACCTTAAGGTAGCAACATGGGAACGTTAAAAGAACTTCCTAATGATCTAAAAACTAGGATAATTCATCAACATGAATTAGGAGAAGGATTCAAAAAGCTATCCCAAAGTTTTAAAATCTCTATCTCCACTGACAGATATAGTAAGAAAATAGAAGGCCACAGAAACAGTTCTTGTGCAGGAAAGACGTGCTAGATCAAGGAAATATCTGAAAGGCAAAGGCGAAGAATTGTTAGAATGGTCACAGACAAACCACAGATCACCTCCAAAGAGCTCCAGGAACATCTTGATGCTAATTATGTCATCATTGTACGTTGTTCCACAGTCCAGTGCACTCTTAACAAAGAACAGCTCAATGGAAGGTGATGCAGAAGAAGCCTTTTCTGCATTCTGCCAAAGAGAAGAGTTGTTTGGGGTATGCAAAGGCTCACCTGGACAAGCCCGAATCATTTTGAAAAATATACTGTAGATGCCACAACCATAGGCGCTTTGCATGCCTGAAAAAGAAGAGCTTTCCAGAAGAACCTGCTCCCTACTGTAAAATATGGTGGAGGGTCCAACATGCTGTGGGGATGTGTGGCAAGCACACATACTGGAAACCTTGTCAGAGTTGCATGGATTCCACCCAGTATCAGCAGATTCTGATGAACAATGTTCAGGAATCAGTCAAGAGGCTGAAGTTACGACAGAGTTGGATGTTTCAGCAGGACAATGACCCCAAGCACAGTTTCAGATCTACCAAAGAGTTCATGCTCAGACACGAGACAATGTTCTACAATGACCATGCCAGTCCCCAGGCTTAAACATTATTGAAAATATTTGGATTGATTTGAAAGGGGGTCGTTCATGCTCGCCACCTATCAAACCTGACTGAACTGGAGTAATGTTGCAAGGAAGAATGGTTTAAAATGCCTTATAAAGGCATATCTTTGACTATAAGAAGCGTTATTTCAGCAAAAGTTATTATTCTGTTGGGGTGCCAGAATTTTTGCACCTGTCTGTTTTTGTTATGTCCTAAATTGCATTGCATCTGCAAACTGTATGTAATCTAGAAATATTAGCACAGTATAGCAGCATATACTGTTAAATGAACAAATTAACTATTTACACAAAATATTTGCTATGCATTTACAAAAATATTAAGTAGCATATAAAGTAACTTTTTGCCCTTTAATTTAACACAGGAAATAAAAAAATATACTGAATAGTCAAAAAGGTTTAACAATATCATTATTTAAAAAATACTGTAAATAATTATTGGTGAATAATGTATACAAAAAAAGAAGAAGAAACAACAAAGCACAATATATCTACTTTTAAAAGATAAAAGATTCATATATATTTTTAAAAAATGCATCTCCATTTTGGAGGCCCAGGGATCAGTAGAGAGCATATAGGTAGACGAAGGAAGTAAAAGAAAAAGACCTGCATTGGTACAGAGTAGCTCTCATCGTGCAACACCAGCACCACCCACTGCACTACATCCAAGATCAGTTCTTACATTTTAAATGCAAAGGTAATTGATAACAGAGTAACTGCCAAACACTGCCATCTACTGTACAAAACACCCAAATCCTGAGAAACACAAGAGTAAAGCCAACATCAAGCATACTGACAACAGTTACAAAGTCACTGCGCTGAGCTGCACACATGTAGTCAAACCAGAAATGACCTCCAGCATCTCACTGAATCACAGTTTATTTGCTATAGTTTAGATATTGTACTAAAACATGTTAAACTCAGTTCTCCAAAGGTAAACTGTGTCAGAACAAATGAATCTTTATAATATCAGATATTGATTGAAAAGTATAGCATATATTTTATTAAAGTGAACCAAATCAATTTAGATAACTGTTAGTATGACAATACAATACAGTATATAGAGAACTATTAATAATTTGTTGAGCCAGCTTTGGTATAATATACAACCACCGGCCACTTTATTAGGTTCACCTTACTAGTCCCAGGTTGGACCCCATTTTGTCTTCAGAACTGCCTTAATCTTTCGTGGCATCGATTCAACAAGTTACTGGAAATATACCTTATTGCCATAATGTCCATATTGACATGATAGCATCACGCAGTTGCTGCAGATTATGCGGCTGCACATCCGAATTTTCCGTTCCACCACATCGCGAAGGTGCTATAATCTGGTGACTGTGGAGGCCATTTGAGTACAGTGAACTTATTGTCATGTTCAAGAATCCAGTCTGAGATGATTCAGACTTTATGGCGCGTTATCCTGCTGGAAGAAGCCATCAGAAGATGGTACACTGTGGTCATAAAGGGATGGACATGGTCAGCAACAATACTCAGGTAGGCTGTGGCGTTGACATGATGCTCAATTGGTACTACTGAGCCCAAAGTGTGCCATGAGAATATCCCCCACACCATTACACCACCACCACCAGCCTGACCCCACCATCCGAATGTCGCAGCAGAAATCAAGACTCATCAGACCAGGCAACGTTTTTACAATCTTCTATTGTCCAATTTTGGTGAGCCTGTGCGAATTGTAGCCTCAGTTTCCTGTTCTTAGCTGACAGGAGTGGCACCTGGTCTTCTGCTGCTGTAGCCCATCCGCCTCAAGGTTTGACATGTTGTGCATTCAGGGATGCTCTTTTGCATACCTCGAGTATCGAGGGGTTGTTTGAGTTACTGTTGCCTTTCTATCAGCTTGAACCAGTCTGGCCATTCTCCTGTGACCCACCGAATTGCCACCGAAATTCTCTTTTTCCGACTATTCTCTGTAAACCCTAGAGATGGTTGTGTTTGAAAATCCAGCAGTTTCTGAAATACTCCGACCAGCCTGTCTGGCACTAACAACCATGCCACATTCAAAGGCACTTAAATCACCTTTCTTCCCTATTCTGATGCTCAGTTTGAACTGCAGCAGATCATCTTGACCATGTCTACATGCCTAAATGCATTGAGTTGCTGCCATGTGATTGGCTGATTAGAAATTTGCATTAACGAGCAGTTGGACGCATATACCTAATAAAATGGCCGGTGAATTTATGTCTCAGTTTACATTATTTTGCTGTCACATAAATAAACTATAGTGTTCCGTACCCATTAGTAAAAAATAAAATACAATCGGGTGTCTGAATAATTTTTGGTTTGACTGTCTTTTTAGCTATTCTCATGTAATATAAATGTTTAACTGTGTCACCCTATGGCCTATTACACACATGTTCTGATCCAGGCAAGGTCAACACAATCAAGCTGCTAATATGCACACAGAAGTGCTCAGGGGCTTGCCCACACACACACACACACACACACACACACACACACACACACACACACACACACACACACACACACACACTAGGAAGCTGGATCTCCTTAATAATACCACTAAACCATCCATCTTGATATTCTTGCACTTGACTTGTTACAGAAAGAACATGCATGGGACCCAGCACTGGCTCTCTTTGGAGGAAGGTTATTAAACCGACCATGCATGGTTTAATAACCTGCCTCCAAAACATCAAACAATCATTCTTTTCATCACCGCTCAGACCCACATCTCATTGCATAACATTTCTCCATGTGGCATATAGAATTTCTCATAGCAGGAGTGAATCACTTCATAGATGAATGCAGGCAATGTAAAGTGCATAATGACATCGTAGGCATTATATAACGTCCCTGTCATTCACAATGCATCGAGATTTCAGTCTCTCTTTGTTTTGAGACTCAGAGTTAAGTATGGCCGTGCAGTGTAAACATCATAATAGTACGTAAACGCATTAAAATGGTAATTTATTAATATCCAGGACTGAAATCCTACCTATAGTTTTACATATGCCTAATTTCTGTCAAACAAGGGATGCTTGGTTTAAAAATGGCTGAATATTACAGAAAATGTATGTACAATAGTCTGTGGAATTTTGTTATGTGTTGCTCCACCTAGCTGTGCTGTTGAAAAGTGCAAGGAAAAATAACTTGTTACACATGAAACCCTGGGCCAAAAATACAGCAAATCTAATCCTATCAAACACAGTCCACTGCACACCATGGCAATTACCAGCTGAAGAACCACTTCGCATTGTGAAGTATGAACACCATAAAAATGACACACACATGCTAACTGTGCAGATTTCATTAGTAAAACCCAATATCAGAACTGTGATTTCTGCAAGGGATACTGTACATTCATTCATTCATTCATTTTCTTTTCAGCTTAGTCCCTTTTTTAATCAGGGGTCACCACAGCTGAATGAACCACCAACTTATCCAGCATATGTTTTATGCAGTGGATGCCCTTCCAGCTGCAACCCATCACTGGGAAACACCCATACACACTTATTCACACACATACACTATGACCAATTTAGCTTACCCATTTCACCTATACTGCATGTCTTTGGACTTGTGGGGGGAAACCGGAGCACCCGGAGGAAACCCACGCCAACACGGGGAGAACATGCAAACTCCACACAGAAAAGCCAACTGACCCAGCCATGGCTCGAACTAGCAACCTTTGTGCTGTAAGTGTACAGTGCTAAATATTGACAAGCATCTCCTCACAGCAAGAAAGTCGCTGGTTCGCGCCCCAGCTAGGTCAGTTGGAATTTCTGTGTGGAGTTTGCATGTTCTCCCCGCGTTCACATCAGTTTCCTCCGGGTGCTCCGGTTTCCCCCACAGTCCAAAGACATGCAGTACAGGTGAAGTGAATAAGCTGAATGGTCCGTAGTGTATGTGTATGAATGCAAGTGTGTATGGGTGTTTCCCAGAGTTGGGTTACAGCTGTAAAGGCATTCGCTGTGTAAAACATATGCTGGATAAGTTGGTGGTTCATTCTGCTGTGGCAACCCCTGATTAATAAAGAGACTAAGCCAAAAGGAAAATTGAATACATGAACCTCCATATATATCAGCATGTATTTTAGAAAACATAATTGTTATGTTTTGCTAGTACTTCTGTGTATTTAAATGTCTGAAAAGTAAATACAAATTATTTGTTGGAAAACACTGATGAATTGTGATTTATGGCAAGCACTGTGGACATCTTTCTCTGGCTATTTGGAAAATGCCATCGTGGGAAAGCAGATTTGATGTTAGCCTCTGATTATATCTCGCACTGAACATTCTAATCACATTGGTGTGATTGTATGATCCAGGAACCAGCCAAAATTAAACATACAGGTGTGATCATATGCATTAAAATGGCTAAAACTTTACATTGCATGTTCAAACCAGACAGTAATGTAGAGGAAGAGGTTACAACTTTTAGACTGAACGAAGATGCGGCTGAATAGATGGATAAATGTTGATTAATGGATAAATGTTAATGGATAAATGTTGTACCAGTTACTCAATAAGTGATTTTGAAAATACTACTGGTTGGGTTTAGGGAAGGAGGAGGGTGGGTCAGTCGATTGGTCAGTCAGTCAGTCAAACAGTCAGTCGACAGCGGCCTCTGGTGGATTTACGAGAGAAAAGCATGCCCGAATGGCACTTGCAGGAGAAACTAGGAATCTCAAAAAGCGTACACAGTGCCCTCTCTAGGATTCGCGAAAACTAAAACTGCAAAAAAAAAAAAACATACCTTATGGGACGTATTTGATGGTCTTCAGAAATGTATATAGAGATACATTTTCAGAATAAGCCTGGGTTGTGTAATATCCAAATTGGATGCAACACAACAAAACACAATAACCCTGGATGAAAATCTGATGGTGCGATCTGTTTCTGCAAGCAGAGTAGTTTTTATTAGCTATTAATTGATTGTCAGTTAATCATTGTCATCACTAAAAGCTAAGCAGACAAATAAAATGGATACCCATGGCTTGTAGCATAAGGGACACTAAATATAAAGCTAGTATTCATTTTGGTGAATATTTTTATGAAGATGGCAACAATATCTTTGAAATATTTTTTCTATTATTAATATATATATATATATATATATATATATATATATATATATAGATATATAAAAACAGTAAAAAAAAGCATCCCTCTCAAACATTATGAATTAAGTCATAAATTCTAAATAGTACAACATCTGTTAGTTTGTTTGTTTGTTTTTCTGGCTGTCTGACCCGAATGTAACATCCCTGAAGGAATTTCACTCTCAAATAATTGTGCTGCATGAGTGCATGACATGTAAGAGACAGACATTTTCATCTTCCTTCGGAAATCTAGAACAAAAGGTGCGTCTGACATTAAAAAAAGAAGCAGGACGTGTTTCTTCACACTGTGAGGATTAAATGACCACATCCCTGCTTTGTTTCTCACACATAAACAGATGCATGCTCTCCAGGAGCAATAAAGGTGATGCGTTATATACAGCTCCACCCATTGGCTGCCAAAATGCTCAACTGGCCTATTGTGAATGGCCTATTATTTTCCCTGCAAAACAACAACATACAGTATACATGTGCCACATCTGCTCTGGGGTACAAAGTGAAAGCACACACATACACTCTCTCACGAACACACAGAGAAAAAAAATGGGTCTTATCAACCTTGCACTAAACAGCTACACTTGAGAAAATTTGGTAGCAACAAAACCTCCTGTTTTTAGTCCTCAACAACTCTGTCAGTGCTCATTGGACTTGAAGAGGAAATGTTGGGGAAATTCTTTCATGATGTTGTAATCGTTTCCAGTTAAGAGGAGTTTTTTTTTTATTTTTCCCCCTCAGTATTTTACGTGAGCCTGGTTCCAGTTATATTCCTCTCTATTATGGTCTACTGTGCAAACTGAGATCGGCCTACAATATCAGAGGCTGCACTGAAACATCGTGTAGGTGTTTATTTGTTTGGACGACCTTCAGACCTTCAGCCAACATCAGAATCAAGTCTTAAGAGCCCTCGGGGCCTTTAAAAGAGTCCCGTTACAAACCCAAAGTCTCTTGAGGGGGGACAAGGTGCAAGCAAACAAGACAAAAATAATTCTGACAATTTATGTTCTACTCAAGTGTGACACCACAAGCAACAGTCAACATATGTACATAACAGTTTAATGTACAGTTACTATGTATTAAGGGGGGAAAAATGCACCATCCTGATTTGACCAAGTAGGACGTGTTGTTGGATTTACCTCTATATTGATCCTGGAACAACATTTCAATCAGCCAATCAGAATTAAGGGATATGTTTACCGTTTATGTTCAGTTTAGGTTTACGGTTAGGTTTATGCACTTCAACATGATTGTTATCCAACTATTATTCCATGCTGATTTTAGGAATAATTAACAGTTATGGTTGGGTTTAGGAGTAGGGAATAGGTATGGATTATATTTTCGATCAAAAAGGATGTTCCAGGATCAACATAGATGTTAATCCAGGATGCACTTCACTTGGCAAAATCAGTATGTGCAAAAAAAATGACTGTTGTCAGGCTCTCCTACACAACATGGGACAATGGACAATTCACCCAAAAGTTCATTATTCATTGATAATTTATTCAGGTGGCACGGTGGCTCAGTGGTTAGCACTGCCGTATCACAGTGGAGAGTCCTGGGTGGATCAGTTGGTGCTTCTGTGTGGAGTTTGCATGTTCTCCCCATGTTTGCATGTTTTTTTTTTCAAAGTCCAATAGGGTTGGGCGATAGCGACCAATTTGGCATCCTACGATGTCTAATGTAAAACATCGCGATGGACGATGGCATCGTTGAATTAATTATTTATGAATAATTCATTCATTTCCTTTTCGGCTTAGTCTCTTTATTAATTTAGGGTCGCCACAGTGGAATGAACAGCCAACTTATCCAACTTATTTTACACAGCGGATGCCCTTCCAGCTGCAACCCATCACTGGGAAACTTATACACTCTTTCACACACATACACTACGGACAATTTTAGCTTACCCAATTCCCCTGTACCACATGTCTTTGGACTGTATGGGAAACCAGAGTACCAGGAGGAAACCCACGCGAACATGGGGACAACAAGCAAACTCCACACAGAAACGCCAACTGACCCAGCCGAGGCTCAAACTAGCGACCTTCCTGCTGTGACGCGACAGCACTATCTACTGCGCCACCGCCTCGCCTCATTCATTCATAGCTAATTAATTATTTGTAGCCTACCATTTTAACTACCTGGTCTTTGTTTTACCCATAACCAAATCATAAATAAATAAAGATAAGTTACACACAAATTACCACCTGTCAATCACTTTTTCTGCAGGACTCTATAAATAGGCAGAGTCATCTGTGTTGCTATAATGGCGTCGACAAACTTGGTATCTGAGGTTTTCACTAAAATTACTAAGTACACACGTGAAAGTGAAAGATTGAAGCAGTGTACTAGCGCTGTGACATGTTACCTGATAGATTCAAAAGACCGAAGAGTCGTTCTTAATTAAATTAAAGATTAATTAAATATCATGTTTAATTTACTATAGTGAGACGCGATCCAGTGGTACATCCTTGATAAACTGTTCGACGTGCACTGCTCTCTGGAGTTTTATGTTCAAAGCACCCGCTGACTGCTGGAGCTCAGACGTGTGTGTTTTCAGCGGTATACAGCGGTATATGTGACGGGGATAGGGTGTAGGATCACGATGCCAGCTCATCATCATGATGTCTATCGGCCATCAGTGATGGCATCATCTATCGACCCAACCAAGTCCAAAGACATGCAGTGTAGTTGAATTGGGTAAACAAAATTGGCCGTAGTGTATGAGTGTGTAAATGAGAGAGTGTATAGGTGTTTCCCAGTATTGGGTTGCGACTGGAAGGGCATCCGCTGCATAAAAAATATGCCTGAATAGTTGATGGTTCATTCCGCAGTGGCAACCCCTGATAAATAAGGGACTACGGTGATAATTTATTCAACCTGAAGTTGTAGAAAACATGTATAAATGTGTTTGTTTTGTAAAATACAAAAGAAGATATTCTGAAGAGTTTGATAGTCAAACCATTGCTGATTGCCATTTTTTGCTAGACCAGCAACTGTTGAAAAATGACGACATAATGTACATTTTTGGGAGAACTATTCCTTGATGTTTCTAGTGAAATTTCCTGCCACTATTAGATAAAATATCATGTTTAAAAAGTAAAAGTAGATTAATAAAAAAGTTAAAGTTTACTTTAATCTTATCTTTACAAAAAAAAAGAATATATATGCAAAAAAGATAATAAACTAGCAGATTTTCTATGTATTTATCTTTTGATTTATTCCTTAACATTAATGTCAGCTTGAAATAGAAATATACAACGATTGTTTTGTTAGCTCACATTGTTATACCATAAGTTGAATAAGGTTTCCCAGTACTAGGTTGCAGCTGGAAGGGCATCCACTGCGTAAAACATATCCTGGAATAGTTGGCGGTTCATTCTGCTATGGTGACCTCTGAAATAGAGACTAAGTTGAAAGAAAATGAATGAATGAATGGATAAAGTTGAATAATTAAGTTAATCCACTGAAAAAAAAAATGTTTGTTTTGGTAATCTTTAATGAAAGTCTGACTAAATGCTTCTGGCACTCCTTCTGATGATGTCAACCTGAGGGTTTCCATAATAACTGTATATTAATACCCTCTCTTTCCGTTAGTTTGCTATAAAGCAATTATGCACAAAAAAGCCCCGCCCCCAACTTAATATTTAGTTTCAGTTGGAAGTACATCAACATACTAAAATAAAAGTCTCAGTACACCCAAAAAAAGGTTTAGCATGCAGCGGGTTAGGGGCACTTTCAATCATTTAGAGGGGCATTTTTTTCTCAGAGAGAAAAAAGGGCAGGTGCTCAAGCACCCAAAGCCCCCCCCTCTGCATGTGACTATACAGACATACCATCTGAGAATATAACATGCTGCTGCTGTAAACATAATATATATGTAACCTCTGTAGCAGATCTAATCACAGGTGGAGCTGGGGTGGAGGAGGATCTTCAAATACGTGCTGCAGCTTGACAGCGTTAATAACGCGGAGCATTTAAACTGATGAAGTGCAAGCTCATTGGCTGCCGAGGAGACGGCCACCAATCTCCTGCACCATGTAATTAATGACGCAAGAGCAGATTTGGTAACCTATCAGCCTGCGCGCATAGAGTTCCATGGCAGAAATTTCACTTTATTCCTTCAAATGGTCTAAACACAAATCAATTGGAGCATTTTTACAGTGCAACTTCTGGTTCAAACAGACTTTAATACATTGAGGATAAATAATTCTTTCAGTTTATTCCTAAGTGGCACTTTAAAAGTCCACCATACAGTGTGTCATAGCTGCAAATGTTTAGTACAAAAACTCAGGGAACGTATAGCTTTTATCGCCTGCCACTTTTCTAGCTTAGCTTCTGTTTTTTAAAAGCATCTAATTGTATCTAATGCATCTTTACACTGAAGCATTAAATGCTTTTAATGGGTTCATAACTCAAAAATCTATTTCCTGATGCAGCGTTTAGTCTGTCCTTAGCAAAAAGCAGTGTTTATAAAACAAGTGACAGCAAAATATCATGCAGAATGTCAGAATGTGCAGGATGTGTGAGACAGAAGAAAGCTCTCTCAGGGTTTAATCACACAAAGAGATTGCATGTTCACTGCAGCTCTAAAATGAAGTCATGTAGCCATTGGCGATGGCCTTGTCGCATGCACAGCACTATTCATCCACTGACATGCTCCTCTTTCACTAATGAAAGCATAACATTTTGTTACAAGCAGATGACAAGTACATAGATGAGTACATGTATAGACAGTGCTGGGTACAGTACTTTCAAACTTTAGTTTGTTACTGATTAAAAATTACATGGAATCGCTTTTTTTTAGTAACATAATCTTTTAGATTGTTTTTCTTTTTAGGCAATACACTCTGACTACTTTTATTATGTAGATTTGAGTGGGATTATTGTGAACTTGTCTGATATGTTTTGTTGAGAATGAAGGTAAAAAGTTATACAAATACTCAATATGTATGACATATTTTTTGTTTACTACTGTTTTCTTGTTTAATAATTGTAATTTACTATGCTTTAAAGGGTACTTATGATAAAAATCATCTTTTGGAAGCTGTTTGGACAGAACTGTGTGCAGGTATAGTGTGTTCACTGTCCTATGGGAGTGATATAATGACTATAAGTCTCTTTTTAAATTTCCTGACGTTAAAATAGGATCCAAATCCCTCCCATTTTGAGGTCCACCGCAACATGATGTAGGAATTGTGTTTCCCCGCCCACCGAATTGATTGACAGCCATGTATTAACATGTCTCCGTAGTAATGTGTATAATCATATCAACAAGACAGGACGTGCGTAAAGCAACTGGGATTAAAAGATCTGTTCAGCTCTCTGTGATCATCAATCATCCTCAAATGTGATCAAGAATGAGTTCAAAACGTTTTTAAAACAGCGCATGTTTGTAATGAATTACAGTGATTTTACCGTCTTTACTTTATCATCACAGCCACATGTCATTACAATTCTAAAAGAAGACGCTTCAATCCTGGTTTGTGGACGTTAAATCAGGTTTATTTTGTACATTAACATAACGGATATCCATACAGCAGGGGATATTAAAATGTATCCTGTTACATTTGTGAGCAAAAAAAGTGCAAAGTTAAACGCGCGCTGTGTGTGTGTATGTCTGTGTGTGCATGAACTTTGTACTGACATTGTGTGTGACTCATCACTGCAGAAAGGCTTGAATTAACCCCACAACACAGACATCAAATAATCATTGGGAAAGTTCTTACTGTAGTATTTCTCAAAAATGTTACATGAGATCTGCTTCTTTCATGTCTGTCACTGTGCTGTTTATTTGACACAGCCGAGATGGAGATTGAGGCACACTCTGACAGGCACATGGGAATGGTGGGCGGGGAGAACTAGCATTAAAGGCACAGGCAACAAAAACAGCTGCATTGTGTTTAAAGCAGCAAAGGTATAATAAATAATCTGATGTGTGTTTTGAGCTGAAACTTTACAGACATATTCTGGATACACAAAAGACTCATCTTATAAAAAGTGGTTTATGTGCCCTGTAAGTAATTCCTTTTTCAAATATTTTACTTCAAAACATAATTAACCCTCTGAGGGTCTGAGGGTGTTTTCAGGGGACAGAAGATGTTCTGATATGCCCTGACATTTGTCATTTTTTCCAGATGCTTATAAACATATAAGTGGATAAAGTCTGATAGCACTGTAAAAAGCACAAACTGGGCTACAATAATACGTTAGCAACATTTATGTACAAGATTGTGTTTTTGAAAAGTCACTGAAAGTCTCTGAAATAAGTCCATGAAAAATACAATGAATAATTGTTCACAAGACACGACAAGCCTAGAGTTTTTTGGGATTTTAGCAGTTTTCAGAAATCGTGATTTTACATTGAGTATTAAAGATTTCAGTTGCAAAAAAATTAAACATAAGACTTTTGAGAGATGGTTGCAATTTTCACAATCAAGAGATATAGCACTATATTCCATCTCATTATCTACATTAACAGTGATGACAGAGATCATCTTATAATATAATATAATATAATATAATATAATATAATATAATATAATATAATATAATATAATATAATATAATATAATATAATATAATATAATATAATATAATTTAATGTAATATAATACAATATAATATAATATAATATAATATAATATAATATAATATAATATAATATAATATATCATAATATAATATAGTATAATATATCATAATATAATATAATATAATATAATATAATATAATATAATATAATATAATATAATATAATATATCATAATATAATATAATATAATATAATATAATATAATATAATATAATATAATATAATATAATATAATATAATATAATATAATATAATATAATTCAGAAATTTCCCTTTTTTGATATTTAAACTGTATGATTAGTCATTTTAAACATTTTAAATTAGATACCATGATCAGGAAATTCATTAATAATTGTGATTAGAACATGATTACGAAACATTATTAACAGTGGATCTCAAGGAGAAAAATTAAATAATAAAACAAACAATGAATAAAATATGACCCCTTTAAAAAAAAGCCCTGACAGTGTCATATCAGTGTGCATCATACTCTGAGCTGGAGGGAGTCTTTAAAATAACACATTCAGACACTGCAAGCAAGCGAAAATGCCTCGACAAATGCTTCAAACATTGAAAATGTGGCTTCGGGATATTCCCCAGAGCATCATTTGAGGTATCAAAAGGTCAGTTTCTACAGTATATCCCCTGGCTTGACAGAACGTGGGGTAAACATGAGAGCTCGACACAGAACAAAACGGATGCTACTGTTTCAGTAACGTCTGATCCTGTTAGAGGAGTGCATGCGCTGCTGTCCAGTCACAGTCTGCATAGCTGTTATTAATGCAACTCTGCCCTGCTAAGATGTAATTAATGCGACTGCTTGTGCTCTTACTGCAGGTGGTCTTCCTGGCTGCTGCAATTAAGCTTTCACAGCGCTTGACCTTGTTGATAACCTACAAACCCACTTTGCTAGGAAAACTGTGAATGTTGCGCTCATAATGTTGCTGACAAGATTACAAAATGTTGGAAGCTTAATAGGATTCTGTCATCAGTTAATAGTAAGTGGACATTGTTGAATCAATATTCATAAGTGGATCCATAAGGATTATTACAGTGATGCACTGAAACAACAAGTCTCAGATAACTAATAACCCAGGCTCATCTAAGTACTTCAAATCATCTTGACAGACAGTGAATACATTCACATCTGTATTAATATGGCTGTCTGTCTGTTTATGACTGCATTATGTGACTGAATAACACAGAGGTTAGTGTATGCTCCATTAAGCCAGATTTGTATATGTCAGCTTTGCATTTATTTAAAGAATTAATAATCTATTATAGCTCAATGTTTTATGTCTAATTTTTATTTATTGTGGCAAGTAGTTGTGTAATAAGCAGGATAAAGTACATCCAGATGGTTGTTATCACAGAATAGAACCAATGGGATTCAGGATTCTGCCACTCCGGTCTTGTTATTTCTTGCTTTGGTGGCAGAGTCCAGGCACTAGTCCTGTCTTGTCTAGTATGTAGTGCTCGGCTCGAGCTTTCTCAGGTCGAGTACTCATATTTCCTGTCTGTCTTCGTCTTTTTGTGAGCGCCGTCTTCTCTTTGTGTTGGTGTTGTTTAAGCATGTGGCCTGGTGTTTACATTGTGGCTGCATGGTTTAGTGTCGCATTTCATGTGAACTTGTGGTTAATGGGTTTTCTCATTGGCTGTGTGTTCTAGTCCTGTTTTTACTTGAGCAGATGTCATTGATTGTGTGTCTTGTCCAGTCCAGCCCTGATCCCTGCCAGCCCTGCCCAGTTTGTTTGCCAATTTGTGTTCTAGTTATGTTTTCCCCCTCTGTGGTTTTTGTTGACCTTCTGTTAAATTTTTATTATTAATAAACCTTTTGCTGCACTTGATCCCTCACTCCCTCATCCTTTCTAAGATCCCTGGCATGCAGAAAATTTATCCTGTACTTTTGTATGAACCAATACAGTCTATTTGATGGAAAGTATTACTGTTATAGTATGTGTCTATGGAAATTATCAGTTAAGAAGAAACACACTAGCTATGTATCCATACACCTCTTGGAATATCACACAAAAAACGGCTAATGGAAAGTGCATACATTTTGAAAATGCGCAAAAAAACTTATGCACACAACTGAGATGGATAAACTTTTTATCAGATAGAACAAATACACACAAACTACTAGAAAAACACATTTGCTGATGTGTTGCATGAAAATCAATAAAGTCAGCATTTTGTTTAACCAATCATGTGATAACAAAAGTGGCAAGATGGCACAGCATTACTGGACACACCAGTGGACTGAGGACATTGTAAAACATCTGAAATGTTGTTTTGGTCATTCTTAAATCTCTTAGCCAAAGTCCGTCATCAAAGTGCTTCAGTGTTATTAGCTTTCAGATCTATCTTGAGCGGGTGTGCTCTAAAAGAGCAGTCTCACTCCTCCTAAAGCAACAAGTAGGAGCAAGTAATTCATTACATAAGAAAAAAGGTCCACAATGACTTCTCCCACCAGAGCAAATTCCATTTTTCTTTTTGATATTTGAAAATTCCTTAGATCAAATTGCTTTTGTAGATGTAAACATTGTGGTAAAATGTGGACTGAAACACCAGGTTTTTCTGTGATTCAACCAAACAAATCTCAGGAACAATACAATGTCTTTCTTGAATTTAAAATGTATAAATATGAAATGGAGGAAACAAATGGGGAAAAAGGACAGCTTTCTGGTGTAATAAAAATCTGCAAAAACAGATGGTCTGAAAATGCTATAAACTGGATGATTGTGCAATTTTAAACCATGGCCAAAGGGACAGATTTGCACACACACTTTGACTTTCCATTGACTACTTTTGTTTTAATGCCAACTTAATTACACTTTCTCTCACTCAACCATATCTCTTGCCACATATTTTACCCCTTAACCCCACAGAAGCATTTCACATTTGTCACATTATTGTGTGTGTTTCTGTAGTGGTTTCCTTACTGAGTTGAATTGCCCCACAATGTAGGTTATTTCAAGTGTTAATGCTTTTGTGGGGAAAATGTAGGCACACACAGAGACATACAAAAAAGTCTATTTTTACACAGTCACTAATAAGAGGCAAAGAGAAAAAAAGGGATCGAATTCACTCTGGATTTTCTGATTTCTTTTTTACTACAGCGTACATCATAATGATCCTTTGTTTTGAGAGGGATCTCTTGGTTTACTTTTAGCCACGTCTTTTACAATAACACAGGAAATAATTGGGACAAAAGTTGGCTGGTAGCCAGTAATAGCAGCAACCCTTTCCCCGACTGGCTTATAACTGGACTTCTGTTCACAAGGAGAGATCAAGCAAGGAAAGCGAACTGGCTTTGAAATGAACCAGGCCACAGAAGAACGTGGCCTGATAAGTTTTAGCAAATGCATTGTAAGATAAATTCCCAGTTGAAGCTGAGCATTTATTCTGTAAGCTCTCGAGTGCAGATGAAGCATTCGTCGGGACGGCATTTTTTTTAGCGCAGATGCACAGAATCAGCAGCCCATAGGGAATGTGGAGCTCAGGAGTGTGTGGTCAGCTGAAATCAGAATGATGGCCTCCATCTGGTGCTTACACCTGCAAGGTATATATATATATATATATATATATATATATATATATATATATATATAGTAGTAGTGCTGTATATATTTGTAGTCAGTAATTGAAGTGAATTAAAAACTTTTATCAAAGTTGTCTTAAAACTATTGAACAACAACAAACATTAATGTCCTAGGACAGTTTCGATGTAATAAAATTTTGATGTATCCATTTCAAATGTTAACTATTGGATCTATAGATTCATAATAAGAGGACATGGTAACACTTCGAGACTATCCTATACGAAGCAGCATTTCAAACATTAACAGAACACAATGTAATACAATTACACTTACTTTTGTCCAAATTAGCTAATACAATATACACAAGAACTGTGCTATGGCTAGTTCTGTGTATGGTGTCAATCATCACATTGTTTAAAGTGAGTTTTACACTTTATAGTTCACATATGAAACAGTAATTTAGCTGGATTTATTCCCTTATTTAAATGCGACTGTCATTCATGAAACTTTACAATCTGTATTTGCCTGTTGTGAAAATAACTTTTGTGATGTTTATCTTATTGTATTAGTGTAACTTGCGTTATATCAAGGTGATTATTTTAAAAACAGGCTGGTTTTGCACAATAACTTGTAATAGATTTTGGCATTAAAATATGCTGACGCGTTCTAAACATTTCATCAGTCTTAGACTTCTGGTTGGCCCCACTGAATATAATAGACATCCAGATAGACAGACAGACAAATGGACAGCCTTTCTGAAACAAATATAGGCTATAAGGAATGGGGAATAAGCAACAGTTACCCTGTCTGACCTCTTCAATGTCTATTAAAAGTTCGATGTCTGCCCTCAGAGATTTATTCATAAAACTGCTTGTGTTTTAGATGGAGTGCATTGAAATGTCTGTCTCCACTGCTAAATGAACCCTTGACTAATTCAGACTGAGGTTATCTCAGAAAAACAGGGTGGTGTAGTACATCTCTAAAACAAAACCCACTAAACAGAACACATGGAAATGTTCCTAGCACTCATTCCTCTGGCTCATGTCCAGCTTCTGCCATTGTTTCAGGTTCAGCGATCAACTGATGTGATTTCATACAGGATCTCCATGAAACCTCTGAACAATATGCACCTCACCAAGTAAAAAGTTGGACATTGAAATAAGTACAGTGCCAAAGTATGAGTCATACATGGGTTCAAAGAGTTTGAGATGGTGAAATAACCCAAGACTGCAAGTTCAAGTCCTGCCACTGGGTCCCCCATCACCCCTTCCCCCTCTCCACTTGACCAGCTCATCCAAAGAGAGGTGACATCCCAGTTATTGGAATGCTGTTGGTCCAGGCTTTGGCCGGCTGAGGGCAGCTTGGAAACACAGAGGGGGAGAGGGGCAGCTTCCTGGTGGGATCAAGCTTAATTAAGCCTGGAACAGCAACTAAAGCCCTGTGGCTTTCATGAGACTGAAACCCCAGCAATCAGCAAGCATGCTCCACTTCCCCTGGTCATCCTAACTGTAGCGAAGCACCCGACAGCTAAAGGTCAACATCTTGCACAGTTCAAAGACTAAAACTGACTAACTTCTTCAATAACTAGATTTTAGACTTCTACATTTGGTCTATTTTTGCACATCCTGTCTCTGTAGACTCTTTCTTTGTTTTGCCAATAGGTGGTGACAAGTGTCTTGAATAAAATGAGTGTCCATTTTGGACAGTTAAAAATAGGGTTTTGGACATTTCATATGCTGCAAAACAGTTGCAGGATGACACTGTATGTCTGTAACAAAATATAAAACATTCAGAGTATTTTAAATAACCTCTTAAGAGCTAAAATGTGCTGACCACCTATGTGGACACTCAAGCCCTAGGAGGTTATGATGTTGTGCTGCAATCTTTCTCAAGTCCCAATTTTTGTGACTTGCTTAGACTCTTGAGTAGAATACACTACAGCCTAAACAAACTAATTAAGGTTACTATAAAGCTATAGAGGGTTTTCACGGTGGCTCAGTGGTTAGCATGGTTGCGTCACAGCAAAAAGTTTGCTGGTTTGAGTCCTGGCTGGACCAGGAGGCCATTCTGTGTGGCGTTTGCAAGTTCTCCCCTTGTCTGCATGGGTTTCCAGCAGGTGCTCTGGTTTTTCCCTACAGTCCAAGACATAATATATACAGTAGGTGAACTGGATAAACTAGATTGTTTATGCTTTCAGTGTTGTGTTGTGGCAGTAAGGGTATCCACTGTGAAAAACATATGCCATAATAATTGGCCGTTCATTACGCTGTGCGGACCTCTGATAAAGCAGGGAATAAGCCAAAGGAAAGTAGGTGGAAAGCTACAGGAAGGTGAGTTTTAATCAAGGTTGGATCAAAACTCTGCTGGACTGTGTGTTTTTGGTTTTGTTCCCCTACTACACCCTACATATCTATCTGTAGAGTAAATTCAGGGCATTAGTGGATAGGCATGAGACCTGCAAAATGGAAGTCAGCCAAAATGAGTAGTGAATGAGCCATTGAATGATTCACACAAGCCATTTATTTATTTATACAGCCCTGATTGTTTCAAGAACAACACAAATGACTGGCTTTGTAGCTAAATTCACATAGCAGCACAACACTGTTTCGGTAAATCACAGAGATACAAGCTGCCACAATGTTTACTTTAGACACTGTTCTTGTGTCTAAGAACTGAATTTAAGATGTTGCTTTAATGGGTGGTTTATGAATCATAACTGCAACAGCCATCTATCTCATTTGAGTACTCACTTGAGTTGAGATTACTCATTCACACAAGTGTTTAGTTTCTAAATACTGATTTATTTAGTTTGGAATCTTTTTAACTTTTCATTGGCAGAGCAAGAACAAACAGCAATACTCAATGGCTTTGTTAATCCCTGTTACAACGATGTGCGCTTGTCAATCTGATTACAAGTGGACAATATATAAGTGGATTTATAAAGGTGTTAACATGGTCTAAAATGTTTTCAGCTTGTCCACTTTGGACGGCTTCCAGAGGTCATTGAAATCACATTCAAACAGATTGAATAGGAATCTACTCTCCACATACTGACCAAACACAACATCTTTGTGGAATGTGTTGTGAGAAAGTGCATTAAAACTAGGTATTTATACTTTATGATTCAAATTGTGTAACATGGATTCGTTCAATCAATTGCACTGCCAAAAAAGCGACGTAGAGCATAATATGAAATAAGAGAGAAGGATCTTGACAAAATCCAAACCCCAGTGGTCACAAAAGAAGCATTTGAATGGATGTTAATACCCTAAAACCAGGTAGAAACAAGGCTACCATGTCTCTACAAATTACTTAAAATTCTTTTCTGCTTATTCTTTTTCTTTTCTGCTTGTTCCTATAATAGTTTCACACAAAGTTTACAGGAGAGTGTCATTGCCTTATTTCTCAAACACAGTATATCCTAGGATGTTTATTTCACTTAAATCAGTGGTCCTCAACCACCGGGCCGTGGACCGGTACCGGTTCGAGGATCAATTGGTACCGGGCCGCACATAAAATCATTAAGTATTTGCATTGTATTTATTATCTGTCTGAACAATCTTTTATTTTGAAAAGTCTTTTATTTAGAAAAATGACAGTATTCTCTCGATTACATCTCGATCTCCTAAGGCACCCAAATTTAACCCACAAGCAGCAAACTGAGTAAGAAACAGATGTCTTTGGAAAGTTTCTTTGCTGTGGGAAAAAGGGCCAGTGAAAGACACATGAACTGCCAAGGAATGGATCCGCAACCCATTTGTCAACAAATTAGGTGAATCAGGCATGGCTGTGCAAGAAGATCAACTGCTAGAGATCGCAAATGAAGGCGGCCCCTTCGCATATCGTGTCTTTTCTAGAGTTCGCAAAAGTTCAAACTGTGAGTTCACGTGACAAGAACTTACAGATCGGCTTCAGCTTGTATGGAATATACACATTTCGGTAAGACTAATTATTTCAAACAGACACAGAACACCCAAACACTGCAGAGCTTTATAATTTTCTCCATAAATAAAACTTGTATCAGAGTTACAGCAATGTTTTGTCTGCTTGTCATCCTCTGAGAAAACGTTTGATGGATGCCACGAAACACAACAACCCCCCCACCCCCCAGGATGGGAATGTGGTAAAAACTGTAAACGTGGTAAAAATCTGACTGTAGCTATGGCTTTTCTTTTTCTGGATTGCTTTGAAAAACAATCGTTCGGTTTAGGGAAGGGGATATGCGGGCCAATCTGTGCTTTTTAAACACTATTGGTTGGGTTTGGAGAAGGAGGAGGGTGGGGGACTGGTCGGTTGGACAGTGAGTCAGTTAGTCAGTCAACAGCGGGTGGATTTACGCGAAACCAGCAGGCGCGATTGGCACATACGAGAGAAGATCTAAAATTTATTTGAGATCTAAAAAATCTATTTGAGATCTAAAAAATCGTACACAGCAGCCTTTGGCGGATTCGCAAAACAGAAACAGCAAAAAAAATTACCTCCTTGGACATATTTTGCTCTCTCCAGAAATGTACATAGGGGTACATAATCAGAATGAGCCTGGGTTGAATGATTCATACTATTTATCCAGCAAATGCAACTCTGACTAAACCAGACTGACTGAGCAGGACAAAAAAAAAAGGATAGCAGTGAGCTGGACAGCAGGAATTATGATGTGTCATTCTGCTGAAGTTAAGTTATTGTGTTTCCGTGTCTCAGAGGCAAAGCCGTGTCAAACAGAGTAGATTCTATTGCAGCAAAACTCCAATTGCTCTGGCCTCCATCCTGCTCACCCCATCAAGAGACAAGTGTCAGAGTTTGACAGCCACTTAAAGCAATGATAAGAGACATAACTTACAGGGATGACCTCAATTTGGACTTGTTTACTATCCTTAGTCTTGAAATTATTTATATGTCCTAGTTCAATATCATAATTTAGCATTCTTTTTGTGTTTTTTTATTATGTTTTATAAATAAAGAGGGTGAGTCAATGATAAAATAGTTTGCATGTTGGGGTGATGTACACTCTTATCACCCTTAATATGTACACTCTTAAAAATAAAGGTTATTTATTGACATTGATGGTCCTATTTTAATAACTAACCTTTTGATTTCACAGAATATTTATAATGAAAGATTATTTATAATTACAAAAGTACTTTAGATAATTTAAATTTCCATCACATATGCAACATAATTTAATTTTAATATATATTTATTCTCTAAAATTTCTTTAAAGAATGAAAAAAATGTTCTCCAATGGCATTACTGCTAAAACCCCATTACTATCACCTTTATTTTAAAGAGGGTATCCCTTTAAGAAACACACTGAAAATCATCATCTGGTTGTTTTTCCTTCCCAAAAGCTGCCAATTTCTGAAGGTGAAAGCGATAGAGCTGTCGTCTTTCCTGGGGAATTTATATGAGCTGTTGGGAAAGAAAACAGAGGTATCACTGCTCTGATTAAAGCCCAAAGAAAAGCAAGTCTTGAGAAGTTCCTGCTCGCTGGATGTTGTTAAAGACGGTATACTTTTCAGATTCTCACACTGATTTCAGTTGACAGTTTTAACTGGGCTTCCCTAGGGGCCGTCACTGATCTTGGGTCCAAGAAATGGAGATAGAGAAAAAGGCAATGCACTATGGATATATGAGTGAGCAGGAGAGTGGATGTCCATATTATGAGACATAAGGGATGTATTCTCACAGCATTTGCAGTTTATGTGAAGCAGCAATCACTGGGAACCGAACCACTTCAAGACACTGAAAATAATGACGACATGAGTTGCACGTGTGCAAATATATACAGCGTTGTGCATCAGATTTCATATTTCTTTGTGTTTTATGATCATTGCAACAGTGTTTGCAATTTGATAATAATAAGACTATGCAATTGTATTGTCAGGCCTTTATACTAGCCTAGTAAGTAAATCTGTTGCGTATACTTGTCAAAGCTGATTTATTCTTGAAGAACATAAATATTAAAAATAAATTAACTAGGGTTCATATATTTCAATGTTTCTCAACCACGTTCCTGGAGGACCATCAGCTCTGCACATTTTCCATAGCTGCGTCCCAAATGCCACACTATACACTTATGCAGTATGTACTCATGCTCTTACACAACACATGCTCCCAACAGCGTAGTATATGTATGTAGTCTCATCCCAAGTGGAACATAACATTTTACTTACTAAGCGGAAATTAAAACCGTTTCCCTGATGACATTTGATGGTTGCCAAATAAGCAAAATAAATGACCGAACTACCAAATATTTCCCGGTGATGGGTTGCGGCTGGAAGAGCATCTGCTGCGTAAAACATATGCTGGAGGAGTTGCCGGTTCATTCAGCTGTGGCGACCCCGGATTAATAAAGGGACTAAGCCGAAAAGAAAATGAATGAATGTATGAACTACCAAATAATACCTGCAATGAGTAAAACCACATTCACCACCGGGTGGCGCTATAATCACTCTCATGTGAGAATTTTGCTTTCACAATACAATATGACTAAAGCAATGCAACATTTGTGCCTGAAAGCTCCGCCCCTTCCGCTACGTGAGCAAAGCAGCGGCCGTTGAGTGCGTGAAGTGTCCAGCAACATTCCACACTTCATTTTAACGGTTGAATAAGTGCATCATCCGGGTATTTAAGGTGCACTGATACTTTTTAGAGTTTTTAGTGTGAATGCACTACTTACACTATTTATACTACAAAATGGCGTAGAATAGTGCATAAGTATGTGAGTTGGGACGCACCTCATGTCTCCTTTACCAAATACACCTGAATCAGACCATCAACTTATTAGCAGAGACTGAAAGACTTTGGCTGCGTATGAAATTGCATACTTCCATACTATATAGAGGAAAAGTATAGTAAAGCCCTGTAATGGGTGTAACAGACAAAGGAGACATCAAAAACATGCAGTGCTGGTGGTTGAGAGGAACATGGTTGAGAAACACTGATATGTTTTTGTTTGTTTGTTTGTTTGTTTGTTTGTTTGTTTGTTTGTTTGTTTGTTTGTTTGTTTGTTTGTTTTTTACTTCACTTCTGTGCTTAAGTACATATTTTATGTGTCTGTAATTTATTATTTTATTTTAGAAAACTTAAATTTTTACTTCACTAGATTCAAAAACAAACGTTCACAGTGATGCCACGATTACGCTAGAGTTTGAGCATGCAAAATTCTGTCGTATGGTGCTGTGAAAAGGGGCGGGATTAAACAAGACTATTAGACATTTAAAAAAACGAGCAATGGGTCAATATTGTAAATTTCTGTACAAAGAGGTCATGTTTTAATCTTCGATTGGTTTCACACAATCACGATGTCATAGGTCAGAACTCACCAAGCTTGAACCTTGGAATGCAACGAACTGTGAAACTTGTCGCACGAGTTTGCGTTTCTGGCCTGACGCACTCACGTGCGTATGAATAGAAGTTGTAAGAGCCAGTTATGCATAATTCATTTGTGTGGATAATTTAGTTAAAAAGCATGGTGAACATGGTGAAAATTGATATTGAAATATAATAAGAATTCATAGTGATTGTGTTATCTAAAGTGCATAATTTATTAATTAATACAATTTAAAAACTTTTACTTTGGTATTTTTTGGCTTCCGACAGTAATATGTCATGATGTGATTAGTTTGTATGCTTAGGTCAGATTGCAATTATGGACGTTGGAAGCAACAGTTTTTTGACCGAGCTATATTGAGTCTATTGTACTGTACGTTGAGTCATTGTATTTTCTCCAGTAAATGATTCTCCAGTAAATGACTCACTTATTCAAATGATCCATTCAGAGTGAGTCTCCAGTAAACGATTCACTAATTTAAATGATTTGTTCAGAGTGAGTGATTTTATAAGCTGATCTAAAAGGTATTCAGTCAGTGTGGTTTCACGATGTGTTCACTTTAATTCTCATTATTGTTATCAGAGAATGATAAGTTTTGGTCATTCAATTTTCTTGCAAAATAAACATTTATCAGTAACGTTTATTTTTATTCCTTAAGTAAGTTACAAAATCAAGTACTTTTGCATTTTGACTCAAGTAATATTGAAAACTTTATAGGACTTTATATTTCTAATATTTTTTAGGGTAACTGTACTTTTACTCAAGTGCCTGATTTCATTCACCACTGTATATTTCAGATCATTTAACACACCTTATACCTTTGCAACTTTTTTTTACAGTTAACAATTGAAACTAGAATATATTAAGGGTTCCCAGCTAAATTTAACAACAACTATGAAACTCAACAACTAAATTTACTTACTAATTAGTATAAGACAAAACCTTTCATATACTGAAAGTCTTTTTGGCATCCTCACTGTGTGACAACCAGTCCCAGATTCCCTGTCAAACTAAATCCATAGTTTTACAGACATCTGGTGCCATAAATGCACTCCAGTGACCTCACAGACTGAACTGAAAAGACTGGACACTAGTGTAAAGTTTTGTTGATCTCAAGTCCAAAGATTCAAATGAACTACTACTTCTGGCTACTAGGGGTCATGGGGATACATTAAGAAAAACAAGGACTATAGCACTTTAAAAGCATTACGACTACAGATTCACCAATTTGTAACATTCAAAAAGCAAAGCCAAGACCAAAGTTAAACACAACCTCCAGCCAAGAAGTCCGTAGCAGGAATTTTATGATACCACAATCCAAACACACTAAAGACCTTCTGCGTCCTCTTTATAAAACAGCCGTCTTTGCCATTTAGATTTAATTCACAAAGAGGATTATCTATTAGTATTTGAAGAAAAAGCTCTACTCTTGAAACAACTAGAAAGGCTTTAATCCACTTTTAAACACAGATTGAAAAGCAAGTCGAATTTAAAATGAAGTTACAAAAGCTAAATAAATAATTCTGCAATGCTTTTTAAGAACAATTTCCTGGACATGCAAGTTTTTAAGCACACGCTGTAATTATAGGATGCTAGAGGCTTATGACTGTGGCTCATGCTAGCAGCCGATTCTTTAAATAGTCTCAGCTCCAAATCATCTGCAGCGGTTGCGGTGAGTCTGTAATTGAAGTCCAGAAACCATTTGAACTGTCAGAGCAAGAATAATAAGATGAAACATTCAGTGGGCGTCAACATCTCGTGTGACGCTAATATGAGAGGAAGAGTTTCCAACAGTGAGAGGACAAAATGCAGATAATTCACAAGTCTAACAGGATTCTTGCTTTGTTTCTCCTCTGTGTCCTTTCATGAACTCAGAAAAGAATGTTTTCATTAACCCTTCTGTTGGCTTCAGGTCTTTTTTTTAAAGTCTGTAAAACATATGCATTAAAGAAAACACTTGATTTGATCATTTTTAAATAGTGGAACCAGACTTTGTCAGACATACACTACCAGTCAAAAGTTTGGGGTCTGTAGGATTTTTAAATGTTTTAACATAAGCTTCTCCTGTTCACCAAAGCTGCATTTATTTAATCAAAAATACAACACAAATTGTAAAATTGGGAAATGTTATTGTGCTTTAATATAACTGTTCAAAAGTAGATAATAATTTAATTTAATAATTTATTAAAATTTTCAGCTATATTACTGCAGTCTACAGAGTCACATGATCCTTCAGAAATCCCTCTAATATTATTAATAATAATAATTATTATTAATTGTATTATTATTAATGGTAATTATAAAATGGTTATGTCATTTCATTTTAAACTATATACAATAAGAACGCAGATATTTAAATATTTTATAAATATTTAATAATTTAACATTTTTTACTTACAATAAATGCCGCCTTGATGAATATTAACAGAATAATAAAAAGAATAATTAAAAAAAACTGACTCCAAACTTTTGACCGATAGTGTACATAAACAAACTATATCAGGCCTTATGAAATGCCAAAAAGGTAATGAACCAGAAAAGGGGTGTGAAAAGTATTTCCGCACAGATTTAATTAAAGATTTTAAGCTACACAACTAAATAAAACACCATCATAAAACCAGGAAAAAATATTTACCAAACATTATGAGCTGAATTATGAACAGATCATTAAATGGTTAACATGGATCAAAAATGAAATAGGTTTTAAAGCATGGAAAGAATAAATGTAATGTAAATGTAAATGTAATACAGCTTTTATTTATTTTTTGTACACTAAAAGATGCCATTTTTTCTAAGTAATAAAATATCACACATTTTATCATCATTTATAGATGTAAAACACTTACTTTTTATTCAGTGTAACAATAGTTTATACAAAAAAATTATAATAAAAGATATTTTACAAAAGATGATATTTAAGGATAACAGAAGCTCGAGTCCAAATAATACAGGAGCTAACTGCTATTTCAAATATTTACCAATCTTTGCCACTATCTTTGTCAGCAAGAAGTTTATAATCTTCAATTTGTAATAAACTGTAGTATCATCAGTATTTATTTTATATATTTTAATAAGTGCATGTCAGAAAAAGGGGACGTGGTCGCGCAGTGGGTAGCACGTTTGCCTCACAGCAAGAAGGTCATTGGTTCGAGCCTCAGCTGGGTCAGTTGGCATTTCTGTGGGGAGTTTGCATGTTCTCCCCATGTTCGCATGGGTTTCCTCCGGGTGCTCCGGTTTCCCCCACAAGTTCAAAGACATGTGGTACAGGTGAATTGGGTATGCTAAAATTGATGTGTGTATAGATGTTTTCCAGTGATGGTTTGCGGCTGGAAGGGCATCTGCTGCAAAAAACATATGCTGGATAAGTTGGCGGTTCATTCCGCTGTGGTGACCCCAGATTAATATAGGTTCTAAGCCAAAAAGAAAATGAATGAATGTGAGAAAAGGTTTGTTTCCATTTTTTATGAATATGTTTTTTATGTTGCTCGCCCCCCACAAAAGTTATCTGAAAGAATAAATGAGACATTTAGTATAGTTTCTAAGAATTCTGCCTTTGCCCCAGTATGACATACTGTAAAGAAATAAAGTTTTCAACACTAAAGCTCTTCATTATCTTTATAACAGTTTAGTTTTTATTTATTCGCTTTTATTCATTCATTCATTTTCTTTTCGGCTTAGTCCCTTTATTAATCCGGGGTCGCCACAGCGGAATGAACCGCCAACTTATCCAGCACGATTTACGCAGTGGATGTCCTACCAGCCACAACCCATCACTGGGAAAAAAACATTTTTATTTATATTTTAAACAACCAACTACAACTGAAGTGCCATCTAGAATTTTCTTCTACAATGAGCATTTTTCTCTGCCTCTTATGTTTATGTTCAGTTATTTCATGTTATGAATAAATGAAAATAACAGATACTCCAGGACGGATTTAACTAATAAGCAAGGTAAGAGGGCCATCAAATAAGTATACTATAAATTCTACATAACATGGTTTTCTATCATATTTTGTAGAGTGAGGGTCCAAAAATTTTACATTTTAATGTAATTATCACATCTGGGCAAATGTGTCCCCTACCTTCATGGACCAGCAGTCAAATCAGTAAAGATTGAGTTTTAAAAACGAAGTACTTAATTTACAATGTTTAGTTGTGAATTTCAAGAAAATTAAAAAAAAATTCTAATCTCAAGAAAAAAATTGGTTTCAAAATTTTACAAGGTGCTTTACATGTTGTTATTTTTATTTTGCATTAAGATAAAATACATAAAATGAGATTGAATGATATAAGAAAAAAAAACTGCAAAATAATAATAAAAAAATAAAGTACAAAAGGTGCATGTTAGATCGTTGGGGCCCCCTGACTGGAATTGTTTAGGGCCCCAAAATCACTAAATCCATATACATTGCCATAAAAGTGAAATTACTGAATCAGGACATAGAAGCCTGATAAAAATTCATTCTAACTTTAGAAGAAAATTTCAGATGATACTTAGAGGTTTTTGCGTCTGAACTCCTCAAATGCATCTGTGTCTGCTGCCAGATTGGTTAATAGGCTAGTCAGTGCATCCATAAACAACTGTTTTAAGACAGGTGTAGAGACACATTCCCGTCGTCTATCAAGTCCACAAATAACTTAATCCACAGTAAAAGAGCAAACACGTGTCAAATAGACCACTAAGTACATATGAATAAAACAATCGTCACGGCGAATTAGTCACTTTAAAACTACTGAAATCTGGTTACCTCTTGTTGACATGTTGCAGAATGAAAAGCTGCGGATCCCCCTGCAGAATTAATAATGATGGTGACGGTCGGCAGTGTGACTTTCAGTCCAAAATCCAGCTCCCCTGTGTGTTCTGATAAACGGAGAGTGCGCGAGCTCTGTGTTCTCTGACTCTCGGCATCAGCGATCATTCACTACAAAGCGCGACCGAATAACGGGAAGCAGAGGCTCACACAATGGGCGTGTCCTGCTTGACGGACCGATCACTGCACGGTATGTGGCTACAGTTACAGCTCAAGCATTTGGACGAGCCACTCCTGTTAGGGAGAGCTACTGTTTTTCTGAGTGTTGCAGATTGTGATCTTTTTTGTTATGTGTTTTTATATATTAGTTACTTTTCAGAAACAATTTATTCTCGACGTTGAAAGTCAGTGTGATCTGCCTAGTGCAAAAGTACATTATATAACAAAATATATTGGATAAAGCCTACAAATTAGAGCGTCTCATGGACGAAAAATAAACAAATAAATAATTAATTTAAAACAATAATAATAACTTTTAAAATAATAACATATAGACTACACTTTAACTGTACGATGCTAGATGCTTTTTAAGAGAGCCTATTTGAAAATATTGAACTTTATTTAAGGATATTATTATCCTATGTCCTCAACTGCTGTTAGTAGACCTTTGTAGCCTAGTAATAATGGGTATATATCGCCATCATGTGGCAATTCAATATAAATATCTGATTAAGTTTGAATAGGTTTATTATTAACGTTACAGCCTTAGTAGTTTTTATAAACTGATATATTTTTGATGGATTAGCCTGGTTGATTGTTTTATAATATACTGGATGTGAGTCAAATATAGCCTACATTGCATTTAATTTATAGAGAATAATAGCTTTCTATGAGATGGAAATTGTCATGTCAGCTTTTTATTAAATTAAAGTTAACTAACAAACCATTTTAATTAATAAAATAGAACTGTTAAATTTAAATAATCAAATATTTCAATACACAAACAAACATTTGTATATCTAATGATTATAGATTTCGATTTACATATATTCCCAAACAAGTTATTTACAATGTTATGAAATAGAGAAATTAGATTCAAAACAAACAAACAAACACATAATATTGTAAAGAATAAGCTCATAAAATGTATTGAAATATGTACATTAATGAATAAATGAATACAATTAAAGCTTTTCATCTAAAGTATATTTGCCTCTGACTGACTATATTATTATATTTATATACAGTGAATTGTAATTCGGAAGTCTTTAAGCATTTTGAAACATGTACACATCATTTAAGCATTTCTTTGCTGCCAGATGGGCAAAAAGTATTGTTTTTAAACCAATATTTTGTTTGGATGTATGCTTGTACTTTTTCAAGTATTCTCTTTGCCCAGGTTATATTAAATCAGTTTCAATGTTTAGGCCAGTAGGAAAATGCATATAATATAAGAACTAGACTATTACACATGGCCCACATGATGCCAATACTGATTACTTTTTTTTACTATTATGCAAGAAAGAACATTTTTAAAGAAAACACAATATGAACAAGGAGACAAAGATAAGTTTAAGTTACTTAACTAAAATAAATCAGCAAATAATAGATATGCAATAAATATTATATACAGTTAAAGTAAGAATTATTAGCCCACCTTTGATTTTTTTTATTTTCTTTTTTAAATATTTCCCAAATTATGTTTAACAGAGCAGGGGAATTTTCACAGTATGTCTGATTTTTTTTCTTTTGGAGAAAGTCTTATTTATTTTGTTTCAGTTAGAATAAAAGCAATTTTTAATTTTTTAACTCCATTTTAAGGTCAAATTCATTGGCCTCTTTAAACTATTTTTTTTCCGATAGTCTACAGAACAAACCATTCTTATACAATAACTTGTCTAATTACCCTAACCTGCCTAGTTAACCTAACTACACTAGTTAAGCCTTTAAATTTCAGTTTATACAGTACAGAAGTGTCTTGAAAAATATCTAGTAAAATATTATTTACTGTCATCATGGCAAAGATAAGATAAATCAGTTATTAAAAAAATTCTGACTTTAACTGTATATATATATATATATATATATATATATATATATATATATATATATATATATATATATATATATATATATATATATATATTACTCTTGAAAAAAACTACAAATGCGTGCGTGTGACGTCATCATCCCGCGACTCAATTGTGCTACAAGCATGGCTGGTGCGTCAACTGTACAAAACGGCTCATTATCCAAACTGCAGTCTCTGCATGGTATATTTGCCATTCATAAGAAAAAAGGTCCTACATCGGCAGATGTATTGAACACACTCAAGAAGACACTTTTAAAAGGTGGGTGTGACTTATGTTATTGCTCTTTTAGGCTTTTTTGTGATGCATCTGCTGCAGTTCATGCGAGTCTTTTTCTGAGCGATTATATAGTCGCAAAAATATTTATAAATAAACGTTTTCATGTGTAACGACTTTATCCTTACACAGAGGCCGGTGTTACAAATTTCAACCCTCGGAAAAGGAAACAACCGTTAAAGATTGGCCATGGCGGAACCCTGGACAGCAATGCTTCTGGTGTGCTTGGTAAATATAAACAATTCTCTACCATCGTGTAACAGTATACCAACTAAAATGTGAAGTTTAACAAAGTCAAAACGACAACTTTTTTAGGAATGTCTGTTATTGAAAGTTGTCACTTATTTTACTCAGTCTAGACTAACTAACTAGCTTAGATTGGAGAATGAAAACATGATGAAGTTTTACCACAAATTTTGGCGTGACCCATCTCATGAAAATACCAGGCATTAAGAAACAAACTGAATTTAAGATAAAAAACTGTTAACGCTTTACTTGAAGTTCATAGACTGTCGCGAAACCTTTATATTCATGACATGAATATGAAGGAGAATTTATTCATGCGTATGACAACAGTCTATAGCTCAATTGTGTTATTTTAAATGCATTTATTAAAAAAGGTAATTATTCGCACTCATCAAGTAATTGCTTCGTACCATTTTTCTTTTTTCTTTTTACATTCTTTGGGTAATTTAAAAACACAAACGTTTCGGCACAATGCCTTCCTCAGTTCGTTATTTTAAATGCACAAATGATATTGAGATGTCTTTATTATGAAAATTTGACATAGACGACATGACATCTTGACATTACCAAGACAACATGACCTCTCAGTGTCTTTGTCATGACAAATTGACATTACCATGACAACATAACTAGTTATAAATCTGTCATAAACATGATTGTCATGAGACCATAATAATTGTGTCATAAATATTTTTCTGTTCACCTTTTTCAGTGGAACAAACAAATAGTTAATAAAATGTCTAATACAAAATGTCAATACTTTTTAATAATTTTATAATATTGTCATTAATAATTATTGACGATTTTATGACAAATTCAATTTACATACTGTCTTCAGATTAATTGTTGTCATTTGCACCAGTCTTTAAATATGTCTTGTTATTGTAATCTAGAAAAACAGTGGAGAATTTTTTTTGTGGTGGCTGGACCACCATTTTAGTGGTGTCTATATCATATGATATATAAAAATAACCAATGCACTTAAACAAAGACCCTTTATTTTGTATAAATCACAGGGAGCAATATTCAAGAACAATTATGATTGCAGCACAAAGAAAAGTTACAGCTCAAATTTATGAATGTTGCATAAATAAAAAAAAATGAGTAGGAATGTCCAGGCTCTTGATTTGAGTTATTGACCACAGGACTTCTCTAGTCTTTCACACTGCTTGGCTATCTGGCTACTTCTTCATCTAGTCTAATTCACAGTTCACTGACTGCAATGGGTTTCTTATCCATAAATGTGTCATCAAGGTTTTCCCAGAGACTTTCAGTCATTTTTAGATCAGGACTGCCATTTCATTATTTCAGGGCTTTCAGCTACTTTAGTAACTACTATTACTGTCTGACTAAGGTCTTTATCCTCCATAAAAAATGTTGACTGACATAAAAATTATTTAAAAAGTATTGCGGAACCAACATCACTACTTGCCATACACTTTTATACACATATACACTTATTTAAAAACACACTTTACATGCCAATTTGCACATAACAGCTGCACATATAATGTTGTATATAGTAATAAACACGTACATACACTTGTCAATTTGTATATTTGCACTCACTACTTACTTCTATTTTTTTTTTAAATATATTTATTATCTGTTTTTTGTCCTATCTCTGTAATCCTGTTGCACTGTAGAAGCTCTGTCACGAAAACAAATTCCTAGTATGTGTGAACATCCCTGGCAATAAAGCTGTTTCTGATTCTGATTCTTTGTTAATTTTGGAACACAAATTACGATATTTTAGATGAAATCTGATCATCCATTGACAGCAATGGTACAATTCATTCAAAGCCCAGAAAAGCGCCAAAAAACATTCTCAAAACAGACCATAGTTTAATGGTAAAATAAACACTTTATTCTGGAACTGCTTGATACTGGGAAAATATGCAATGTTGTTGTTGAGTGTTCCTATGATATTGCTAACTATTTAGTTATATTTTATCAGCAATTTAACAAAAAAAAGTTATGATCACACTAAGCAGGTAATAGATATTTTTTAAATAATAAAAACATTTAGTCTTTAAAAATCCACGAATGACTGAAAACCTCAGTGGAATTTCTCATTCTTTTTGGCTGTTGTCATTTTTCTCTCTTTTCTCCTAGCATTAGTATTTATTTTCAGCTCTAGGTTCACCTAACAGCACCTACTGACGAGGTGGGAATGAAGATAGTAAAGGCCCTGTCTGATTGGTCAGATTTGGATAAACAGCTTGTGCATGTAGCATACAAAAAATTTAGTAAATTTATTGAACTTGTCTACAACATTATTGCGATAATGATAATTTTTGAACTTTTGTGCAGCCCTACTTTATTCACCTGTTTCTTTTCCTTACTGTCAGTATAGAGTGCACATTCACAAGCACTGTGCACTAATTTGTATCCCAGATTCAGGTGCATTTAAAATGAGTTGAAACAACACATTTTATGAGACAACTTAATTGTTTTATGTTCAATCCACTTAAATTTGTAAAAATGATTAAGGTAACTTAATCAGTTTGTGTTTGGACAACTTAAAGGAATTGTGTGAAACCAGCATTTTTACAGTGTTCTACTTGAACAACTGAAAACATCTCTGTTTTGAGAAAGGATGTAGAAATGAAGACAGCTCCTGCCTGAAATAAAGATAATTATTTATGTTATTTATTAAATTACGCATTACATTGCACTTTTTATTTTTTTTATTGTTTATTTATTTATTTATTTATTTTTTAAATATTTATTTTTTTACCTTCTATTGGGATAGGATAGTGGAGGACGGAAAGGAAAGTATTAGTAGCAGAGAGAGGGGAAGGGTCGGCATAGGACCTCGAGCTGGGAATCAAACTCAGGTTGCCGTGCGCGCCATGGCGCTATATGTTGGCGCACTTAACCACTAGGCTATTGGCACCGTCTACATTTCACATTTTGATGTCTATCTCTACCACAACCCTAAGCCTACTCCTCACAGTGATGTAAGAGTAGTAATTATTGTTGTAAAGTGTCACAGATATATCTGCAATGTTTCCCTTTTAGACTTTATCAGGTTAGAGTTATTAAATATCTTAATTTGGGTTACAAAAATACAAATACAAACAAAGGTCTTAGTGCTTAGTGCATCATTTTGGGTGAACTAACCCTTTTAACACAAAGATTCCTGTTGCATTGTTGAACTGGTTTTCATTTTATTGAGACTCTCTGCATTTTCCTGCTCTCTTGTACATTTCACTTGAATGAGTTTGTGATGCTGTAGAAGTGCAGTATTCTAGAAGTCACATATTTTGTAACAGTTAACTTCTCTTGCTCATTCCTTTGACCTTCACCTGGATAACCTGTGTCTGACGGTTTCATTACCTTTAGAACGGCTTGCCACATTACAAAGTTAGTGAAAACTGGAAAGTTAAGCTGCCAGTTATAAAGGGTTTGTCAGATTAACTTCGATATCTAAGGAAATTACACAAGCCCTATAATTTAGTAAGTGTTTTTTTTCAAATACCTCATTTATTTTTTCATATTTTGATGTATGAAACTACTTTTTTCTTTTTTAAAAGCTCCTGTTAGGAAAATCTTAAATAAATCAAAGCAATAGGACTAATGAATTAAGGCAATTGTTAATTCTCTTATTTTGATCTCCACTGTAAAGGAGTGTAATAAATTATGCCGTTTTTTTTTTGTGTTTTCTGAAGGAAGACAAACAAAAGTTTCATATTATTGGGGAATGCCCTATTTTTAATGTTATTAGACAACAATTTTTATCGGGACACTTTAAATGAAATATTTTTAAATGTGAATCCTTCTAAAACTACAATTTTTATCAAAGGAAACCTTAAAAAAAACTTCTCAATATTATTATTTATATGTTTTACTTTGTGTATTATTTATTGCTGTTGATTTTTTTTTTATTGTTAGAATATTTTTTTTAATGATTGAAAAGTGGTATTTATAAAATGTGGGTTTTTTTGCCATGACATAGCCATAGAAGCTGAAATGGCAATAAAATGAAAACTCTCTCTCTCATACAAAAGTTTCATGTAGGGGTACACGATTCTGGCAAAAATGTGAATTTATTTTTTGCTTAAAATCAAGATTTTTCGCACTATTCTGTAAATGTAAAAAAAGGTTAATATGATTAGCCTGTTATTATTGTTAATCCTCAAACATATAGTAAAACAACAATAATAATAATATTAGGCCTATGAGTAGGTCTTCTGTTGCTTAAAATGCAAAATTTTGTATAGTCAATATGGTGGACTTGAACAGACTTTCAGTATGTCCTGTTTGTTAATTCACAGTAATATGATGACATCAGAATATAACTGCTCATAATTCTGAAGTTTATTTATTATGTTTAAGACATGTGCTTGCCATCTGTCATTGACAACATTATTAGACCATTATATTTCCATTATATATTGACCTTATTCTACAATGCGGAAGTGCGCTCGTTTTTGCGATTGTTTTAGGACTTCCAATTCAGTTGCCTATGGGAGAAATGACTAGAAATAATAAACGGCAGAAAACGGTCAAACTACTCGCTCTACAAACAAGTGTTTGCATGACAATACATAAAAAGTAGAATAATATAATAAGAAAAGATCAGTTTGCAACATAAAGCAGCATTACGAACTGTTTTTAACCTCTAAAAATGAAATGGACGTGAATGAGACCGGAAGTTTCGAGCCAAAAAGATTCAAATGGCTGCGCCCGCTTGTACGCAGGGAATAATGTGAAAAGGCTAGGGTTGTTATACTGACAGAGTAAACATTTATTTTCAGCCACAACACTATGTGTTCGCTATGAAAGAAAAAATACATCAAATGCTTGTCGTAATCATAACTCTAAAATGCGATATGATCATTTAAATGATGTGTGCACAGGTTTCACTTTCACTTCCGAGTGCGGCTCATGGCTGCGGTCACTGTGAGAAAAAAACCCATACATGCAAATCAAACCTCCCGCACAGCCCTCAAACGATCGCTCTGTGCAACAAACTGAACGTTATTTACAACTTTATTACCTGTTATCCACAGCCTATGCAGGTTGTGTTCACTAAAGTAGGCATCATGCGTGCACGCGCGCGTTCTCGCCAGTAATCAAACAGCTGGCGGTCAGCTCACGTATGATTTTGCGACCGTTAATACATCATTACATGAAGACAGAAATGTCATTTTTGGGTGAATTATACCTTATAAATGCAGTATGTGACACTTTTAACACAATTTGAAGGTGTCAATGTTGCTGTGAAGACTTGTGCGACTGCCTTGCTTCTCTCCTGACCTTGAAAATATAATTGGCTGAATCGTAGAAAAGCTGAATTAAGATCGTGTGTGGGGTTGAATTGAGATCGTGATCTTTTTTCGATTAATCATGCAGCCTTAGTTTCATGTTATGAAAAGTAAAATAGCTCAAAATTGCCAAGCTGAGCAATGAGCAGTGTTTTAGACTGGCACGTCTTAAACAGAATATAATTCAAACCTTTCTGAATTAATTATAATCTCAAAAACGTAATGTTTTGCAGTGGTTGGAATCGGTGAAGGAACAAAGATGCTCACGACAATGCTCGCAGGTTCAAAGGTAAGTATTTTCAGGGTCACATTAGGTTTCTGTTATTCTACAGTTGTCATTTTTATGATTTATGGTCACTTTCGTAGAAATACACAGCTTTTGGAGAGCTTGGCAAAGCAACTGACACTCTTGACGTCACAGGAAATGTTGTTGAAGAGAAGAGTTATGGTGAGAATTGTAATCTTGTGGCTGCTCTTGTGATGAAGAAATCAATGTCTCACAGACATTAATGTATTAACATTAGTCCTTGTACCCCCTCCCAGACCACATCACAAAAGAGGCTTTTGAGGAGAAGATGAAGCAGTTTACGGGCGAAATTATGCAGGTTCCACCCCTGTACGTCAATTCATTCTGCTTGATATATAACACTCTTCAAAGCTGTTTGAAAGGGTTATGCTTTTTAATGTCACAGACATTCTATTGTTTGTTTTTCAAGTTATTCAGCACTGAAGAAAGATGGCAAACGCATGTCTGTACTGCTCAAGCAAGGGCAAGAGGTTGAGGCTAAACCTGCTCGTCCAGTCACGGTGTACAGTCTGTCTTTAGAAGATTTCAGCCCACCACTTTTCACCATAGGTTAGACATTTTCTGTAAATGATTACTTTGAAAATTACACGATAGATGGTTAGGTTTGTTCACTGTACAGCTATGAAAAATCACAACTGAAAAAAGTAAATTCTCATTTTCTCTAGATTTACGAGATATAATTGTACGACAGTAACAGTTTTGTAAAATAAATAAACAGAAAGAACAGAAAGACCAGGGAGATGAATATGATATTCATTCATTCATTCATTTTTTTTGGCTTAGTCCCTTTATTAATCAGTGGTTGCCACAGTGGAATGAACAGCCAACTTATCCAGCATATGTTTTACGCAGCGAATGCCCTTCAAGCCACAACCCAACACTGAGAAACACCCATACACCCTTGCATTCACACATACACTACGGCCAATTTATCTTATTCAATTCACCTATACCGCATGTCTTTGGACTGTGGGGGAAACTGAAGCACCCAGAGAAAACCCACGCAAACACAGGGAGAACATGCAAACTCCACAAAGAAATGCCAACTGACCCAGCCGGGGCTCGAATCAGCAACCTTCTTGCTGTGAGGCGACAGTGCTACCCAGTGTGCCACCGTGACGCCCGAATAAGATATTGACTTGCATTTATTTGATGAGTATTGTTTGACAAAAAGTATGATTTAACAAAACATAGGATTTCTTTGGCCTCTGAAGCTTGAATCGAAAGTTTGTGGATCCAGCTTTGGCTGCTGAGGATATCTGCATCAGTATCTGCAACCAAATGAATGGGCAGCTTATAAATTCCTTGAGTCTCGTAGCTATTGGTTGGAACTGATTGTAATGAGTGATGTGACTACGTCTTCCTGGTAGAACTAGCGCTAAAGCTACATTTCTGTTCTATAAACTACTGATGCTATAATCTTTAAAATCTTTAATTCATATGTTGTCATTTAGTGCATTATTCCATACAATTAAAAGATGCATTTTTGTCAACATAGACACACTCAAACTCTAATACCCAATTAGACTACTTAATCAAGTGGTCTCTATTTTTCAATAGCTACTATACATGTTCTTGAAGACATTATTAGACCGTATGAAATGAGTTGCTTTAAAAAAAATAGAATTGAAATAGTAAAAAATATACAATTTAACAGTTAATTTACATTTTAGGAACAATTTGAAATATACTTTTTTCATATTTAGTTCCTGGTAGAATTTTCTTCTTCACTTTTCAATTTATTTAAATGGTCAAAAAACATACATTCACTAATCAACATAACTAACAACCCAACATGCATACAAACATAGTGCTTTAACATAGTGTACATATTAACAATGACCAAAAAAAAAAATCAAAACTACATCAGTAGAATACAAGCAAATCCTGACAGCATCAGCATCATTTTTTCCTCTTACAATTACATTTGGCTTTAGAAGTAATTTATGAAAGGACGCCACATGGCAGTGAACTTGGACTCGGAACAATTTAAATTAAGTCTTATTTTTTCCAATCTAAAGAAATGCAACACATCATTGGCCCACTGTTTAAAAGAAGGGGGAAATGATTGTTTCAATTTTATTAAAATCAGGCGTGTTGCCAAAAGAGAAGTAAAGACAATGCAGCCTAATTCATGTTTTGACAAATTGTTATTTTCATATACAATACCAAAGATTTGCACAAACATCTTTACAAAATATTCTGGAGTAAGATTAAAAAAAAAAGATCCTGGTAGAATTTAACAAAATAGAACTTTGTGTAACTACTCTTAAACTATTGTATAATAGATTTTTTTATTAGTAGTATTATTATTTCTAAACCAAACTTTTATTTTGACACCTTGTTATGCCTTTTGTATATTTTTATATATTATAATATATATAATGTTATTATATTTCAGTATAATTAATATTTATAAAAAATGCTTATAGATGTATTTAATGAAATTATAATTAAATGAATTAATAAAACAATTCTTACACTTTTAAAAAATATATTTTTATCAATTCTAATAATATATTTTGTTTAAAAAAATTGTCATGCAGACTTTGCATGGTACTATGCAATTTAATTTTTATTGACTATTTCTAATTACAGATGTTGAGTGTGGAGGCGGGTTTTATGTCAGAAGCCTGATTAATGATCTTGGAAAAGGTAGTTTGAACTGTTTGAAGATACTAAAAAATTAACAGAAATAACAATACTGTGTTGAAAAGATTAATTTGAAGCTATTATGACATGAAAACTGCCCTCTCAGGGTCAGTAGTAGCATAAATGCAGATCTTGGATTCTCTATTGCTATTTTTAATTGTACAGCTTTACATATATATAATCAGATCTTTTCCCCTGCAGCTCTGTCATCCTGTGCCCATATCAAGGAACTGACCCGGACCAAGCAGGGTCAGTTCACATTAGAAGAGCACGCATTGAAGGAAGATCGCTGGACATTGACTGACATTTCACAGGCTCTCCAGCCGTGCCCAGTACCATCAGCCTCAGAGAAGAATGCCAAAAAAGCTAAATCAAAACATAATCCAACCACATCTGAATCTAAGGGTGGAGATGGAGATTAAAACAGTGATTAAAGGTGATGAAAAGGCCGCATTTTGATACATATGTCATGCTTTCGTTGAGAGAATTGTAGGAAATTGCCTGGTCTGCTCTGATTTGTTTGGGACTCTGTTACCATCTATGTGCATACATATTCATGGCCATATATGGTGCATGAAATGATTAAACAGGCATATTTTTTTTTCACGTTTATAGATTTTACTACAGTACAAAGACATTAACATAAGTCATAGTTATTGTTTTGATTAAAAGACCACTTTGTTACCAAGAGTAATTAACAATCTTTCTTTTGATGTTTAGGTTTATAGATTGTGTGTTCACTGTAATTGTGGTAACAAACCACCAGTTGGCACTGTAATTATTTAACCTAAGAGGTTAATCTATATTTTTGTTTATTTTTTTTTATTACAGGTTAATAATAATAAAAAAGTCCTTAAACCAGTTATTTTAATTTTGCTATTGAATGTCTATTATCAGTCTCATTTAATTTGGTCTAGTACATGTTTGTCAGTTTGTTGCTTCTATCTCTAAAAATAAAAACTGACACAATAAATAGTAAAATATGTGACTTGAAAAATTGAGTACTGACATATTTAAAAATGTCAATAATTTGATTTTTTTATTTAATGTTTTTGAAGCATTTTTTATGCCTGAAAAGGTTGCATTTGTATTCAATTTGTTTATTATGTGTTCATTACAAGTGATACATCACACTGTGATTTTTCTAAAGCCAATACAGTATACACTACCTGACAAAAGTCTTGTCGTCAATCCCAGTTATAAGAGCAACAAATAATAACTTGACTTCTAGTTGATCATTTAGAAAAGTGGCAGAAAGTAGATTTCTCTGATGAATCATCTGTTGAACTGCATCCCAATCATCACAAACACTACAGAATACCTTTTGTAACCCGCATGGACACAAGATTCTCACAGAAATCAGTCAAGTTTGGTGAAGGAAAAATCAGGGTTTGGGGTTACATTCAGCATTCAGCCTGATGTGTCAAGACATTTGTGCTGCCCATTACATTACAAACCACAGGAGAGGGCAAATTCTTTAGCAGGATAGTGCATCTTTTCATACTGCAGCCTCCACATCAAAGTTCCTGAAAGCAAAGAAGGTCAAGGTGCTGCAGGATTGACCAGCTCATTCACCAGAAATGAACATTATTGAGCATGTCTGGGGTAAGATGGAGGAAGCATTGAAGATGAATCCAAAGCATCTTGAACTCCTGGAAGTCCTGCAAGAATACTTTCTTTGCCATCCCAGATGACTTTATTAATAAGTTATTTGAGTCATTGCAGAGATGTATGGATGCAGTCCTCCAAGCTCATGGGAGTTATACACAATATTAATTCTTTTCCCACTGCACCATGACTATATTCTATACTGTACATTATTTCCAATAAGTGACAAGACTTTTGTTTCAGGAAAGTCAGACCTTATTGTCCTGATCATATTTTATTTTTGGTAAAATAAGCATAATCTAGAGGCCTTTGCCTTTTATGTTAGCTACTTCTGATGCTAAATGATCAACTAGAAATCATGTTATTATTTACTGTTTCTAAAACTTGGATAGTCGACAAGACTTTTGTCAGTAGTGTAGTCTCTTGCTGAACAGAATCAGGATTTCTTTAGCCATGCTGCTTTTATATGCACGATCACCGTATTCGGATACTAATCCCTCTTACTCAGGGATTAAGATCACATTCAACACTCTCCCAGATTCTGTCCACTCATACTTTAATGCCATTAAGAACACACACAAAAAATGATGGGATATTGCTGTGTGAAATACAAACCCTCTACTATTATTCAATTTATAAAGTTTATGCAATACAGATCTCTGCATTGCAACAGATAAAATTAGCATTTTTCTTAAATTGGATTTTTTTTTCAGTGGAGTATAGCAAACACTAACTGTCTAAATATACCATATAGTTAAAGGCTTACCATCTGGGGGCACCATGGTGCTTCTTACATTTACATTTAGTCATTTAGCAGACGCTTTTATCCAAAGCGACTTCTTGAAGGATTAATGGCATACAAAACCTGAGGTGCAATGCATTCAATTATAAATCACCTGTGTCTTTGCACATGAAAATATATGCTTATCCTGCAGGTCACTTGTATTGCATCACCAGACAGTTATGCCTCGTGTGTTTTTTGACAGGCCTGGACATGCACGTGCATTTATTGTTGTTCTCTGTGAGTCTGAATTGCCGTTGCCTGAGGCTTTGAGTTTTGATTCCTGAAGGTCTGAAGAGAAAGTGTTATGTTCCTCAGTGAGCCTCGAAAAAAATGTAGAACTGTGAGACAGGAATGTTAACATACTGGAATAGTGTGTAAATGTGAAGGATGAGATTCTCTGGTTATATAACATCTGTGAAGCTCATATGAATGAATGATGAAGTGTTCATTGTCATTCTTTTTATTTTAAATGCGTACTTTTAAAATGGGTTCTCTTGTATTTTAACCACACCGCTCTGTTCCCGGAGTCAGCACTATAATGTGGTACATTCTGATGTTCATCTTTTTAGTGTCTGACTGAATGGGGCTGTTGTGATGGGAGTGATCTAAAAAGGGAAGTCTGAGAGGTGTGAGAATCATCACAAAGCCCAGTAATTGTCCGTGTGGGATATCAAATTCCCAACTGAATTGAGTGTTTTATTACATTCTGTATAACGACTGGCAGATTTACTGTGGTGTGAATATATGTTGTGTTTTTATAGTCTAAAAACACCCCTAGCCTTGTCTCTCCCTGTATGATGTTGGATTTAACCGGATATAAGAAGGATATAATAAAATGTGCCGGCTAGACTGTAAGTTTTGTTGGGACTGCTTGGTTGTTGACTTGCAAAATGTTTGAGACCACTTTGTAATCAAAAATTTTAAGAGGAAAGCAAGAAAAAGTAAGAATGAATGAAAAAATTCATTATTTAGCCTTTTTTTCTAGCACGTTAACACGTGGCTAATATGATTTAACATTTTGCTAATGGATAGTTAGCATGTTTTTAACATTTAACACATTGTTAATCTAAATTTCCTTGTTGCTAGCATGACTAGCACATTTAACATGAATTAGCTTACCATGTGTTAACATGTTTTATAGTTTTATTGTTTTGTATTTTGTCAACTTGATATTTAAGTTTAACACATTGCTAGCTTGAATTAGCATGTTGTTTAAGACATTGTTCAACTAAGCATGTTGCTGAAATGTGTCTGTTATTAGCACCAAATAACATGTTGTCGGTTACCACTTTAGCACTTTGGCAGTATGTTTCGCTCAATAGCACATTTTGTTGATAACATACTTGACATTCGTTAGCATGTAACACATTGCTAACATAAAATTAAAGTTGTCATTATTTATATCAGATAGCTAACATACTTTAACTAACATTTTTAACATGTAGCACATTGATTATGTTGCAAAACCAACTGATAAAATGGTTTAACCAAGTGATTTAAAAATGCTAACATTAGAATATATTTTTTAAATCTCACAATCCTAAATGATATTGATCCTCCAATGCTGCAAGGCCTTTTATATTGGGAACACCTGTATTTGTTGAGCATGAAGGTGTCACATTAAACAGAACCCAAAGACCAGCAACGCATAAGATGTAGCTACAACATCACACCGTACTTTGGTTACTTATGAAGTGAACAAAGCAAATAGTGTATCATTTACTCAGACTCTAACACTTAAGAGAAGAACAAAGTTCATATTTGAGAGGCTTGAGAATGGGATGAGATTTTGGGTCATAAATCATTTATAGTCAGCTTGTAAATTTATTATAAGAATTAAGATGAAGCTTAGCAGCATGTTAATCATTTCTGCATCATTACATTGATAGTGCAATGTTACTTATCTTAAAGGCACAGTTCACCTAAAAATGTAATTTTTTTCTAATTACTTTTCCTTATCATTTACATTCACATGCAGTTTAGTTCCAAATGTGTGTGTGTATATATATATATATATATATATATATATATATATATATATATATATATATATATATATATATATATACACACACACACACACACACACACACACATATATATATACATATATATATATATATATATATATATATATATATATATATATATATATATATATATATATATATATATATATATATATATATATATATATATATATATATATATATATACACTACCTGTCAAAGTTTGGGGTCAGTTTTTTTCATGTTTTTTTTTCTTCTAAAGAAAAAAAAGGCGCCATTTATTAAATGTAAAAAAAAAAGGTTAAATATTTATTACAATTTTAAATAACTGCTTTCTTATTGTTTGTAGTTTCAAATGAAATTATTACTCCAGTCATTATTGCTTTTATTACTATTACCATTAATAATAATAATAATAACAATAATAAATATTAGAGTGATTTCTGAAGGATCATGGGACTGAAGACTGGAGTAATGAAGCTGAAAATCCATCTTTAAAATCACGAATAAATTATTAAATAAAATTAACTAAAACTATTTGAACAGTTATTTTATAGTGCAATAACATTTACCTTTTTTCTGTATTTTTGATTAAATAAATGCAGCCTTGGTGAGCAGAATAAACTTACTTTAAAACATTTAAAAATCATGCTAACCAACTTTTGACAAGTAGTGTATGAATATATATATAGTTTGTCAGAATTATTAACCCACGGTTTGTTTTTCCCCCACTTTCTGTTTAATGGAGAGATTTTTTTAGCACATTTCTAAACATAATAGTTTTAATAACTCATTTCTAATAACTGATTTTGTTTTCATGCCATGATGACAGTAAATAATATTTTAGATTTTTTCAAGACACTTTACAGCTTAAAGTGACATTTAAAGGCTTAACTAGGTTAATTATGTTAACTAGGCAGGTTAGGATAATTAGGCAAGTTACTGTATAATAATGGTTTGTTCTGTAGACTATCGAAAAAATATAAATAGCTTAAAGGGGCTAATAAGTTTGTTTCTTAAAAAATTTAAAACTGCTTTTATTCTAGCCGAAATAAAACAAATAAGACTTTCTCCAGTAGAAGAAATATTATCAGACATACTGTGAAAAATTTCTTGCTTTGTTAAACATCATTTGGAAAATATTTAATAAGTAAAATAAAAAAAAATTCAAAGGGGGGCTAATAATTCTGACTTGAACTGTATATACATATTAATACAAACAAAAATTTAATGTAACTGTTAATATTCAGCATGCTACATTAATGCAAAAAAAAAAAAAAAAAAAAAAAAAAAAAAAAACAAGAGGTCAACATGTCTTCTAGGACAGACTTCATCCTAATTCTAATAATTTTACTTCCCAACGGATAAAGGTGCAATTTTTTATTTTGGGTGAACTTTTTAAAGGGCATGACAATTACATTTTAAATTGTTCTATCAATGTTCACAATCAACTTTAATAACATAGTAAATATTCTCTAAAAAAACTTTCATACACGTTTAATGCAGCTTCTCATGTATTGCAGTGGATATCCCAGGGAGGCTTTTTAAAAGGTCTTCGTAAGTACAAAATGTTAAATCATCGTTTTATCGTTGTTCACACTCTACTTTATCAACATTAGAAATAGAAAATATTCTCGAAAAAAACAAAACTTTCCTCTACAGATATGACACACGTCTAACGCAGCTTCTCTTATATTGCAATGGGTATTACAGGGACGCAAAACAGTGGCTACTGTCTCTTTAAATATGTCCCCTACCCATTGCGCACGCGCGCCCGTCTCCGTGTTGAGTTTGCTCCAACCTGAGGAGCAGCCAACGCGAGCTGCTCGTACTATGGGAGCTTAAACGGTGGTCGAGGGGGCCAAATTTCACACACTGACGGGTTTTAAGCGCACCGGGACGAAGAGGATATACACCCATACTAAGCGTGGACACTTTCGACAGAGAGTTTGCCACGCTGAGCCTGAAAAACAACGAAAAAAATATGCGGATAACGGATAGTTCCTCAGGTTTTCCAAATCATATAGCGCTACGGACAACAGCAGAAACAACATCCATGCTACCGACTGCTGCGGTTGTAAAGGATGCGTTTTACCCCGAAACCTTCTCCGTTTAGCGCTTTTTCCCCGTGGCATGTGAACGTTTAGTCACGAAAAGCTCACGGTTTAACGGCTTTAAAGCACACCAGCAGAGTATCTGGACAGCCAGCTGAATGTTTACGCTTTAAAATGGCTGCGGACGGGATCAGAATAAGACCGTTGAACAATATGATGCTTTAAAGCTGGAAATATCCCATCACCTGAGTTATGGTAATGATCTGGGAGGAAAGATTCTTTTCGATGTTATGGGGAATTATTTTCCAGCCCTGTAACTACAGGAGGTAACGTAGGAAATTCCTGCCCTTGTTCAGAAACACAATGAGGCGAGACAGATGATTTAATATGCCTGTGTTTTTGCTGATTTTATCATATCGCACTCGGATCTGGAGGCTTTCCGTTAAACGATCGCCGAGATTTCAGGAAACGATTGCGGATATTTAAGGAATATTCATGATTTATAAGTAAACGGATCCCCCTGCTGTTATAATTGAAACAATCTGGGCACCAGTAGAAAGGCCCTGAGATATTGATACTCTGTTCAACAACAGCAGCAGCATCCCTGAACCATGAATGCTGGGAAGAGGATGCTCAGACCTGAGCTGTGTCTGGTCAGACAGAGACTGCAAGGCATGCAGAGATATTTATGGCTGTGTGTGATGTTCTCCTTGGTGCTGATATCAGACTGCTCTCCGTCTAAACCCTGTGAGAAGAACTGTCTGTCAGGCAGGTGTGTGAACGGATCCTGTGTCTGTGACCGTGGATGGGTTGGTGACCAGTGTCAGCACTGCCAAGGAAGGTTCAAGTGAGTATTATTAACACATTTATGGGCATTACATTATGTCATTGATCATGGTGCATGCTCTTGTTGTTGTGGTATTGAAATGAAAACATTTGTTATTGTGGAATAACAATTATGGAACAAAAGTGCCTTTAAGTTTAGTAATCTATTAAAATATTACATGTTTTTATATTAATCTGGGAAATTTGTGTTTCTTAACTTGATAATCACTTTTCACATATGTGGACCATCTGGATAAAAACTGATATAAGGGGCATTTGTTCTTGACTAGCCTCTCTTTTTTTAGATTTCATATGGTTGAAAATCTAGATTTCATTTCCATGTTGAAATCTTTTTTGATATACGCCTGTTAAATCCCATAGGTCCTGACATAGTTTGGTTAAATTAAAAGTTTTTGCACTCTTAGCAGTCAGAAATAAGGTTTGCTATGCATTTAAGCCTTCTATCAGCCTTCTATGGACAAGATCATGTGGTAAACTGGTGGTTTACTTGCCATGATTTTACTTCAAACTAGGCATGCGCCGGTTTAAGATTCTGACGGTATGATAACCTAGGATACAAATTTCACGGTTTTACAGTATTGTGATTACTGCTGTAAAATATGTTCTTTTTAAATGTCTGTGTAAAAAACAAAAACCTTTTTCCCCTTTGAAGATACTAGATTTTATTTTGTGAAGCTTTTAAAACAGTAAACATGTCAGGCTAAATAATTACAATGAATAATTGACTTGCTGTCTTCATTAGTTTAAAAAAAAAAACAGATTTCCTTTACGATTTAAAATGGCATCTTTGGATATCTTTTCTGCTGGAGATACTGTTGTCCTAAAAAAACTTGAAACAAAACGTAAAAAAAATCTTACATATACCGGAGTATTGGTGACGCAAAAAATCTTAAACATTTTTTTTAAATCTTGACTTTTCCAAACCGCAGTATACCTTAAAACGGTTATTGTCCTGTGCCTACTTCACATGTTCCTATATTTGTATTTTTAAGTAATTGTGTCCCAGTGATGAAACATTCTAGTTTTGTTCTGCGTCTAATTAATTACACTAAACTGATCTAGAAATCTGATTAAATGCAAGTGCTTGCTTTCCAATGACTACTTTGAAAATAAGTGATCAAAATATGGGTGAAATTGATACATTGTCATTCATTGTAACCAATATGTAAAAATTAAACACTCTTTACTTAAGTAATCATATATTTCACACAGTTACAGGCAAAATTATCAGCCTTCCTGTAAAATTTGTATTATTTTCCAAGTATTTCCAAAGTAGTGTTTAGTAGGGCTGTGCGATTTGGGGAAAGTATCTAATTGCGAATTATTATAATTTTTATTTATTTATTTATTTATTTTTTGACAGATATTTTGATTTGCGATTCAATTTTGTAGTCAAGCTTCAGCTCAATAATAATCTGTGTTGTAGCTTCTTACTGCTAAAATGCAGTGAGTGTTAGTTTAAAGGAACTAAAAAAAGATATTAACTTCAACTATTTTTCAACTTTCTTTTTAAATATTCAGAAATTAAACACTAATTTTTCTCTAGAGCAAGCAGAAAGCTCAAATAAAATGACCTTACCTTTCTGTAAACAAGTTAAACTCAAATTAAGAGATAATGTAGCTTATTATAAAAACTAAAAAATAATAATTATAAAAATACAAAACACTCAGCAAAATTAAATGACTTATAAGAGGCAGATTGAAAAGTTCTGATTAGGCAGAATGAAAGTATACTCACTCAATTGGCTAGTAAGACTGTTATGCACAGACGGCAGTCACGCATTTGCTCTGTGTTGGGGAAATTAGATAATACATATTCCAGTTAAATAATATATATTGCAGCCACTTGTGATTAGTTAATCGCAATCTTTCAAATTACGATTCGATTTCGATAAATCGCACAGCCCTACTGTTTAGTGTTTACAAGAGGAAGAACTTTTTTGCAGTATTTGCTTTTGTATTTGTCATCTGGGGAATGTCTTTTTTCTTTAATTTAGCTGGAATAATAACAGTTTATATGTCAATATTAATAGGCTTAAACAGCACTTGGGAAATATTTGAACTAATTAAAATTCACAGGAGGGGTAATAGTTTTGACTTCACAGGTATATTTTAAATTATAAGGATATTCTAGCTGACATAGGTAAAATGTAGAGGTCTAAAGATTTAAAATGACAATTAATTAGCATTTTGATTCACAGTGATCTTTAAATAATATTTAAATGTAATCAAATGATTTGGGGTGTTAATACACATGGCACAATTGTTTTTGGTATAAGCTTGTTACACTAAATGACATCTTAGAGGGTATCTTCTTTAAAACAAGTTTTAAAACAAATTTGCTTTGAAAGACACTCTATTATACTGGCCATGTTCTTGTAAATGCACACGAAAAACATTATTTTAATGTTTTAAACCCCTTTGTGTCTTTCACCCTACATATTATTATTTTTCAAATAATGATGTGATGAACGTTTTGAAAGATTTACCATACTGTCATTCACTATTAATTCTCTGCCTTTGTCTTCACGAGGCATGTCAAAGGTACTGTGGGGTAGATATGATTTAGGTTTAAACAATCATAGTTTGACAGCAGAATGATAAATGAAACTCTTGAACAAAGCTTCTGCACCGTTTCTTAAAATAGTAACCCATTCTCGTTGGGTGCTACAAAGATCTCCCTCTTTATGTCTTAGAAGCAGCTGAAAGGATGCTATTGGCATGTATGAGTGATGTCATTCAGACTAAACTTACTGATACCCAGACTTGGATAACAAAGGTTGCAGCAAAATATGCTTTATGAAAGAAGTGGTCTCTTTTGATGACTTTAATACTTTCTTTTATTGTTGGGCTTGCTGGTCGAGGTGACCAGGGATTACCTAGTCATCTGACAATGTCATGATGCCCATTAGATGCTGCATCACAAGATGCATGGTCCAACAACAAAGGCTGTCACCTTGACAAATAGCAGTTTGTTGTTTTAAAAGACCTGCTAAGTGGATACATGGTATAGAACCGATGTCTGGTGCACTTCTCTATTGTTTTGGCCACAGCTTGTTTGTGCAGGTGTTGTTTATGAGGAGGCAGAATTATTAATGATTTGTGTTAGGTTGCTCATAAGCAATAGTCTCCTTGCACGCATAGTGTAGACTGGTTTGTGTTTTGTTAAAATGAAACAAGGAAAGAGAATGAAGGTCATTTTTAATTTTCTAGTCACGATTTAAGTAACCTGTCATATCATCCCTCTATAAATCACATTTCATTTATTATCTGAATTAAAAGGTGCACTAAATATGATCATTGGACAAAGTTGGCCAAGTTTTTTGCAATGCAATTGGTAGGAAATAACTGGCAAGTTGCTTTTCAAATAATCAACAACGTTGTTAATATTGATTGCTTTGAAAATTCTTTAAGCAGAAACTTCATGATGCTGCCTAAGTAGTGGTTTAGCTCAGAGATGTGTTGGCTTTCTGTGGCTTGCAAAGTGAACATAAAAATATCCATCGAACAAAGTTAGCCTTGTTTTTGCAATGCCAGTTATCAGTATTCAGCCTATGGCATGTTAAATTTCAAATAAAGCCAACATTGTTGTTAAAAATTAGTGCTTTGGAAATTTCATTAACTTTAAAATCAGTAACTTTGTAAAGATGCATGTAGTGGTTTCACTCAAAGATGCGTCAGCTTTCTGTGGTTTGCTTTGGCAATGTTATGTCATGATGTAACTTCCGGGGGTTATTTTTAAACTCCATTTGGACTGAAGAAGATTTAAACCAATTTCAGTATTTTAAGTTAATGCTTAAAGATATAATAGTTCTTTTTCTTTAAATTCAAGTATTTTAATCTAAATTTCTACTACCAGATCACAACAGAAGTCATTTAAGGTTTCTCAAAGAACAGATCTATATTTAGTTTTGTCTATAAAACAAACAAAAATAGCCATATGCTGTTTATCTCATTTACATGATGGCATGTAATTTCCGTTTAAATTGCACTTTTACACAGTTTTGTATATTCTCACATTGGAGTTCCGTTCAGATTTTTCCACCAGTGGACAAAGGCTCTTATGTCAGTCTGTCAGAAAATCTTGCGTCAACCAGATGGAAATCAGAAACAATATCTGTGGAGCCTGGCGAAAATATATCCTGATTTTAGATGTGTGGTGTTTCTTGGTGTGTGACCCGTGTCATGTGACATTATCGCAATGCCCATTTAGCAAGTTTGACTGACTTCTAACAGATGCATGTATGATGCAACAGATGCATATGTATGTGCTGATTCTTTGATGTTTTAGGCTACTTGATACATTAAACTTTTAATGGCCCATCTGATATGGAAAGAATACAAAGAGAAATTTTGTGAACTAATGTAAAGGAATTATATTTCCATAACAGTATAAGACTAGTACAAACTACTGGTGCATATAAATATAATTGATTGCTCTAACTCTCCCAATAATCAGTCTTTAGATAGGTGACATTAAAATGCCTGGTTTAGAATTAAATTTCATTACTTTGATTCAATATATTCATGCAGTAAGTCAAGTTAGTAGGCCAACAAGCTGATTAATTGAACAAATAAATGCATCATATTTACTATAGCATGATGTGTCTTATGCTATTATTGAAGAGAAACTTTTTAAGTTGTTTATTTTGATCATATAAAGTCTTAAATAACTTTACAAGGTTAAGATGTAAACATTTTTTTCCATACTTTATATAAATTACAGAGATCGTTGTTTTTTTATGTAAAAAAATGTAACATGGAATTAAGATGTGATTATGTTTTCACTGCAAAACAACACAAGAAATGACACAAATACTGCTGAGAAATTTTGAGAAGAGACTCACCAAGGACTGTCTATGAGCAGATATGAAACATCTGCTGACAAATCAATTTAATTCTTTGACAAACCTGTATTATAAATTGTTCATTTATTTATTTTTTTATTTTTTTTAAGGGTTTTCACCTTTATTGTATGGGACAGTAGAGAGTATTGACAGAAAAGTGTGGGGAGCAGAGAGAGGGGAAGGATTGGCACAGGACCGCGAGGCGGGAATCGAACTCGGGTCGCCGTGAGCACCGGAGTACATGTGTCGACGCACTAACCACTACACCACTGGTGCTGACCTGTATTATAAAGTGTAATATAGAAATAAAATGTTTAGCAGATGCATGTCTAAGTTAACTTATTGGTTAATGTAACCTTGGTTCATTCCGCTGTGGCGACTCCTTATAAATCAGGGGCTAAACCGAAGGAAAATAAATGAATGAATGAATGAATGAATGAACGAATGAAAGTTAACTTAATATAATTTATTTAGCATATCTAGTTACTGTACCTGCCATTACCTGTTTACATTTTTTTCTGTTTTTTTTATCTTTCTCTCTAGTTCACCTGAATATGCCCAGCTCTTTGATAAATGTGTTTTAAAAGTGCATGTCTTTATTATCATCTACAGTGGGTGGATCACCCAAAAACTAAATGTCGCTTACTCAAATTTAGCTTATTTTACTCACCCAGGTCACTTCTTCATTAAAACTCTAGATTTTTAGTTGAAACTTTGATCACTATTTAAATGCATCTCTTTGGCTGTTGGCATTTTTGTGAGTAAAACACACACCAGTGGCTCCTGACAAAATATCTGTCTGTGCAAGAAACTGAACATTATTTATAACCCATAGCCTTGGCAAACAGTACTATTTTCACAATAGTCTGTGTGAGATTGTAATCTTCCTATACTGGCTGCAACTTCTAAGCACAAGTATGATTTTGCTGAACAGTACAGTACAACACAACACACATTGCCGCCTTCTCCACTGTAAACAAACAGTGTAAGCTCACCCACTCAATTCACCATTATGTGGCAAGAAGCTTGGTTGCCAGTCTTTTTAAAAAAAATGTTTATTCTCAAAGTGCCAGTAGCCAATGACACATTTCAATTAAAAATCTTTTTTTTTTACGTTCTACTGAAAAAAAAAAAGTCACCTACATCTTGGATGGCCTGAAGGTGAGTAATTAAGGAAATGTTCATTTTTGAGTAAATTATCCCTTTAATATTAAGTCTTAAAAGACGCATGCATAATAATTATCAATACATAATAAATTGGCAAAATTTCCAAAGTTTCACCACAGGACATGTCGGTTTTCCAAACATATGCCATCTGGCCTTGTGCAAACATCTTTTTTGAAAAATGTCCATGGTTTTTAGAAATCATGTGTGCTCCACAGTGCTGGAGAGTTGTTGGCGATCTGGTTTGGTATTTGGGTTAAGCCAAGCCAGTCGACATGATGTGTGCACTATTTTTAGGCTGATCTTTATGGATGACTATCTAAAGTGCAACGTAAGCCACAACATCTTCATCAAACAAGCCTAACATTTAGCTTAGCTTAGATCTTTGGCATGATACGCTTCAGGAGTAATCAAGATGTTTTATTCAAGTTAAAAATTTTTGCTTTTTAATTTCATGTGATCTTTGGAAGGCTGCTCATCATTATTTGAGGTTCTGTATAAGAGAAAAAAATATTTAACATCACATGAATATCTTTAATTTCTTTTCATATTCCTGTATTAGCTTTTCAAATGAGATCCTTTGTTCCAGTTAAAGCAGATGACCATTTTCAATCCAGCTAATGTGCTATAATGGCAAAATGCAGGTCAAATAGAGGTGATTCTACCGGAGGCAGCAGTCTATTTAAAATCTGCTTCGCTTCCAAGCAAGCGTAGATTCAGTCATTTTTAATGCTGACAGCTTAGTCAATCGCCCACTGTGTGGATGCGTCTGCTGTATCACACTTCAACCAAACATCCTGGAGAAAAAAACAAAAAGTGTTTGAATCCTATCAAATGGCGCTTTAACTCCAAAATCCCCATCACCAGTAAAAGTGTTGCAGTTCACATCTCACAACTGTTAACAGAGTCACTTTCTCAACTCCTAGTGAATAGGTCTTACTGTTGTACATTTGATCTTGCTTGCTCAGTCTGAGGTTAAATATAGCTCCTCAGTGTTCTTGATCGAATCGTAAGTGTAATGCAGTAGAATGACTTTTTAATAGGCATTTACTGAAGCAGTTCACTACATGACATTACTGTTAGTTTACATTCTTAATAGGTGTTTACATCTTTCTCCTCATATATATGTTTTGCTTTGTTTTTACAAAGGCTATACTTTCATGTTAATGTTACAGATTTGTGAATTCTAATAGGTGTTAAAATGTTCAATCGCATCTCTTATATAATTGGATTAGAATCCCTGAGTTTTGGTCAGCAGAGTGATGCATTTCTTTCTCACGAACATCCAACACCCGTTTGTCTTGTATTTGATCAAGTCACATCATTTACTGCTGATTGTGTCAAAGCAGCTATAGTATTATGCATTTCCACAGAAAGACAGCAATGTTTTGGTTAGTAGGTGGAGAGTAGGGGGGCTTTTGTGGCAGTTTGAATGCATTTGAATACATTATCAGCTTTTACATTGTGAAAGCAATTGGATCTGATGTGTTTCAACAATGGTACCCTCAATTGGTTTAAGTAGACAAACTGAAAATGTTTTAGTTTCTTGGATCCGCCTGGATTTAGCATAGCCACTTTATGATCAAATTGATGAATTACATCTTAATATGAAACTTTACAAAATCCTTCGATCAAAACAACAACATATCCTTTGGCAGAATCTTAAAGCAGGGGTTTTGTTAAAAAAAATTGAATTACTTTTTACTTTTATTAATTAAATAATACTTTTATTTATTTACTTTTTACATTTTTTAATGCGTTTTTTTTTTTTCAAATATTTTTGATGAACCTTTAGCACTCGAACAGACCCCAGTTTGAAAACCTCTTTCTAAGTAAATGGAAAGGCTTTAAGTGCATAATAGGGATGCTTGAATTGATCGGCCGAAGATTGGAATCGGCCGATAATCAAATTTTATGATTCAATCAGTACTCGCCAACCTGGCCGACTCATGAACCGATTGCAGGTTTGTTTATGGCTTTACATGCAGAGGAAGATGTTTTCTGTGTTTTTGACAAAATTGCAAGTTTATTAAAACCCTGCAGAAAATTTTAATGATTTAAAAAATGTAAAATAATTTTTTAAAACGTGAATATTTAATAATAGACCTTTTTGTACTTGTTGCAATAAACAAATATGTATTCATTCTCTAGGTGTGCAGTTTTACTTCTTATGCATCAAATTTGCACTCCAAACTTTTTAATGGATTGAGATATGTTGAATTCTTCAATTGTTTGCAGTGTTTCTAAATTGCTTTATTAGTCATTTTCTTAACAATGCTTTATCTGTTTTATCTAACTAAATGGTTGCAAGAGACATATTTAGGGGATTATATGCAGCATCCTTCATTTATTCTCTTAGGTAAGGAGAGATCTCCACTTAAGTATCGAATGAGCTTTATGCATTATAAAGCTTGAAGCATCAGAATTGGTACACCGTTTCGGCTGATCACCATGACAAGGAAAAATTCTGATCTGAGCATCCCTAGTGCATAATTATGGGCAAGGTCAGATTGAATATGTGGACATATTTGGCTATTTCTGCACAAAATTTTGTAAAACAAATGCAGATTTATTCAGAATAATTTGGGGAGTATAGTAATTAAACACTTACAAATCAAATCCAATTAGAACCACTTGTTTGGGGAAACAAAGTAAGTGTCTCATATATTATATCTATTAAAAGATTAGAAAATATTACTCTATAAACTGTATTGTAAATAAATCATATAAACATTTCCATAGTAGCAGGGCTCGAAATTGCAACCGTTTTGGTCTTATATGCGCCCGAAATTTTATCTATGCGACATCGAAATATATTTGGGAGCATTTCTGCGAGTGCATAAAATTGTTGTCGTGTGACCAGCTTTCACAACAAAATGTTCACCACATACCCGGATTTAGGAGACATTCACGCATTATGCACCTAAAAACACCAAAACACTGCTCAGGATTGGTTTAAAACAGTGTACATGTCAACATGCTGCTGTAAACAAAGCCCGCAATGCTTGTCCTGGCTTCAGGCTCTTCTTATTGACCCACTGCACTAAAACAGATTGCGAATGGATTGGTTAATATCAGCTGTCCGATGACAGGGAGCTACAGCTACAGCCGCGAAAATGTAAAGCTCTGGACGAGAGAATGAAAACAACACTTACAGATTTAGCTTTAGAAACCACCTAAAGTTACAAACAATAATACATTTGATTAGTGATCATGAAATGAATGTCAATCCAGCATTTACACTTTTCGACGAGTAAATAAGACTTCCTGTGGTTAAAGTCCGCTATGAAAATGACTAATGAATTCACCGTAAAGCCGCTAGGACGGAGTTTTCAGGTAACAGTGTTTGCCACTGAATCTACTCATTTTAAGCCCGAGATGTTCTAAAGTTATTTAATTTTTCATTTAATCGTCACGATGCTGTCAGTCGTGTGACTGACACAGTGTTCACCATCGCTAAAGAGCATTCACTGAGATATTATATATTGCAGCTTGATAGATTAATATTGCAGCTTGTGAAAAGACGTATGCAAATTGTTATGAAGAACGGGGTTGCGCTGGTAACTGTTACGGTGCCAATTGTCTCAGTATGTATATTAACACTATTAATGTCCAATAACCATGAAAGAAAAAAACACAGACGTACTAAATTGTAGGTGTTTACTCAAAGAGAATATATTAATCCTCAAATAACAATATTATTTAAATGAAACAAAAACATACATCAAAAAAGCGTAGGCCTGCGCAAATAATAATGAAATAAAGGTTCACAATAGGATGTAAAGAATAATGCTGATTGCTTACTAATCAATAGTAAAGGAAACTATTATAAAAGGTCCTTTCTACACGTTCAGATACCAGGAGGTCGAATGAAGCTGGTCTTTTAGCTACAGTCTCAGGGCCGTTGGTGCACAATGAATCCTCCCGCGATGAGAAGGGCAGGAATTTCAGCCAGTACTGGATGTTGCTGAATAGTTATGATGCTGCTTCATACAACTCTTGCACATGTGGTTCTATAATGAACAAATTAACGTGATCAGTAATAGTTTGAATCATCGTATGATGGACACCAGCAGCACTACTAATGTGCTGAGTCATAGCCATACAATATGCATGTGGTGGTAGTAATGTGGACAATTAAATACTCAAACATTACATCAACAATGCAGCAGTTGTATATCAATTAAACACCAGTAATTGACAATCATATTAATATTATAATGAACTGTCGAGTGAAACTCACTTTCCTCATTGACGCACTTGCAAGGATCGTCACGAGCGAGACTTCGGCACCGTCTATAAGCGTTATTAAAACCCATCCGCTGTCAATCCAGATGATCATACACCCTTCTGCAGTTCACAAAGTGAAGGTGCTACAGAACGAGTAGATAATTTACTGTTTTACGCCGTTAAAGATGAGATTGTAGGACCTCTGCTTTCACATCGCCTTTCTGAACTGATTCACTTTCGGTTTTTTCATTCGGTTGATTTGAACGGAACTGAACTGATTCGCGAACGCTTGCTTGATTTGGTTGATTCCTAACTGAACTGATTCGCGGTGGCGCGACTCACTAAATATGCCACACCTTTCCTTCTAAATGAGAGATGAAATAATCGTCATACAAAACCTATTTTAAATGTACATAAACTGAGCAATGGCTTTTTTACAGCCGCCCCCAAATTTGGTAGTCAAATTTGCTAACAGCATATTTACTGTATGACATCTGTATCTTGTGGTAAAGCGGGTAGTCTGATTAATTTGGCAACTGGTCGAGTGTAGGTGTGTTCCTTCACCTTAATGACAGCTGTTCTAACTCTACCATCAGGACTAGGAATGATTGATGAAACAGTACCAACACGCCAAAGTGCTCTGGGTAATTGCTCGTCAGCTATGAGGACTACAGTTCCAACTGTGATGTTATCTCTTTCTTGTTTCCACTTCTGACGCGCTTGTAATGTAGGCAGGAAGTCATGCACAAAATGTTTCCAAAAGTGGTCACTGAGAATTTGGCTGTGCCTCCATCTCTTTCGACTGAGCAGATCCGACTCAGGATAGACTACCTGAGGTAGGGAGGAGTCAGGCCGCCCCATGAGCAATGAATTTGGCGTCACAGGGTCTGGATCCGCGACATCACTAGACACGTAACCGAGTGGTCTCGAATTTAAGATACCCTCGACCTCCACTAAGACAGTCCTCAAGACTTCTTCAGTGACTATTTGAGCACCCAAGGTGGTCCGCAGTGCTGTCTTCACAGACCGCACTTCTCTCTCCCAAGATCCACCAAAGTGTGGTGCACTGGGAGGATTAAAGCGAAATCTGATTTGTTCTTTAGCCAGTTGGTCTCTCAGTAGTGGTTGCATCTCCTTGAAAGCTTCCTCCAATTCCGTATTTCCTCCTCGGAAATTAGTTCCTTGGTCGGATAAAAGCTCATAAGGTCTTCCCCGACGTGCAGTAAAGCGTCTGAGAGACAACAGAAATGAATCAGTGTCCATATGGTCCAGAAGGTCAAGACTGACTGCTCTAGTGGTAAGGCACTTATACACTATACCCCACCTCTTCTCTGTTCGTCGGCCTACCTTTATCATAAGTGGGCCAAAACAATCAACCCCAGTGGAGTAAAAGGGAGGTTTAAACAACCTAAGACTGGAAGGTGGAATATCTGACATCTTCGGAATAACTGGTCGGCCTCTCCACTTTTGGCATTCTGGGCAGCAGCGCTGATGCTTTTTCACTGCCTCTCTCCCTCTTAGGATCCAAAATTTCCGTCGTAGCTCAGCATACACTCTTCCAGGTCCTGAATGGAGTAATTGTGCATCATAATGCTTAATAATAAGAGTAACTACTGGATTAGTGGGATTTAAAACGACAGGATGTAAAATATCTTTGGTGAGGCTCTCACATCTTCTAAGTCTGCCACCCACTCTGATCAGATTGGAGTCTTGGTCATATTCAGGTGCAAGTCCTGATAATTGACTACTGTTTGGTACAGGCTTTCCTTCCTTGAGCAATGCAAACTCCTTTGGGAAATCATGCATCTGACAATGTCTCAGGAGAGTCAGTTCTGCTTCATGATAGTCATCTGCATTTGGTGGTTGTCCCTTTTCAGCCGCCCCATGAAGGGATTTCACTGTGTTGTCTAGTAACTCTTGATAACTACTGAATTGCTGAACATCTGAAATAACTGGTGTTTCATTAAGTGTCCCACAGAAGGTGAGTTTCCTAACCTCAGAGTCTTCATCAGGGTTTTGACGTTCAGGAACTTTTGGCCAGTTACATTTTGGTTGTGTCAAGAAGGCTGGACCTTGCCTCCAGCGATTGTCTTGGGTCAATTGTGTCAACGTCAGACCACGAGTAATATCATCAGCAGGATTAGTCGATGAATCGACATAGTGCCAGGATCCTGGGTCAGACAACTCTTGTATTTCGCTAACTCTGACTCCCACAAACACCTTGTACCTGCAAGAATCAGACTGCAGCCAAGCTAGAACTGTGGTAGAGTCAGTCCAATATACAAAGTGGTGGATCTCTAGCGTCAGTTCTCTCTTCAAGACTGCACCTAGCTGTGCTCCCGTCAGAGCCCCACATAGCTCTAAGCGTGCAATGGAGATTTGTCTCTTCGGAGCCACTCTGGATCTTGCTGCTAGGAAAGCTATCTGTGTGTTGTGCTGATCATCTTCAGTACTCAAGTATGCTACTGAGCCATAGGCTCTCTCTGAAGCATCGCAGAATATGTGAACACTGCGATGTTTGATTGGCTGTTGAACAATACCACTGTAGCACCGTGGTAAGGTGATCTGAGCTAAATGGGGAAGCTCATTTTCCCATTCTTCCCATGCAGCTAGCAGATCAGCTGGCAGGCAGGGGTCATCCCAGCCTCTTTTCTTGTTCCAGAGCAATTGTACAATGATCTTTGCCCTTGTTGTGAAGGGAATCAGATACCCTAAAGGGTCGTACTGCTTTGCAAGTGTGCGGTAAATCTTGCGCATGGTGATTTCTCCTTTATCCTCTTGGAATGGTTTGTATGCTAAGGTATCAGATTGGCAGTTCCATATCAGTCCAAGGGTTCGTTCCAGAGGGTTAGTTGTACCTTGGCTGAGCCAAATCTCGCTGCCCTTTGACTTCAGCTCAGATGGAAAATGGTCAATGACCGTAGGATCATTACTGGCCCATTGTCGCAACTCGAAACCACCCTCCGATAGGTGATTTTGTAATCTGTTTACTAGCTGCTTGGCCTGTTCCACATCTGAGATGCTTTTAAGACAGTTGTCTACATAGAAATTACGTTCAACAGTTTGCCGCACATCATCTGTGGACTCAAGGATTCCTACATGTGACTGAAGGGCGAAAACAGCACAGCAGGGACTGCAGGTGGTTCCGAAAGGTAAGACTGCCCATTGATAGATGGTTGGAGGCTCAGACGTATTGCCATCACGCCATAGGAATTTGAGAAAGGGTTTGTCTTCATCAAGGAGGCGAACTTGAAACATGCCTCTCACATCACTACAAACAGCAACTGGATGCTCCCGGAAGCGAAGTAATACTCCCAACAAACTTGCCCCAAGAGTAGGCCCAGGTAGCAGGTTCTCATTCAGTGATTGACCTTGGTATTCAAAGGAGCAGTTAAATACTATGCGGTTCTTTCCATTGTGATGGACGATATGATGAGGTATATACCATGAAGGAGAGCTCGAACTACACTCCTTTGTTGTTGGTAAAGTGATGTATCCTGCTTGCTGCAACTTTTGGATTTCAGCATTATAGATATCGGTCAATTTAGGCTCTTTAGACAGTCGTTTTTCTGCACTACGTAGCAGAGGTAGAACAGCTTCTTTGGGTGCATTCAGTGGTGGGAGTGACTCTTTCCAGAGTAGTGGGGTTGCGTATCTTTTGACTCCCTCCACATTAATTCTGACTGTTTTTTCTTCCAGAATCCGAATGGCCTCAGCATCTTGACGTGAGCGTGTCACAACCTTATCAGAGCGATAGGGCAGAATATCCAGTTTCCACAAGTTCTCCACTTGGTTGAATAGTTCTGAGTCTGGTTTTGCACAAGAAACAAAGAAACATTCCTGTGGTTGGAGCTGAGAACAAAGGATCCTTGATGGACCTTGCAATGTCCATCCAAGTCTCGTATGTACTGCTGCCGGTCCTTTAGACCCCAATATCACAGGTTCCACAGGTGTTATCAGATGTGGGTAGTCAGAACCAATAAGCACTAATGGCTGTGCCTGATTGATAGCATGTAGAGGCAAATCTCTGAGATAGCCATGTTTCTGCTGCAATTCAGTGATGGGATAAGTATGTTTGACTAACCCCAACCCTTTCGCAGTAAAGGCTCCAAAAACTTGAAATGATCTGTCAGGTTGTGAAGCAGGAGCGATTGTGAAGGACACTGAATTTCCACGAATGGTGTGTACCTCCTGTCTCACTGTACGAAGCGCTAAGTCCTCAATTGTTCCTTGAAGGCCTAAACGTTGAGCAGCCTCATGCAATAGAATCGTTCGCTCTGATCCATCATCCAGCACCGCATAGGTCTCTAGTGACCTGTCCCCATTACGAATCACAACCCGACTCAATTTAAGTAGCACTTGCTTTCCGCTTGTGGGTCGGTCCAGATACAAGGTCTGAGAAGTAGAACTTACTGGATCTGTGCTACTATCTGACTCTCTGATGTTGCATGTCCTGCTTGGATCATAGTTGGTATTAACATCATGCAGCACTTCAAGATGTCTCCTTTCGCATTGTTTACATTTCGCCTTTAGAGTACACTTTGAGGTTGGATGACTTCGGCCACATCTCCAGCATCGGTGACCCATTTTAATCCAATTCTCGACCTGTTGCTTAGTCAGGAGCTTAAAGTTTGAGCACTGATTCATATAATGATTGATGGTATCACAAAAGGGACAATACTTCTTGGGATTCTCCTGTGTTTTTCCTGAAGGTACTGACCCTGTACCTAAGTTTCCTGTTAATACTTCCTTCTGGTCTCTCCCATGTAGGATAGTAGTTGGCTTTCGAGCAGGAAATCCTGGCCTCTTATCCTTGTGTAGACCAAACTTCTCTCGATCAAGGAAGGTCGTGTATCGTGTTCCCTCTACCTGCACACGTACCTCATATTCAAGCCAGTCGGCTAAATCTAGCAGTGTAGGGATGGGAGTCTGCAGTGGGTTGATAAATCTCTTAAAGTTGGCTCTCAGATCATAAGGCAACTTTGTTAAGAGGCGTGATACATGAGAACCGCATTTCAGCTCGGTCCATCCTGGACTACCCAACTGATTCAACATCCCTACTAAAGCACGGACACGAAGAGCAAATCCTTTGAAGGCTCTGACATCTCCACTTCTGATATTGGGCCCATCCATCAAACTGGATATTCGCTGCAGTGCCAGCTGGTGTGGTTGCCCATACATGTCTATAAGTGCTCGCATAGTGTCACTAAAGGGAGAAGGACCATGACTGTAAGAATCTGCAATGAGCAAGGCATCTTCTAATTTCAAATGATCCATGAGTATTTGAAACTTGAAGGATTCAGATGCGTCTTCAGGCAAAACGTTATCTAAAGCAAGTTTAAGTCGATTAAACTCTCGCGGATCATCATGTATAAAATCTGGGATGGTGGGTGTAGGCCCACGATACTGGACTGACATAGGCTGGTAAGGATGATTAGGCTCTTGGTGCAAGGTTGGATATGACATATCAGTTGAATAGAATCGTTCATTATCAGGATAGCGATCATTTCTCCGTTCTCGTTGAAAATAAGGACCAGAATGTTCAAGCATGACTGGTTTGTGGGAAGTTTGAGTTAAATGCCCATAACGTGGATCACAAAAATTTCTGGCAGGCTGGTACTCTGAATGCGAGTTATATTTATATGGGTCAGCAGGAGGATGACATGGATCTCGAGGGGGTTGACGAAAGTGATTGGGTAATGGGTTAGATTCATCATATAGCCGTTTAGATGGAGTAGACTGATTATGACGATCGATTGCATGTGACATAAGTTTCCTCTCTACCATGGGGGGCTCCGCGTATTGAGGGGTTTCCTGACCTGAATGTATTGGAGCAGCACTCAATCGTCCTGTTTCCTTTAGACGATGTATGAGATCTTCAATGAGGTCTTGTCGGCTATCGTTATACACATGCAGAGACTCCTCTCTTGGAGGCACTGGTGGGGGCAGTTCGGGTTGATCAGAACTTTGCTCATAATGAGGGGGAGACATCCTCCTAGCGGCTACTGGAATAGCAGATCTGTCAAACTCCGCATCAGGAGATCGCTGTAAGGATGGCGAAACCTGTGGTGTATCTAACACAGGTAAATTAGTGATTATTTCTGAAATTCGTTGCACATCTTGCCTCAGCTGCTTGCTCTCTTCTCTCATTTCGTGGATGAAAGAGATAACATCAGTATTTCTTACTGCACTAACATGCTCGTTTGCGAATGTATGCTGTGTCTGAGCTAAATCAAACTCATAATCTTGAAGATATGAAGGCGGTCTAGTAATTCTACGTGGGCGAACTACGTCACTATCTAACATTTTCTCTCCTGGTTTGGACATCGTTACTGAGACGGTTGTGCATAAACTGAGCAATGGCTTTTTTACACAAATAATAAATTATATTTCAATATCATCTGCAATATCAGACAACACCCGTGAGAACGTCACAGTTATATCGTTAACTCTGTTTATCTCATTCACGTCAAGCAGTGCATGCAGGTCCAGTGAGCGCATGCAGACTTTTGTTTATTTGTTAGTTTTGATTAGTGTTGATTTCAAATGCAATAAATCTGTTAATATAAAACGTGTAGTAACTGTGCTTATAATTTTTGGTGGGTGCGGCCTTATGCGTGTGGTTTAACCTTTAAGCAAATCTTTTTATAATAGACTAGTGGGTTGTACCTACTCATCCTGTACTGCATGTTGATTCAGTTTATTAGAATAAAATGTCTGTAATAATGAGTAATGTTAATGTATTGTTTAAAGCACATCACATTTAAATGACTTTCTTGTAAATCTTCACGTAAGTCACGTTCAGCATAGGATTTAAGTGTTTAATTTATCGAATAATTGACATTTTGTTGCACAGAAGTTCTGTTTAAATATTAATAAAATCATGGTGCACACACCATGCACACAGAGTCCTGGGGTCTCATTTATAAATGTGGTGGACACAAAAAACAGTGGTGGAAATGTGCTTACACCACTTACCATGCAAAAGTTTATCTCTAACAATCAAACTTGATGGCAGAATGTGTGCAGCTAAGTAAACGCAAAGTAAACATATTTAATTAAATATTGACCACTATAAATCATATGAGCTATACTCATTTATAAGTAAATATATTTATTCTGGTGAACATTCACTTTTAGGAAGCTTCATCTGCAAATTTTATAAATCAAAACCCTCATCGTTAGTTCAACTTTACTTTAGGTTGTACAGTCTTTTGTAAAATGAGCAGGCTCGAATTGTTCAGCAGTCCTCCTAACCTTGTGTCCTTACCTTCTGTACATGAATATGCCATTAGTTGCAGTACAAATTGGCATAGAACTAACTTAACTATTAAATGGTTAGAAAATTATGACTGAATTTGACCTAACCTTGCCATTCCAAACATAGGCTTTCATTCCTCTACTAAACATAAATAAAGTCTTTTGAAAAGGTCTTTGAATTGAAAGTCAGTCCACTCCAATATTTTTAAAGGGATCAAGGAGAAATTCGTATGAAATGTTGTTTGTTTTGTGCCTCAAGTAGGTATGATTGAGCTTTTGTTTATGATTGCTTTTGTTTATGAGCTATGGATTTTTTTTTTAATGCATTAGAGTTTTTGAGTGTATTGACTTTCATTGACAATTGGATGGACTATGAAAATGGAACTATTGTACTGTACTAATAAATGTAGCTATTTTCTTGGCTAATTTTGCTAAGATCTATACTCTCATTTCGGCATAATAATCAAGGAACTTTGCTTCTGTTCTATAGCTGCAGCATGCACAATGAGAAAATGTGAGTTTTTAGAACTCTGTGTAATTACAGAAGAGTCAAGCTTTAAAGGGCCCCTATTTTACCCCTTTTTCATGATTTAAGATAAGTCTTTTGTGTCTCCAGAAGTTTCAGCTCAAAACACCCATCAGATTATTTATTATACCTTTCAGAATATTGGAATATTCTGCTTTGAACACAATGTAGCTGTTTTTGTGGCCTGTGCCCATAATGCTAGTTCTCCCCGCCCACCGTTCCCATGTGCCCGTGAGAGTGTGCCTCAATCTCCGCCTCGGCTACGTCAGATAAACAGCACAGTGACAGACATGAAGGAAGCAGATCTCATGTAAAGTTTGTAAAGTTACAGCAAGAACTTTCCCAATGATTATTTGATGTACTTGTTGTGAGTTGCAAAGATGAGTCACACACATTGTCATTACAAAGTTCATGCACGCACGCATGCACGCACGCATGCACGCACACACACACAGACACACACATACACAGGGCGCGCGTTTACTTTGCACTGTTTTTGCATGGCAAATGTGACAGGATATACATTAATGTCCACTGCTGTATGGGTATATGTTATGTTGATGTACAAAGTAAATCTGATTTGATGTCCACAAACCGGGATTGAAGCATCTTCTTTTATGATTGTACTGACTTGCGGCTGTGGTGATGAAGTAAAGATGGTAAAATCGCTGTAATTCATTACAAACATGCACTGTTTTAAAAACGTTTAAACTTGTAAAGCTCATTCTTGATCACCATTGTTGATGATTGATGACACGCATATAGGGGCTGTCAATCAATTCAGTGGGCGGAGAAACCGCACTCCTAAAAATTTAGAGGGATTTAGATCCCATTTTTACATCAGGAAATATAGAAAAAAGAGACTTATTGTCTTTATATCACTGTGAACACACTATACCAGCACACAGTTCTGTCCAAACAGCTCCCAAAAGATTTTCATCATAGGTGCCCTTTAAATGGGAAAATTATCAAACATTTTTGAGGTTATTTTTCAGTGAGATGCTAATGGTCTAATCCTATTTAATGATCTATGCTAAGCTTATAGTGCTCCCTCCAGATGCAAAGATTGACTGAATGGATAAAAAAACTGTTTAACTTTTTTACGTTCATTTTTAGGAAGGTTTCCCAGCAAATTTTATAAATAAACCCCTTGATCTGTAGTTAAACATTACTTTAGGTTATGCAGTCTTTTAAAAAATGAACAGACCTGAATTGTTCAGCAGTCCTTCTAACCTTGTGTCCTTACCTCCACATCAAACTGACACTAAAAACAGCCTTCCTGTTGCACAACAGCTTAACGAACAAACGGTGGGAGGCAAAACACCGACCACAGGAAGACGAGGCCTGTGCGGACAGACTCTTTCAGGAAGTGATCAGCAGATATCACTAGACTCCTGTTCACGTGGCAGGAAGCATGGACTGAGTTAACTGACGAAAGGCCCACTCTAATTGGACTTTGAAAAGTGCCATCAACAATAGATGCTGATGCCAAGATGCAACTTTCAGACCGTGTTTACCTTCAGCACAGAATTTGAGTTTTTGTAAGTTTGCTTTGGCCGTTCTGCAGATCTTTATGTAACTCCCCTCCTGTCTCTTTTTTTTTGAATGCCTGAGGCCAGCCTTTGAGCGAGACTGAGCGAACCTTGTCTGATGGCTGCTTCAAAGCCGCTGGGATGGGTATTAATCCTGGCTGTTGGTGGATATATTTGCGGTGGTGCAGGGCTATAAAAGATTCATGAAAACCTGGTGAATATTTTAACTGTTGACTCACCTACAGATGCCTCTCTCCTGGGCCACTAAGTTTGTGCCCGCGCAAAAGCAACAACATCCCTCTCGCCAACGTTCTGCCTGAAGGATGTCCTCCCCAGCACAGGAAGTGGTGCGCTGTGATTACTGTTTTTAACCGCTCTTAAAATTTCACTGTCTGATTATAGACATACAGAACACAGAGCGGAGGAATAGCTTGTTAATAGGGTACGATTTAACTTGCAGCAAGAATGTTAGTGCCAGACCTTTTGCGTTTGCCGTGGGTTTGTTGTACGTCAGAATTTTTGTTGTGAAGCACTTCTCTTCAAACGGGGAATGATTCACAGTGTGACAGAAATGATTACAAGAGAAATAGAGCCACATGGATGACTTGTTTCCAGGCTGTTTTCACTTTGCTGTGTGGTGCGCATATGAATGTCATTTATGATTAAAAAAAAAAAAGATTTATTTAACTGCAATATATGGAAACAATGAGGCTAAGGACTATCAAACTGTTTATTTATTTATTTATTTTTTTAAATAAAAAACTGTATTTCATTACATTTAAATTTTTTTTTTTAAATATTTGCATTTTGACAGAACCTTTTATTAATGAAGTTTGACCAGAGGACAAATTGTTGGGCCCATCTGAGCCTGGTTTCTCTCAAGGTATTTTTTCCTTCACTTTAGTCAATTGGTGAAGTTTTGTTCCTTGCCACTGTCTTGCTTGGTTTGGGACTTGTAGAGCTGCGCATTGATGGATTTGCTCTTCAGTGTTTGGACTTTCAGCAGTGAAAATTAAACCACACTGAACTAAACTGAACTTCACCTCTGAAAACTGGACTGACGCAGTTTCAGTTTACTATAACTTAAGTATAACTTATTTATTTAACTTCAATGTTAATCTGCATTGACAAAAAGGTCTATTGAATTTAAAGGTGCAGTAGGTGATTGTCTTCAGAAACATTTTTTGTCGTGCTGGTTGAAAGTCCCTTCACATTCCGATAGTAATGATTAAAGTAAATGATCTAAATATATTTATATATATTTTTATATTTTGGATAAGGCATAAAACAAAAAAATGTTCATCCAATTAAATATTGTCGGACCGACAAATAACTCAATTACGACAGGTAACTCAAACTGTCTGTCAACAATTTTAAATTTAAATTTCTCCGCAGCCTCTTTAAGCAAACAGATACGTCAATCGTGCCCACCCATGAAGCCCGGATCTACCACTGACAGAGAGACTTCATCTGGCAAACTCTGCATCAACCTGAACTTCTTTCTGAAAAACCAACGTGGCCTTGTAACGATGAAAAGAAAGAATGTTTCTGAAAGGGCTTCTGGCAAAAATGCAGAATCAAAACTTTTCTAAACCCTGAATAAATATCGGAATTACTTTTGCATGCTGGAAGGAAATGACGTTATACAGTTCAAAACACTGATCTGAAGGGTGATACCACGTCTGAAGTATTACGTTTAGGTATGTTTTAAAACTATTTTAGCGAAGCAAAGCTAGATTGTGTTCTTCTTTATGAATGGGTTTATATGCACGAAAGTGTTATTCAGCCACTGAAAACATCCAGCAAAAGATTGGCTATTTTTAAGTTCATGGAGTACCCTTTACAGCATCAATAATATAGTCGGTTAAATAGACCTGAGCATTCGTTTAGTTGTTCAAGTGAAAAAGGAGCTGAAAACAAGCGATGTATGAGGATCAGCGAGCACAATTGAAAATGAAAAGCCACTCGTTGTCTTGGTAATGAAAAAATAAATGTAATGTAAAAAGATGACAGAGTATTTCTGTTTTTAGCACTCCTGAGGTGAAGTTTGATTTATATTCACACATTGTTCATTGAACAGTGACAGCCTTTGACACAGTTTTGTGGAACTATAATTCCTGCACCCGCTGGCCTGTCGACAACTACGCTTGATAAAGTGTGTGTCTCCAAAGAGTTTTCTAACTGGTGAATGACATGATCTAATATTATATCGAATCAGCGCGTGTTTGCGCATTCATGACTTAAGGAGGCGTGGCTTTGGACGGCAGGGGAGGGTCGTAACATTTCAAAGCTATTATGCCAATGCCAGCATTCTGGCAGATCACGTACTGCACCTTTAATCAATCCATTAAAAAAACAGTGGCTAGAGTTATGCATTATAGAGAGAAATAACAGATGAACCTAGATTGCAGTCAGACCATGAAGCAGATCAATGTTGATCTTTCTTTTGAGGTCTCAGTGCAGAAATGAACAAAACAATAGGCCTAATACAAAATATTATAAGATTAAAATATAGAAAAATTATCAGATGATAATTTTTGTCAATTTTACTAACAGATAAACCGCATTCTGTAATATTTCAACATGCTTTCACTTTCGTATTCAATATGAAACATTTACTCGCCAGAGTTCGTTTCAATCGAGCCGAGACCACCTCATTCAATCGATCTCGGAACGATTGATTTGGCGTGTATCCGAGCGTGGTTGCGGGAAATAACTTATGCCAAAGGAACAGCGCTACCTGGGGGAACGAGACAGGTTCTGAAACAAACATCTAGTTGTAAAAGCATGTGTGTGTATATATGTATATGTAAATAAAGTTTACATAATTTTGTTTTAAATGACTCAATTTATTCTAGATTTAATGTAATAAAGGAACAACAAGTAATTAAAATACATATATTACATAGTTTTTTTTTAAACGGTAATAATATAAAACGTATACACTCTGAACTAGTGTAAATGTTGCTGTTTTTAAGTAATAAGCAAAGGTTACAGCTTCAGTTAATATTTGCACCAGGAAATAAAGAAGAGACTGTATTTGCTTGATTGACACAATCAAATCAAGAAAACTTTCTAGTAGAAACCTTCTTGTATTAATAATAACTCTCTAACACCTGTGATGTTATGTAGCACCTTATTTGGATCTAATAATCCTTTTTAATGGAACATTTGTATGGTGGTTCCAAAGTGAACATTTCGGATTCCAAGATAGATGAGATAATGTTCTAGTCAGCTATTGCTGATGTGAAACAGAAAGGTCTAGCAAGAAACACATCTGTGGAGGGAGAGGAAGAGACAGATTTAATTACAAACATTAAAAGAAGTGGATAGATAAACCAGAAGACAGGCAAAAGCACAGTACAGCTCAAGGACGTTTCTCTTGTGCGTTGTTGTCAGGGACATGAATGAGAATTAATGAGCTGATTCAATTACTGCGCAGAATTACAAAAATGCAACATGATAAATGGCAACACGTACATCTCTGGTTCTTACAGAAGAGAATAGCAGCTAATGAATATGGATGTCTTTAGCATTTTCATATCTTGAATTTGCTAATTGCTAAGTGTTTGTGAAAATGTCAATAGTTATAGTATTAATTGGCACAGAAATAGACGAACCTAACCATTAAAGAGTTAATAATGATGACTGAGTTTTACTTGGTCTTGCTATTTCAAATGAATAAATGAAGTGAACTGAAATGACTTTTAACAGGTATTAGAATTGAAAGTCAGTCCACTTAAATTTTTTTTTTTAAGAAATCAAGGATACATTCATATGAAATGTTGTTTGTTTCGTCCCTCAAGTAGGTATGGTTAAGCTTTTGTTTATGATTGCTTATAAATGTTTATAAGGGAATAAAAGTCTTCATCAAACAATCTCATAATGTTTCTTTAGAAGACTTTCTTTCTTTAAGACTTTAAGAAGACTTTCTTTCTAGAAGACTTTAATTTTCTTTAGAAAATTACTCTCTGGTTTAGTGAAAATTGTGACATGCTGGCTTGATGTACAGGAAAGTACCTCATTGGTTCTGTGCGTCAAACCTGCTTAAGCTTCCATTGACCAAATTTTGAATGGATTCTTTTTTTTTTTTTTTTTTTTATAAATGTTTTGATGCATCAAAGTTTTTCAGTGAACAGACATTCGGTGGAAATGGAAAATGAAATGAAAAGTAGCTATTTTATAGGCCAAAATTGCTACTGTAGGTATTATTCTCTCTTTCTGGCATAATAACCACAGAACTTTGTTGCCTTAACATGGCTGCAGCGTGCACAATGAGAAAATACTTTTCATTTTTCAGCAGTCTTAGAACAGAATGTAAATACAGAAGAGTCAAGCTTTAAAAAGAAAAATTATCAAAACTCTTTGGTCATTTTTAGGCGAGATTATTAGGCAAGATTATTATTGTTCTAAGCTAAGCACTGTTCTTAGCTCCCTCCAGACGCTAAGATTGACTGAATGGATTTAAAAAATGGTAAAACTCAACTGTTTAACTGCAGGGAATTGTAAAATTAGTCCTTTTTTGTGTGGAGTGTTCCTTTAAAAAGAATGATGATTTTTTTAGTTATCACTATGCCAAAGATAAAGACGTCTATATCAGTCAAAGTATAGAAACAAGTAAAAGAAAAATATATGATACATTTATCAATGCTAGCTGTGATAGACGTAGCTGTTCTTCAGTGTGTGTCACTTTTTGTTGAACAGCGCTGAATGATAGAGCTAATGACAGTGTTTTCTGTTGAGAAAGTGAACACAATGGCCAGTCATTGGTCTTTGTTTTACCCAAAACCAAATCATAAATAAATAAAGAGAAGTTACACACAAATTACCACCTGTCAATCACTTTTTCCGTGGGACTATGGCATGAATAGGCAGAGTGATCTGTGTCGTTACAATGGCGTCGACAAATTGGTCAGTAAAAAGGTGCCCAACCAACAGTATCTGGGGTTTTCACTAAAATTACTAAGGACAAGTGTGAAAGTGAAAGGTTGAAGCAGTGTACTGATGCTGTGACACGTTACCTGATAGATTCAAAAGACCGAAGAGTCGCTAGATAGAGACTAGATGAATTAAATATCAGGTTTAACAACTATAGTGAGACACGATCCAGCAGTACATCCTTGATAAACTGTCCGACGTGCACTGCTCTCTGGAGCTCAGACGAGCGCAGACTGTGTGTGTGGTCACGTGATGTGCGATGGAGGGCTGTTCAGAAATGCTAGGTAAAACAGTGTGGATGTGTGTTTTCGTTCTAAAATGGCATTTTAAAACTAACACGTATTAGTGTAAACAGGGCCTAAGAGTGTGATTTTCGCGAGCGGATTTGCGACAGGGGTGGGGCATAGGAACGGCGATGCCGGCTCAGCATCGTGTTATCTATCGGCAATCAGCGATGGACGATGACATTGTTTATCGACCCAACCCTAATGGAAAGCATCATCAATGCACCATGGTGCACCAAGAGAGCAAATTAATGAAATGATAATCGAGATCATTAGACCAGGGTTGGTTTACATGTTCTACATGTTGGTCCAATTTCGGCCCAAACCCAATTCTATTTTTGTACCCCTATCCCTTCAAAATATACCCATAAGAAATGGGACACCACCACCACAAAACCAGCACACATCATCATATGTCATCGCGATCTCTTGCTTCAAATGAAATTGACGATGGTGACTGCTGTAGTTATTCCAGTTGTGTTATTTTTTGGTATTTATCTTCAGGAAATCACTGAAGGCAACAATATCATGTTATCGTAATGATATAATGTGGCAATAAGCTCGTAACTGTACGATGCATCTATGTAAACGGACAAAAACAACATTACCATTATACCAGACACTGTAAAAACGTTATTTCCAGCCACTAGACTTTTCTAACAGGGGATTCGAGTGTCATCGAGTGACAGAATGTTAAAGAGGAGTTATCATTAGGCATTCTATAAGGCGAAATTTAGCGGTTTTCGTTTTTGTGTTTTTTTTTTTAAACCATGATGATAAAACATGAACGCTGTTATGAATGTATCAAAACATGCTGGGGGATTTTGTACCCCTTGGTTTCGAGTGTGGTCCTGAAAAATCTCTGGGGTTCAAGTGGTATCTAGCTCTTCCCCTTAGCCCTACGCTTTTAAGCTAAAGAGAATTGAGACACCCCTACCCCTACACATGAACGCGCAAAAAGAGGGGTAAGGGGAAGGGCTAAGGGGTAGTATTGGAATTGAGCTTTAGCATGTAGAATCGCTGTTGGCCGATGGCTAAAAAGAGTGCTCTGTCTGGTTATTCAGCAATGAATCAAAGCGCAAGTGTGACAGTGAAGTAACTTAGCAAGTAAACAATTCAAGTCAAGAAGGAACACAAAGAGGCCAGCAGTAATTTTGCTACATTTCTCAAATATTTGCAATTGATGGGGATTATTAGATTATCAGACATAGGCAAGAACGGACCCCTCTGTAGTGAGTGACAATTAATGTCATAATACTAGTGATCGTGGTTTTGTTTACGCTTTGCACACACGGGTTGAATGTTCTGGTTTCCCGTTTTGAATGAGCAAACCGATATACTGCCACCCACCGGTGCGGAAAGGCACATCCTCCCACACAGGTGCAGAACGCATACACTCGGTTCAGACGGCTGCCGTCCATTCGATGTGTTCACAAGCAACTTTTTGGTCCATTTGCGAGCCAATGTGAGCCGACAACACAGTTGGCTTTCTTCGCCACTAGTTGTTTGGCATCAACTTGGTGTGCTCTGGTTCTTATAAATATCGTTGGTTCACTCCAAGATACTTATGCAACACCAATTTGCAACAGCTACTACAATATTTTTCTCAAGAAGTCGTTGATCTAAGATCCCTTGAATTGTTGTCCTTGTTGAACTTGCCCTAAGAATTGTTTGCCTTTTGTGAGCTTGTTCAATTAAGAGTGTGTCTGTGCAATATTGAGGTCATTGTTTATAAGGATGCATCTCTTCAAGTCGGCATCAACAAACAATAGGCCCTGTCTAGGCAAACAATGCTGCCAGCTTACTGTGGTTAATGTGGCCTGTGACACAGACAAACCCTGAGTGTTTCATGGTGATGCAATACGGATCCTTGCGCTGTCACTCCATGGGCCCGATGGTTCTGTTTGCAGTCCTGAGGGAGATGCGGCTTATTGGTTGGGCCTGTGTCATGAGCACATTTGCAGCAGTGAATCATTGTGGATCTGCTCCCACACAAGCCTGTGTCCATATGGCTATAAGTAACCACAAAAACCGATTTCATCGTTGTGCCTACTTGTACTGAAACAGCACTTTTCTGCAAAGCTTCCGACTTTTTTTTTTTTTTACACATAGTATTGTATTGTTTGTCCCTTGGGCTGAATTTGATGTGATCCTCTGATGTTATTTTTCAGGTTGACTGAGCCGTCTGGATACCTAACAGATGGTCCCATCAACTACAAGTTCAAAACGAAGTGCACCTGGCTGATTGAGGGCTAGTAAGTGTCATTTTCGCACCAAAGTTTGACAGTGTTTTGTTGTGCCCACACTTTCTTCTTGCATAGTCCCTATTTAAATACACTTGGGCAGGGGTGTTACAAGGGTGTTTTATTTTGTGTTGGGTTACCAGAAAAGGCTTGGAGGAGCACATTCTGCCTTGAGCCCATCAGACTTGGCAGAAATGAGTCTGCTGTAATATGTTCTCATAATGGATTACGCAGCCAGAAACACATTCTTAAGCGTTATGTCATCACCTTTGTTTTTCAGCCCAAACGCAGTCCTGAGGTTACGATTTAACCATTTTGCGACCGAATGTAGCTGGGACCACATGTATGTCTACGATGGAGATTCTATTTATGCTCCATTAGTTGCTGTCTTCAGGTGAGTGTGTATCTGAAAAATACTCAGTTTTAGGGGGTTTTATGCCAAGTACCCAAGAGTATCAGGATCCCCTTTTGAGAAAATACAAATGCTGTTTTAATGAATAAAGGCCTTTTAAGAATTTTATTTTTATTTGTGATATTATTGAGACATGTTTTCAAAATGATTGTTTAAATTCAAGTATTATCTGAAAATTTTTTATTTTTTTATTTACTTGAATAATTTTAATCATAAAAATTAAAAATAAATTTTGTTGTTTTTTTTTACAGTTAAAAAGGCATCACACTTTTTTACATTGTTAATAATATATGTGTCTGACGCAGCAAATCTGCATATTAAAATGATTTCTGAAAAAGTTCTGTAGCATGCAAAACAATGCATTAAGAAATAATTGTTTAAATGTAATAAATGTGGAAGTTAACATAGGGCTGGGCTATTTAGCATAAAGTCAAAATCTCAATTAATTAAACATTTTAACTCGATTACGATTAATGAATGATTATTTTATTTATTTATTTATTTTATTTTTTACTCTCATCGTTGACTGACAAGTTTTGTACTTGATATATTATTACTTTAATAATTGAAGGAAACACACACTATCTACTATCTATGATTATTTATTAAACATCATTGCTGAACAACTGAAGTTAAAACCGCACATTATCTAAAACTTTTCTAATAAAAAAGTGAGAATAAATATCTTGCACTTTTGGAAACAAAATAAATTATTTTCAGTGTTTTTCTTATTAAAAGTAGAAAATAAGCAGTATGTCTTCTAATTAAAATAACTCTTGTATATCCTGTAAATAATATTTTAAACCGTGCATTTCTGGAATCTTCTGTAAACAAATATTTAAATGTAAATAATAATTTTAATGTAATGGAAAATATGACGTCTTAGTGCATCTCTGGCGCAGCTTACAATCATCGTCAAATGTAAAATGTAGTGCAAAGTAAGGCTCAAGAATGGGTCCATCGTTCTATGTGACCAGAGATCTGATGTGCCTGCAAAGGGGCTGCAGAAGTATATATCAGCCTCAGCCTAACAGCTGGGTCACTTGACTCCAATTACTTTCTTTACTGCGTGTGAAAAAATCTAACCTGGAAAAATATGATCATTTTTAAGTTGTGAATGTCAATTTTGCCCCAAGTTAACATAGTCACTTCTTAACTTCACAAGCCTGTTCACACTGAGACGCTTTTTGCTTGCATTTTTCATCGACGTTTAACGTCTCCTGACTAAACATTGAGCACTAATGTGATCGCCATGCATAAATGTGTCATTTTTAAAGAAACACCTCATTGTCTTGGCACTAGGCATGGACAGGTATAAGATTCTGACGGTATGATAACCTTGGATAAAAAAACATTGTTTCATGGTATCAAAGTATTGTGATTACTGCTCTAAAATAAGTTCTTTTTTTAAATGTCTGGGTAAAACAAAAAAAACAAAAACTTTTTTTTCCCCATTGAACACAATATATTTTATTTTAGGAAACTAAAGAAAATAAAAGATTTGGAACAGTAAACATTTCAGGCTAAATAGTTCAAATAAATCATTGACTTCTGCCCTCTTCATTAGTTTCAGAAACACAGATTTCTTTACAACACATAAAAAACCTTACATATACCCTGGAAACGGTATAACAGAAAAATGTTAGCAGTTTTAAAACCTTGACTTTTCCAAACCACGGTAAACCTTGAAACCGGTTTCATCCAAAGCCCAGTCTGAACACAAAGAGCTGTATGACATCAACAACGATAATGTCAGTAGAAGTGGAGCGTAGCAAATAGGATTTAATGGTGAGTTTCATTTTGCTTTTCTTTCATGACATGTAAGTTTATTAAGTACCATCTAATGTCAGGGGGTGATTTTGTGTGCTCACTCTTCTCAACGCTGATGAAAATCACCTGGGTTTGAATGCAAAAAAATGTCTCTTAAAAAGCTGATGATAAACATGAGTGAAAAGCGTCCTGGTGTGTATGAGCCTTTCCAAAGACTTTGTGAAGTATTTTCCTTTTGTCTCAAATTTTCCATATACCCTTTAACACTCCCCTGTGTCCAGGTTTGAAAAGCTCTGTCCTAAATCACAGGAAATTTTGGTAACTTTATAATAACTACACACTATGAATCATTTACTAAGCATTAGCATCTAGTGAGTTCATTATCTGTTAAGCATTAGCTCTAAATTAAAAAGCGTTAGTAAGCAGTTTATAACTGCAGCTACAAATGCTGTATTCTTGACTTACAAACACATTTATAATATGCTTAATACTTGAACTTTCATACTTTAATAATTAATTTTCAATACTAAATTAAGCATTACATTATTTATAAACCAGTTGTATTTAAGAGTAGTTCGTGATTTTTTTTTTTTTAAAGATAATTCAGAATGAGTTGGTAAAAGATTAATAAACTATTGAAATCAATGTTTATATGTCTTATTATTCAGGCATATTAATGGTTACTATGTATGTTAATAAATGCTTCATTAACTCAACTTCATGCAGTTTTGTGACCTAATCTCAAGCAAGGACTATTTATGCTTTATAAATCCCTTATAAATGACAATTAAAGGCTCAGTATCAAATGAACAACATATCTTTGTATTCTTATCTAAAAAGTAAAATTACTGTAAAGTTTCAACATTGCTGAATAACAAGAGTGTCGAAATGCGACATAAAATTGGATAAAACAACAACATGATAATTTAACAATATAATAAAATGCAATGTTTGTCTGTACAGTAATTTTATATGAGATAAGGTTACAAAGATTTATTTTTCATTTGAAGTACAGTTTCATTTGTGTATCTTCAAACGAATAATAATACTTAATGTTGTTTATGTTCTTTTTTCCTGTTTAGAATTTAACTGAACCTTTAATTGTCATTTAGAAGGGATTTATAAAGCATAAATAGTCTTCACTTTAGATTAGGTCACAAAACTAGATGAAGTTGAGTTAATAAAGCATTTATTAACGAATTAACTATTAATATATGCCTGAATAATAAGAATTATAAATGGTAATTTTAATAGTTTATTAATCATTTACTAACTCATTCTGAATGATCTTAACAAGCAACTACAATCGAATAACAGGTTTGTAAATAATGTAATACTCAGTAATGAAAAATAAATCATTAACAAAGTATGAAAGTACAAGTATTAAGCACATTATAAATGTGCTTGTAAGTCAAGAATACAGCATTTGTAGCTGCAGTTATACACTGCTTACACTGCTTAACGTTTATTAATGTAGAGTTAATGCTTAACAGATAATGAATTCACTGTTTTCTAATGCTTAATAAATGGTTCATAGTGTGTAGTTATTATAAAGTGTTACTGAAATTTTCACTTTTCTGCATGACAAATGGAATTAGCTACCATTTCTATAAAAATGACTAGACAACAGTTTCTAACAAACATTTTTCCTGTAATTGTCTCACAGTGGTCTCATTGTCCCCGAAGTGAAAGGGAACGAGACTGTCCCTGAAGTGGAGACCAACTCAGGCTACGCACTTCTGCACTTTTTTAGCGATGCTGCCTACAACCTGACAGGATTTGAAATCTTCTACTCGTGAGTATTTCATCATACTTTCAGCACAACAGAGCTAATGACACAGCTAATGACACAGCACATCAACACTATTTCATTGTCCTCATGCTGTTCCAAATCTATAAGACTTTTGTTTTTTATATTTGGGAACACAAATAAAGATATTTTTATTCAAATCTGAGAGATTTTTGTTCATCCATTGAAAGCTGTTCCAAAAATGGGAAAACATCCAAAACTGCTTCAGAAAGTTCATAAAAAGATAAAAATGAAATCCGTATGATTTAAGTGGTTTCATTCTGGAGAGACATGCTTGCTTTAGAAGATGAACTGATTTAACTTGGGCTTCTCTACCCTTACAATTTTTGATCAGAGATTATAAACAGATGTTCAATCATACCTCGTTATTTGGAGGAGAAGAGTCATTCCATAGAGGGAGAGTAAGTTCTCAGATTTCTTTAAAAATATTCTCATTTATGATCATCTTTGCAACACTGATTAAGATACATTGAATAAAATTGGAGACATGTCTGTGTGATGTGCAAATGATACTCAAAACGCAAGCATCCTCACCCAAAGAATTTTTTTTTTAACCAAAAATAAAAACCTAATTGGTTAGATATGTTGCTATGTACTTATTTAATGTAATGACTAGTATATAGTGTGTCAAAGGAGCCATTTCAGATGTATACATACGGATTAAGGATGCTTTCACACCTAGATGTTTGTTTTTCAGAACTTGACACATTTGCCCCCTTAGCGTGGTTCTATTTGGCATATGTGAATCCCACAATTGCGCTCTGATCCATGCCAAATGAATCGGTCACCGGGATGAGGTGGTCTCGGCTCAATTGAAACGAACTCTGGAGCGGTTGTAGGAAAAAAGCAATACGATCCAATTTACTAACAAACTATATCACAGTCTATATTCACATATAGTCTAACTGAACTAATAAAATATACACAGTTAAAGTCAGAATTATTAGCCCTCCTGAATTATTAGTCCCCTGTTTATTTTTTCCCTCAATTTCTGTTTAGCGGAGAGAAGATTTCAACACATTTCTAAATGTAATAGTTTTAATAACTCATTGGGTGTCACTATTCAAAATGAAAGTGCACCTTTTTAAATATAATCTCTCATTTCTCGTCGTCATAAATTAAAATAATGACGTTTGACAGCTGAGTACAATCACGGAAAATAAAACAAACTCTGAACTAAGGGAAATGAGTTTACTCGCACATGACTTAAAAACCAAACTTGATTGAGGCTGGTGGGATGAAGGTAAATATAGTTGCCATGGGTTATTTGCAAATTTATTTAATAATATTTAAAAATGACTAGAAAACATTGCTTTAAATTAACTAAATCAGATTTTTATTTTATTTATTTATTTTTTTACATTTTATAATGAACTTATTACAGTAAAAACAAGACAATCTCATTTCTAGCAGAAATACACTAGTTTTTGCCTTGATTTGCTCGCCGATGTCCTCTGCATTATCTGTCGAGTGACAGTATTTTAATTTCTGTTTACTTTTTTGTATCTCAGCAATAAAACAAAAGAGGTTACGTTAGAATTAGAAATGATGATCTCTGTGTTAAAGGCATTCACCTCAACCCTCTCCATCGTTCTCACTCTCCTCTCAATTGAGATGGTGGGCCAAATCCAAGCTTACAATAGACCGATTTTGGCCCACGGTCCCTACTTCGAGCATCTCTCATTTAGAAACACTACTGTGTTAATGCAAACCGCACCAAGAACAAAAAGCAGCATTGTAACTATTCTAATCCCTGTTTTGGAACAAAGCAATCTATCTACAGGTGTGAAAGCACCCTAAGAGCGTACTCACACTATGCTATGATATAAACTAAAGATGAGACGAGACTTTTAAGGGACTGTTTCAAATGGATTTATTAATCAATCTTACTGTTTAATGAACGCAAACTGTCGTAGATTATTAAAGATGCAAACCCCTCACTGCACGACAGCTGCACTTTCAGCAAACCTCCTAATTCGTGCAGCACAAGAAATTTATGAATGTTTATGAGCATCAAAAGTGGCTGAACTGTTCGGCGAAATATTTGACTGCGTGTCACTGCATCCCAAACGACTAAAACGATATAACGATATCTCCACTGTAAACAGCGCAACTAAACAGCGCATCATCAATGGCATAAGCGTGCTCAGGCTCGAATGCAATATAAGTGCGGGGTGTCTGGGGAGACAGGAGGGGGAACAAGTGTGCTTCGGCCATGGTTCAAGGCAACTGTACATAGTGTGAGTACGCCCTAAGTGTGTGTTTCTTCCCAATTGTGCATAGGACATTGTGCATGTTAAGGGAAAACCGGAAATAATTCCAACTTTTACTGAATATCTATGACATTTAAAAGGCTTATGTCATGCTGCAGACCAGATGCACATGCAAGCTGAGACGGCATGCATGCTTTTTTTTATGTTTACCCTCAACCCCGCCCCTAACCTTGCCCCTCACAGTGACGTCACTAGCTCTAATTAGTACATGTGTCTGCAGCCAGATACTAATGCACAGTATACCCACCTATTTATTTGTGGACTTTTCCCTCTTTGCTTAACAATCTTCTTTCTTCATCTCTCCCTCAACAGAATCAACTCATGTCCAAATAACTGCTCTGGCCACGGGAAGTGTTCCTCGGGGAACTCGATAGCGAGTCGTGTGTATTGTGACTGCGAGAACTTCTGGAAGGGTGAGGCCTGTGACATCCCGTACTGTAGGAACAACTGTGGCAGCCCCGATCATGGCTACTGTGACTTCTCCGGAGAGAAACTCTGCGTGTGCAACGACAGCTGGCAAGGTACTGCTCTTTTCCACTCTCAATTCCTCTCCCTCCACAGGGCGCTTAGAAAATCTGAGACCTTTCCAGACCTTCCCAACAGAGCATTGCATCTCAGGTAGTTTTGGTCAGTTATGTAGGTTGTCTCCCTCTGGTGTTGAATGTATGATAGTGGATTTGTCACCTCTGCATTACTTTAGGATTCTTATTATCAGGCTTTTTATAGTGTCACCAAGTGTCAAAGCACAATTAACACTGACAGCTTCTCATGCCAGGAGAGACAGGAAATCTACTGATGTAATGATGACCATAGGAAGCTTGCAGACTCTCTTTGTAAGTCTTCATGAACTGGAAGTTTCATTCATTCATGGACGACTGTTGTTTTCTTATTGTGACACAATTCTTAGAGAAATGGTTGTTTTTTCTACTGCGAGCTGATTGGATGTAGTAAAGTAAGCATTTCATTCAGAAAGATTGGGATTGTGTATGATATTAGCAAAGAAAATAATTCTACAAAATTGGAAGTCAGCTCCTGTTTTTGAAACCTGGATTAGGAGTTTAAGTTATGTGTTGCCCATGGAAGAATTGAGATATGTGTTGGCAAACAAATAAAGCATATTATTCAAGATCTGGAATCCAATTAGGCTTCGTATTAGTGATGCTGACTTGTAACTATTTATAGGCTGGACTGGTTTAGCGTACGTTGAGTTGTGGAGCCTACACTTATTTTTTATCTTTTTTTTGTTCCTTGCTTTCTTGATGATATTGTACTATGTTGTGTCCGACATTCTGTGTATTGTGAAATGGCCTTTGTACTCTTTCTGTTCTAGTTAAGGTTATTGTTTATTTTCTTATGCTAAAATCAATAAAAAAAAAATCTCTATATATATATAAGTGTATATGTATGTATGGGTTTCTTCAGAGGTATTACAACCTAATAGGCACCTCCTCCTGCTCACCATCCCTGTTTGTTGTCAAAATTGACAGTTGAAGAGGCATAGTTTAAGTAGGGTATAGTCCTAATCTGTGAATTTAACTGAAAACAAACAGGAAGTGCATTTTTAGAGTTTAATTTTAGATTACAAGGGCAAACTTTTTTTTTTTCTTAATGACATGCACAGGCGAATTGTTCAACACAAAACAACAAAATCATACGGTTAGTTTTGATTTCATTTGTACTTTACATATTCTCATAGTTTTGTGGTGTAGGATAACAGACACTTCATGAATGTAAAACTTTGTTATTATTTTAAAACATTGTCGTCATTATAACTCTATTGTTTTAATTATAATATTGAAATTGAACTTTATCTAATATGATATAACAATATACAGTTAAAAATAAAAATGTTATTTAGAGATTTCTTTCTTGCATAAATTAAGTGCCATGTTTTCAGAAATGTTTAGACAATATTTGGTGGACAAACCCTGCTTAAAACATTTGCTCTTAATGGCAATATTTAGTTTGAATTTGTGGGAGAAATGCTATCAAACCTTTATATATTAAAGCAAACATTTTACTGAAACCCCGACCTAAAACTTCAGTAAATCCAGAAAATTTTCATAGCTGTATATACTTTTTTTACCTACAAACCTTCAGTTTTCTCACAATCCCCCATACGTTTGCAAACCCTCTATTTTACATTCACTGTGAACATTATACAAGCATTTACCTTGCTTTTCTTTTTCTCAGGTCCGGACTGCTCACTTACAGTGCCCTCCACAGAGTCTTACTGGATCATGTCCGCTATGAAGCCTTTTGGGGCATCGCTGGGAAGAGCATCTCATAAAGCGGTGGTGCAGGAAAAGGTCATGTGGGTTGTCGGCGGCTACACGTTTAACTACAGCAACTTTCAGATGATTCTCAAGTAAGTGGTAATTCACAGTACTCTACAGAAGAACGCAGTTCATCATTTGCACTAGGCTGAGCTGCATAAGCGCTTCCATTCAATGAGTACGTTTACATGGACATCAGTAATCTAATGATGTGCCTTATCTGAATAAGACAGTAATATGATTAAGTTGTTTGCATGAGTTGCTTTTTAAATGTTCCTTTCGTGTTCCTGTTTTACATGTTATAGTACATGGCATGATTAACGTCATTACGTCAACATTCAATGCCACTTTTCTCTGGAGTTTTATGCAACAACAGTTTGTGTTCGTCATGGCACCATATGTGATTTTTGGGCATTTCGCTTTTTAATTTTGCGACAAGTTCAATGTGTGCCAATAGATCATGGTGGATCCAAATTCTCAATATTCTTCCATTTCATTTACTAACTTTTCATTCATGTCCCCGCGACAAAGTCACTTCAGAGTCAAGGCACCTCATAATGTCCATTTCTTTCAGAATTATTAGCATAATGTTATGAATCCTTAATCAAAAAGAAGTTTAACCAAGACGCAACAAGATAACAGGGATTAAAAACTAAATTCCTGGTGCCCCCACACTCTCCCTAAGATTTAAACCAGAACAAAAACCACTGAGAATTAACAAGAAAATATTATTTATATTCAGAAAATAAGGAGCACAATAACATCAGGGGGGGTTACTCCAAAATAGATGACAATAAAGTAAATAACTAAATTAGAAAAAAACTTCCCTGGAAAATGAATAAGAAAATAAAATACAGAAAACTTGCCTCCCTACTAGCAACACAGGAGAAAGTGAAAATAATAAACAGAAGGCACCAGACCTCCCTACCATGCTCCAAGCTAGACAGGGAGACAGAAAACTGGGCTTCTCTGGTTAGAATGTACAACTTTACATCGACGTCTCACAAAATGCCAACAAGAGACATCAGCAACAATCACTCGTTTTTTATAGTTCAAAATAGCAACATCTCAACAAAGAATATTGAGCGGGGAAACGAGAGAGAGCGGGGAACTGATGAAACCTTGTTGTCTGGTGTTTTAAATATGGCCGACGCCAATTCAAGCACCAATCACGATCCTCCGTAATCTGCTGCACCTGTGAATAATAAAGAATGAGAGAGCAAGAGAGTGAGAGAAAAACACCACACACACACACACACACACACACACACACACACACACACACACACACACACACACACAAAACTACTACTACTCATAAAAATAGTCATGGTTTCCCGCTTGCACCAAAAATGGACTCTATTGCTTGAAGCAATTCTCATTTGTTTGTTGTCAAACACCTGACAATTGCCGTGTGTGCAACCCGTCGCAAAATGTAGAGAAAAGTTCTACAAAACGGTAATAGTTTGATTAAGAAGTTAACATGTTTCTACTGCACTTCAATGATGCGACTAAAATAGGAAAACTCCACATGTCTTATTTTGATTTCTGTTTAGTTCGAAGGTCATAAAAAATCAGTTTACATGGTAGACTCTTAATCATCAGTATTATTGTGGTCGTAGTTTTGTCTTAATTGTATTAAAATCTGAATATTGGTGTCCATGTAAACGTGCCCAATGAGAATAATCCAAAAAAAGAAGTGTGGAACAGCAGCTGTAGTAATGATACTAATAATAATTCAGGATGAGCCTGTGGTGGGAGCGGAGTTTGATTCATTTGACAGTTTGAGGGTAGAAGCTGTGAGTATGAATATTCTCAGAGGGAAACTCTTTGTGGTGGATATGGCATTTCAGTCAAAACTCAAACTGTTACTTTTCAGAGAAATTGTTAACTATATAAATATTGGATAATTTGTGGTATTCAAAACCCTTATCAATCTTGGCAAGTTTTGAAATATAACAATTATGAGTGTGTGTGATATGTCATTTATCATAATATTCTAATCATTGTTTCAGCAAAATATAGTTTAGCGATCTTTCTCAAAAAAAAAAGAAAGGAAAAACACCGCTTTGGTGAATGTCAGCTGCTATTTTTTTCTTTGCAGTTATAATCTGGAAAGTGGCATTTGGAACACTGTGCCCATCAGTAGCGGACCCCTGCCGAGATACGGACACTCTTTGGCACTATATCGGGTAACATCACTGCTCAAATGCTACAGAAAGATTTTTCTTTTTAAAATCTTAAATCTAAATGATTGTCATTAGTGTCAGGATGACAGAGCGAGGCTATTTAGCTGATTACATATTGTAGCTATTGTTTATGCAATGTAATTCAGACTGCTTTGATTATCTGAGCAAGAGTATCCTGCTACAGCACTTCTTCTCTGCAATAAATGAAGTAAGAATGACAGTTTCCACAATTTATAAATGTAATCATTCAGTTTATGGTCCTTACATTAGCTTTTCTATGGATGATGTTGGTTTTGTTATGGGCAATATTTAATATTTATTTACACTTCCATGATAATTTAATTCCACCATGAAAATGTACATGTACTACAAGTGAAATGGTAAGGCTTAGGATTTTTTTTTTTTTATAATACAGGTAATAAATAGAAATTAATACATTATTCAGCAAGAATGCTTTCGGTTTTCTAAAAACAGCCAATAAATGCACCCATAATATTGCATTTAGATTTATATATTTTTAGATTTTTATATAAGATTTATATTTATAATAGTTCTATTCTTTTGAACTTTATACGTCAAAGAATCCATAATATATTCTTTATTAAACAGCACATTTATTTTCATCATTGATAAAAAGAAGAAATGCTTTTTAAAATCAGCATATTTTATTTAGGATCTTGTCACACTGAAAGCTAAATTTGGCTGTCATTACAGGAATACATTTATATTTTAGACTATATTTAATATCAAAACAATAATTTTAATTTGCAATATTATTTAACAATATAACTGAACTTGGCTGTATTTGTTTTTCACATAAATGCAGCCTTTGTGAACATAAAAGAAGTCTTAAAAAAGCATAAATGAGAAATTATTGTTATTAAACAGTATTGCTTTTTAACCACTATAAAGATCATATACAGAGTAGCATAAATTATTGTTAATCACACTAATTAACACATTCATTTTGGCTCTCATCTAAAATAAATAAATAGAATAAAAAAGCCCAGTTTTTACAAGATTAAACCTTTTTTCAGGCCTTTGATTAAATCTGTTTTGTGTCTTTCAGGATGACATCTACATGTTTGGTGGCAAGTTGGAGATGGGTGCCAGTAATGTAACAGATGAACTGTGGGTGTTTAACATACCCAGCATGACGTGGATACAGAAGTCTCCCAGTGTTCCAGCCCATGGTCAGGTGTATGCTGTAGAGGGCCACTCCGCTCATGTGGTGGAGCTGGAGAACGGTGATGTAGTGATGGTGGTCATCTTCGGCTACTCCTCCATCTACAGCTACATCAGCAACGTTCAGGAGTATAACATCAGTGAGTGTCTGACTGGGTTGTATTTAGAATTGTTTATTAGAATTGAAAGGTTATGTATAGACGTTATTATTTAAATATTTTTTTATATACTACTCACTGAAGGGATGAAGGAAAATTCCATTTTATTTTTACCCCACCCCACAGTTTTCATAGAAACACATTTAACTTTAAATGTTTCATATAAATTTTTTTTTTTTTCAAAAACTTTGTAGTAGACTATTTATTTACAAACCTAAAAGCTGAGTGTTGATTTGAAAGCAAAAAAAGTTTTTTTTGGTAGCACTATTTTGATGGTCCATTTGAGTATTAGTAGACTGTCTGCTTAATATCTGTTGATACTGCTGCTAAACAGACATTTAACTGACTATAAGATACTTTGCAAGTACAAGTCCACTTACACTAACCCTAACCCCAACCCCAACCTAACAGTCTACTTATTATCTGTTGAGAATTAGTTGGTTGAGAATTAGTTGATGGATGTGTTGAGAATATGTTGATGCAATGTAACTTAAATTCAACAAACGGACCATCAAAATAAAGTGTGACATTAATATTTTATTTATATATTTTTTTGCTTTAATAATTGTATTAGTTTTTTATGTTTAAAATTTATTTTTGATTTCAGTTTTAGTACTATATGTATATAGTATATATATGTGTGTGTGTGTGTGTATATATATGTGTACATATACATATATTAATTTGCACGATATTGGAAAAATCTGACATTGCATGTTTTGTTTTGCATAACTTGTAATAAATTACAAAATAAATATGACAGAGCAAAAAAATGAAGTTAAAAAATCAGTGCCTTATAGCTTTCTGGGCTGTGTAACAGTATTCAAGTACAGAAACTGAACTATCAATCAAATGTTAAATAACATGGTTATCATTGTATAGTAATATTAAATAATTTATTCTTTAATACATAATCGAATCCAGCAATGTGACTACTGCAATAAATTGAAACTAGTGTGCAATACGATATATTGTTCAGCCCTAAAATACATATTTTCTAGGGATGCTCCGATCCATCGCCTGAAGATCGGTATCGGCTGATAATCACATTTCACGACTCGATCGGTACTCTTTGATCTGGCTGATCTCATGAACCAATCTCAAGTGTTTCTTTACAAGCAGAGGAGGATGCATCCGGTTTATGCATGCATTAGCAGCGCTACAACACATGAGCAATGCTTCCAAATTGCATTATTACTAATTTTTCTTACCATTTTTTTTATCCGTTTTATCTGTTTTCTTTTTTTAAGCTGCTTCTGACTATTACATGTATGCAACATCCTTAATTTATTATCTTAGGTAAGGCGAGATCTCATACTTAAAGGGTAACTGTGCTTATGCAATGGCAAAGTTATATAAAGCAGAATCGGTACTTGTCATTGGCCGATCACCATGACATGGAATTGGTACTCTGTATCGGCTGCAAAATCCTGGTTGGCGCATCCCTAATATATTTATTATAATAAAAAATCCACTATGTAGCTAACTCAGTTTACATGTTTTTACTATAGCAATGCTGGTTGTTAATTTTATTGTAAAAAAAAACAAAAACTGGAGATTTTTAAGAGACTAAAACTAGAGTAGATTTGAGGGAGTATTTCATAATTTATTTTGCACCAGTAGTCCAGTAGATGGAGCTGTGGTTCTTTAAGAAAAGCAGTGAGCAGCTAATATTTTTAGAGACTGTGTGGGTCTCAGGCTGAAGCTTTTGGATAATCTGTACCTTTTTTTGAATCCTGTTAAACTTCTGGATCAGGGCGTAATCTTTATGTTCTCAAGTGATCTGACAAGTGTTATGAACTCGTATCACAAACCAGATCCTGTTGGAATTAGGTTACTCATTGCTATTCAGCTCATTATGCAGAAACGCGTTTAAAGGCATAGTTCATGAAAAAAAAACTCTGGCATAATTTTCTTATCCTTCACCTGTTCCAAATCTGTTTGAGTTTCTTCCTTCTGCTAAACACAAAAGAAGATATTTTGAAGTAATGCTGGAAACCGGTAGCCAGAATTCCATAACACTTTTTTTGCCTCCTATGAACGTCAGTGGCTGCTGGTTTTAACATTCTTTAAAATATCTTCTCTTGTGTTGAACACAAAAAAAGAAACTTTTAAAGGTTTAGAAACACTTGAGGGAGAGTAAATGTAAATGTTTGGGTAACCTGTACATTTAATTCCTCCAAACTGGTTATGCAAAACTGTTCATGTTTAAAGAAGATCCTGAAGGTGTACTTATTTTTTTAAAGTAATTGTGATTTTGTTTCTGTGTACAGGGACAAACACGTGGCTGGTGCCGGAGACCAGAGGAGCGATCGCTCAGGGTGGATACGGCCACAGCAGTGTGTATGACAGAGACAGCAAGAGTGTGTACGTCCACGGGGGTTACAGATCACTCCCAGCAAACAAATACGGCCTGGTGGATGATCTTTACCGCTATGAAGTTCAGACCCGCACATGGTAAGAGCGCACAGATGTATTTAGAGAACTAAAAAGGCTTTTTGATCTCAGATATGGTGCAACAACTTGATGATGTTTGTGTGGTGCTGCAGGACGATTCTTAGAGAAAGTGGTTACCCACGATACCTGCATTCATCTGTGCTGCTGGGCGGAACTCTGCTCATCTTTGGAGGAAATACCCATAATGACACCTCTCTTAGCAATGGAGCCAAGTGCTTTTCTGCTGACTTCCTTGCTTATGACATAGGTTTGTACTTTGCACTTTTGACATGCATTACCATTAAAAAATGTAAGATTTATCAATATTTCTAAAGAAATTTTCAATGCTTGCTTTGATGAAAGGGAAGTTCACACACTTTAACATCCATTTTCATTCTTTTCTTTGCTTTTGCTTCGGAGAAATTAATGCACATGGCATTCTGTAGAGCACTGGCATTACTTTCATTCACTCTTTATCTCCCGATATTTACCCCACAGACATTCATAGAGATAACAAGTTGAAAAAACGTAGTATTTGTAAACTTAGTACTCACTTAAATTCAGTTAAATTTACTGAAATGCTGTCTTGAAGGTCTTAAATCGATTTAAACAGGTATTCATTTTTCTATGTCTATGTAAACTACCCAGTACGGCCAACACACATCCAACTCTATTTATAACTCTATTTATCAAGATGGTTTATCTTTTTCACAATAACATTTGTTTAAAAGTTCTCCATATAATTATAGACCATATTTGGTCAGGACACTGACCTGAACACGCTTGTTCATTTAGTTTATTATAATTTTTAAAGCTTGTCAATCTTTTTTTTTTTTTAAGTTGAAAAATGTACACTACCGGTCAAAAGTTTAGGGTCAATATGATTTTTAAATGTTTTAAAGGAAGCTTATCCTGCTCACCAAAGCTGCATTTATTTAATTAAAAATACAGTACAAAATGTAAAATTGTGAAATGTTATTACATTATAAAATAACTGTTCAAAAGGAGTTCATAATTTAATTTAATCATTTATTGCAGTGAATTTAAAGAGGAATTTTCAGCTTCATTACTCCAGTCTTCAGAGTCACACGATCCTTCAGAAATCAATCTAATGCTAATTATTATTATTAGTATTATTATTATTAATGGTAATAGTAATAAAAGCAATAATGATTGGAGTAATAATGTCATTTGAAACTACATACAATAAGAAATCAGTTATTTATTTTTTATAAATATTTAACTATTTATTTTATATTTATTTAATAAATGCTGTCTTGACGAACAGAATCATTTTCTTAAAAAAAATGGTCCATTTTCATGAAAAAAATCTGACCCCAAACTTGTGACTGGTAGTGTATGTATACAACTAGGATTTGCTTGTTTTAACACATTATTTAAAAAATGTTGGTAAGAAATAGCTAGTAATATCTTTCCCGCTTTCCCAACCAGACCATTACAAAAAATCTTTAGCGTTTAGCCCTGTATAAGTCTAAAATTTTAATCATAGTGGACTTTAAGTCTTAAATTTGACTTGGAGAAAGCTGCAGAAACTCTGAGTTTAAATGTTTGTCACACATTTTTAGTTTATTTTTTATTCTGTTTTCTTCTGCACCTGTAAATACTTAACACTAAAAATATTGAATAAACATGTGTCAAGTATGACAATCGTACTTGCCTCAAAATCTTTGCATGGATATGTGCAGTTGTCAGTAGTTTCCCACATGGAAAATCAATTTTAAAAATGTCTAGTTTGTGTCAATAAATGCAATTGAGTCTAATCATAAATGTGATGGATATTTTCTAAACAAAAATAACATTTTCTAGTTTTCCTGTGTATAAAAATATTCCTAGATGTTATTGTCAATATTGATATTATGTTCAAATCATTCTTTAAGTGGCTCTTCCTTAGATAAAAAAAATCAACTGTTTTACATGTTGGTCTTTCTCAATTAACAACTGATTAACAAAGTTAATTAAACAAACGTTTTTAGAATGTTATCCAGTAACCACAAATAAATAGAAAAAATCTTGAAAAGGTAATTTATATTATTTGGTCAAAAATTTATTATTTGTGTATTTCTTACAGCATGTGATGAGTGGAAGGTCCTTCCCAAACCGAACTTACACAGAGATGCGAATCGTTTTGGACACACAGCGGTAACCAGTAATGGGTGAGAAGACTGAATAAACACACACGCTCACACACACTCATAAAAAGGTTAGATTTGATCAAGTGATTTTTACCAATGTCGTATTAGACATACAAGATTAATACATGCCTTTTTGCTCAAAAGTGAGGATCCAACTCAATGTTTGTAATGCACAACTCCTCTTATTGTAAAGCACATTTTGCTGGACTGTCCTGCTTTTAAAATTCCAGAAGTCTTTTTTTTAATGAAATAAACTCTCTTAAGGACATTTTTAACAAAGTGACACCAGAATTTTTTTTTTAATTTTTATCATGTATAACACTAAAAATCTTTTTTCATTTATGTTTTCATTGTTTTTTTAATTGTATATTTATTGATGAAATGTTCTTGCTATGAAAATAGCCTTCTGCTGACATGGCATTAAATACAAAAATAAAACAACAACTACATACTCATAAAATACTGAATTATGCTCCAATTTCTTCATCTTCTTTTCTTTCTAGGTCCATGTATGTGTTTGGGGGTTTTTCCAGTGTCCTTCTCAATGACGTACTGATCTACAGGCCGCCCAGTTGTGAGGCCTTCCTGGGGCAGGATCGCTGCGAGGCCGCAGGCCCTGGCGTGCGCTGCATTTGGAAAAGAGGCCGTTGTGTTTCCTGGGAGCCCAGCTTCACTAACAGTGCTACACCTGCTCCATTCTGCCCTGCCAAAGCTGGTAGGTATTTGGAAAAGGTTTAGAGGCTCCCCTGCCACCCTCAACTAAAACATTTTCCACCATGGTCAAGCCAAGAAATCAGTCAGTCTTGTGTGTACCGATCTAAGCCCTTGGGTTGGTTTGCTACATTGCTCACTGGCTGTGTTAATGAGAGAGTAATAGCGGGGGAACAAGCTGTCTGAAGCAAACACAGAGGAGAGTTTCCCACAGCCCTCCTTTACTCTGCAGGACCGCCAGGCTGTTTGATCTTTTGCCACCTGTCAGAATGCAACCAATCACACAAGACCAGTCAGACTTTAGACTTTGAGAGGGAGTATCTGGACCTCCAGCCAGTGCAATATTTGGCTTCATTTTGTTTCATTTGAAATTCAATTCCTGGGGTCTTGAGAGGTGCATGCTGGGATAATCCCTGGCAGTGCTGGTCTTGTTTATAGTGTGTGAGTGTCTCAGCTTCTGCTGAGAGTCTCAGGTACCATAGCAACCAAAACAAAACAAATCATAAAAGGATATGTACTAAGAAATTATGTTGAGATGCTTTCAGAAACACTAAGAGTAAAAACAATCTATTGTAATGAGTGACGTCCTTTAATAAACATGTCAAATATACTTAGTATTCAGTAAGCAGTATTGTTTTTTGATTGTAAACACAGCAAACCATTGTTATACAATGGTTTGCTTAACTGCCCTAACTTGCCTAATTAACCTAGTTAAGGCTTTAAATGTCACTTTAAGCTGACTACTAGTGTCTTAAAAAATATCTTGTAATATATGATGTACTGAAAATATCTAGTAAAAATATCTACTAAAATATTAAGGACTGGTAGCGGCTCAGTGGTTAGCGATGTTGACTCACAGCAAGAGGGTCGCTGGTTCGAGTCCCGGCTGTGCCAGTTGACATTTCCATATTGGCGTAGTTTCCTCTGGGTGCTGTAGTTTCCTTCAGTCCAAAGACATGTGCTATTGGTGAATGGGATGAACTAAATTTGCCATAGTGTATGAGTGTGTGTGAACGAGTGAGTGTATGTGTGTTTCCCAGTATTGGGTTGCAGCTAGAAGGGAATCTGCTGCATAAAAATATCCTGGAATAGTTGCCGGTTCGTTCCACTGTGCTGACCTCTGAAATAGAGACTAACCGACGAAAAATGAATGAATAAAAATTTATGAACTGTCATCATGGCAAAGATTAAATAAATCAGTTATTAGAAATTAGTTATTTAAACTATTATGTTTAGAAATGTGTGGAAAAAATCTTCATTTTGTTAAACAGAAATTGGGAAAAAGGAGGTTAGATATTTAGGACATTATATAACTGATGACCTGTCTGATGATAGGGACATTTACAAAAAGCATTATAGGATGTACGCTCAAGTTAATGCCAGTCTGTAAATTTAGTATGTGCTCAGGATTTATTAGGACTACACGTTTTAAAGCATTTATGTATACTATCTATACTGCCCATTTGTGGTGGTGTTATAGAAAGACTAGCGTGCAGATACATAGTGTAGCATATAATGATGGGTTGAAGCTGCTGCTTAAAGTTTCATGATTGAGAGGAGCAAGTCAAATGTTTGTTAATGTTGGTGTGCAGGTTTATGTGTAGGTTATCAGACTCTGCAAATGGTATAATTTCAACATTGACAAATCCAGCACCAGTGTGTTACTGAAAAATAGTAACTAGTTACAGTTACTAGTTACTTTATTCAGAAAGTAATTCAATTACTTTATCGATTACTTACACCAAAAAGTAATGCATTACTGTTAAAAGTAATTTTTGTTACTTTTCCAATGAATATTTTTAACGCTCCCATTAGTGCCCTTATAACGTCACTTCAGTGCTGCATGGACAATACACTTTTGATCAACTTCACAGATCAATTTCACAGAACACTTTTGTAACACTTTTTGAAACTATTGTTTCAGAAATATGATACATACCTACTGTATTAGTAACCAAATACCAATCACGGAACACACACCCCATCCCGACAGAGCCATTAAAAAAAAAGAGAGAAAAAGAGAAAAAAATGTATTCACATGCAAGGAATATAATACATAAACAAATAAATAGAAAATAAAAAATTAACTGAAATAAGATTAAATAATAATAAAAAAAATTAAAAGGGCAATTTTAAAAAAAATAAATAAATATAAAAAAAATACCATTAAGATATTGACATTTCAACACATACATTCTAATGAAAGTGAAAAATATATTAAAGCTAGTCATTGCAAACACAGTGCCCATTAACGCAGTCACATTGTTTGGGATTACTAACGGTTCAATCCACTCTTATTTAAAAAATGAAGGAACAAGTCCCAAATCTTGTAGAATATGTGCGTTTTTTGTTTGATTAAGTCAACCTTTCCATTGTATTACACGAAGACATTTTCTTTATCCAGAGTGACAAAGATGGACCATGAATACTTTTCCAGTAAATGGCAATCAGGCGCTTTGCATGCAATAGGCACAGATTTATAAACTTCTGTTCATATGGTTTCAGTGATAAGGCAGGTGGGAAAAGACCAAGAATACAGATTTTAGGGCAAACAGGGATTTCTTTACCAATAGATTTCTCCAATTATTCCTTTCCAAAACAATTGCAAGTGCTCACACTGCCAAACACAATAGAACAGTGTGCTCTTTTAAGTCAAACATTTTTCACAAATGTCTAGAATATTTCTATTAAATTTATTTAACATTTCTGGTGTTATATATGTTCTCATTATCCAATTTTTAGTGTTATAAAAATGACTTTTTGTTTAAGTCAGACCAGCAGTACAAAAAATGGAAATATCACAAGGTGATAAACCAGCTGAATAATATATTCAGAAACAAAAAAGCAAAAACTAAAGTTACTTCAGCATCATAAAAGTATTTAACCCTAAACGTGTTCCTTCACAGCTTGAGTATGAAAATAGCAACAATATACAACAAACACAAAGCCTTTATGAAATAAATAAATGAAAGTAATCAGAATTATCATTCAGAATCAATTTGGTGAAACTCAGCTCCAAAACAACTGCTATTATAGACAACCATATATTTTATGCATTTTAAACAAAACAAAAACTTAACAGCTGCTCAAAAATGAAATCGATGAGCAATTTTCAAACTATTCACAAATTAAATGTGGGATGTCAGCAAGTTATGGAAAGTGAGCTGTGCATATTAAAAGTGCAAAATCTGCTGTTGTATAACAGCTATAAAAATATGTAAAACAAAATGATATGTAAAAAAAATAAATAAATAAATTAGCATTTTTCTGTGCAATACAATCCTGTACATTTTAAAATAATGTGTTCTGAATTATAACAGAAATTTGTCACTGTGTCTTCTAAACTAACCAATTTTGTTGATAACAAATGTGTGTGTGTTTATTTAAAACACCAGTATTAGTACTAGTCATTAAAAATAGTAACGTTAATAGTCTCTCGGTGCACACACAATCAACCTACTTTGCGAGCATTCGGTCTCTCTCGCACGCGCACTCGGCCTACTTCGCATGCCTTCAGTCTCTCTCGCATGCACATTTAGCCTCTGTCTTGCACACCGGGTCTCTTTGCTTTCGCTTTACTTTTGTCCAGTGTGGAGTTATGAAGCCAATTATGATATGTTGATGGTTAGGAGGCCATGATAGACAGAGGCCAGTGGGCAAATTTGGCCAGGATGCCAGGGTTAAACTCTTTTTCGAAGGATATCCTGGGATATTTAACAACCACAGAGAGTCAGGACTTTGGTTTAACGTCTCATCCGAAACATGGTGCTCACTGAGCAGTATAAAGACCCCCCTGCTGGGCACACTAGCACCAGTTCCAGCAGCAACCTAGTTTTCCCATGTGGTCTCCCATCCAGGTACTGACCAGGTGCAGCCCTGCTTAGCTTTAGTGGGCAACCATGTGAGAGTTGGAGAGAGCTAGCTGCCAGTGTCTCTCTCCCACAATGCGTCACAATGCCACTGCATCACCACTGTAAGCAGGAAGATGTAGGCCAGACTGCAGCCAAAATTAATTCATTTACCAAGTAACGGACAAACGCATCATATTGTAACGGTAATGGAGTTAAAACATTTTAAAAAGTAAAGCGTTACCGTATTAGTTACTTTCAAATAAATTAACATTTCCTTTGAATGCACATATTTAGCTACTACAATGAATTCATTCCTAATGCTCTAATTTATTTATCAGATTCAACCAGGTTTGTTGTATATTCAGAAGCTGTGCAGCAAATCTTTCAGTTGTGTGTGTGAACAAATGTTTCTTTAGTAAAGGAAGGACATGGAGACACTCTTAATTATTAAATAAAGGATTGTCAAAAGAGAGATACAGAACAGAAGCTTCTTTGATTCCCAACATAAGTCTCACCGTTTGATGTCTTGTGAATGGGAGTACATGGAGAATGGAAGGTGTTTGAAGTGCTAAATGTTTTTTTCTTCTGCTTTAGTTAAAGGTTTGATATGAGAGTTGTCTGTGGAAGAGCTAAGATGTCTTTCTAGATTAATGTATGCTTCAAAACGTTTGGATATTAATACTTAAGGAGTGTCATTTTTTTGGGGGACTAGTATTTCTGCTCTTCATCTCACCCCTACTTTCGACTTTGTTTCTTTTCCCATCTGTCTCTGCTCCAGCCACGGAGGATGAGAGATGTTACAGATTCTCTGACTGCACCAGCTGTACCGCCAACACTAATGGATGTCAGTGGTGTGACAGCAAGAAATGCATCTCGGCTCTCAGTAACTGCACTTCTGTAAGTTGGCCTGAAGAGCGCACCAGTGCTACACCACACAATTCTATGTACTAATATTCTTTTTTTTAATCTCTTTGGACTTCCTTTTTACTAGACGGTGAAGAATTTCACCAAATGTCCAATTAGGAATGAGCAGATTTGCAGTAAGATGGCCAACTGCAAGAGCTGCTCCCTCAACCTCAGCTGTCAGTGGGATCCTCAGCAGCAGGAATGTCACACTCTTCCTGGTAAGAACAGCTAGATGATGGGAGAAATTTTTTGTTGTTGTTGTGCAAACAGACTAAGGATGATCATAATTAGTCTTGTCAGGTATGTCAGGCATCCAGAGTTTGCAATTAACATGCTAACAAAAATATGTAGCATACTGCTGTGAAAAAAAATAAGACTACTTGAAAATTCACTAGATTTATGAGGTACTGTATGGGTTTTTGAGTAAAATGTTATTTTTGAGTAAAATGTGAAATTACATTTCTGACGAATTTCATTTGAGATTTGTAGTTTGTAACCAAATTGCATTTATATAGCAATATACACTCACCGGCCACTTTATTAGGTACACCTGTCCAACTTCTTGTTAACGCAAATTTCGAATCAGCCAATCACATGGAAGCAACTCGATGCATTTAGGCATGAAGACAAGGTCAAGACGATCTGCTGCAGTTCAAACCGAGCATTAGAATGGAGAAGAAAAAAGATTTAAGTGACTTTGAATGTGGCATGGTTGAGTCATACGAGCTGGTCTGAGTATTTCAGAAACTCCTGATCTACTGGAATCAAACTTTGGGGCCCAAAGTACCAATTGAGCATTATGACCATATCTATCCTTTTATGACTACAGCGTACCCATCTTCTGATGGCTACTTCCAGCAGGATAACGCACCATGTCATAGAGCGCAAATCATCTCAGACTGGTTTCTTAAACATGACAATAAGTTCACTGTACTCAAATGGCCCCCACAGTCACCAGAACTCAATCCAATAGAGCACTTTTGGGATGTGGTGGAACGGGAGATTCGCATCATGGATATGCAGCCGACAAATCTGCAGCAACTGCGTGATGCTATCATGTCAATATGGACCAAAATCTCTGAGGAATGTTTCCAGTAGCTTGTTGAATCTGTGGCATAGAAGGATTAAGGCAGTTCTGAAGGGAAAATGTGGTCCAACCCGGTACTAGTAAGGTGCGCCTAATAAAGTGGCCGGTGAGTGTATATCGAAGTAAATGAAAATAAAGCAATGGCAGTTTTTTCCACAATCGTGCAGACGTAGTATAAATTGTAAATTCAGAGATAATTGAGAATTATCAAGTGGACTCTTTGTGGGCTTATGGATAAAATTGCCTTATTCTGCTACTTTTTAGGAGGTGATAAAAATGCTAAAATACTTAAATAGTTAAAATTAGTGTTCAGTTATTTCTTTCTTTTGTCTGCATTTGTCAAAATGTAAGATGAAGTGCTGTGCAAAGACTGTCCCAAGGAATTCAGCCAAACAGTGACAAACAATATATTGAAATACAATGTATTTTACATTATGGATTAACCTTTATGTTAGCAGCACATACATATACAGTAGAAGCTTAGATGCCCAGACATACTTGTAATTTAGATCAGAGCCTTTGTTCCTTAGTTTAACAGGTGGATGTTCTCTCCGATATCTTTGTATTTTGTAATTAATCTAAAGAAGTGATTTAATTCGTGTTGTGCTGAAATTTATGTGTGCTTTGTAAATTCCGACCTAAAGAAACCCGAGAATCAGGACACCTTTTGTCTTCTTTGAATTGTAGATTTGCTAAATGGATCAGTCTGATTGTACTTGGCATTTACCAATGTGGAAATTTCTTTAACCGGCCACTTTGCTCGAATTAGCTGTTGGCCCTTTTAGAGCTTCGCTTGGCTCTAAAGAGTAATTTTCATTATGTTAAGAGCTCTCCTGCTGCCTCTGAAGAACCGAGTTCAAACGAGAAATGGAAAAATATGAGGCTTGAGATAAAAGCTTCTAATTCCTCTCCTTCTCGTGACCTTCTTTGCAGCTCAGCTATGTGGTGACGGCTGGAGCAATGTCGGGGAGGTCTGTCTTCAGATCAACTCCAGCAGGGAGAGTTTTGACAATGCTCAGCATTACTGCAAGAACCTGGAGGGAAAGATCGCCTCGCTTACTACAGCCAAACAGGTGGACTTTGTGCTGGAGGAACTGCAGAAGCACCAGCAGAAGGGAAAGGTCTGTGTTTTCACATATGTAAACTATTGGTTATCTGGTGTAATTTTTAAACAGAAAGAATGGTTTAAAATTATGCAGTGATCAAAATGTCATCTTTTATTTTAGCTTCTTCAAAGTAGCCAGGCTTTGCCTGGATTACTGCTTTATACCACATTTCCTTCACTAACACTTTCAGGGTAATACTTTAGAATAATGATCCATTAGTTATGTTAGATTTAATAACATCAGCTAAGTATGAATAATCTTATGAAGCATTAATTAATCATAGTTAAACATTTACTAATGCATTGTTAAATCTTAACATTAGTTACTGCTCTCTGAGTTAACTAACATTAACAATGATGGATAAATACTGTAATAAATGTATTACTTATTGTTAGTTTATACATTAACTAGTATTAACTAAAGGGCCATTATTTTAAAGTGTTACTGATTCAGTTTATTAATTAGTTCTAATAAAAATGTGCAAAGAAATTCGTACACAGATTGAATCTTAAGCTGCCTTTCCACTGCACATGATATTCAATCAGGACTGTCGGAATATGCCCCCTTGTGGCAGTCGCACAGAATTTTCAGTTTCTCGCGGTGTCCGAAAAGTGCAAAAGCAAGACCCTTTATTCTCTGTGAGTTCACCATGGTTGAATGAATGAATGAATACTAGAAACTCAGGCCGCAAAAAATTTTGGAGGGAATGTGGAGACAACATTAAAAAAAATTATGAATAGAAATGTTTTTTTAAAATAGAGTTGTTTCTGATTTAAAAAAGTATCAAAAAAACTACTATTTCTAATCTCGCGCATACGGACTTGCTTGGATGACACTGGAATACATCACATCCGGTTGGCCGGTCGCATACGATCTAGTCGCAGAAGTTCAAATATTTCAACATACCCGCACCTCAAATTGGATCCTAATTTTCCACCTACGGAGGTGATCGGAACTCCATGCAGCTCATGGACTACTCTCCATTGGAAATTAATGACTTCCCGTCTGTCGCTTGTCTTTTGTGTGTGCAGTGGAAAGGCGGCTTTAATTCTGTATATCTTCGATGAAATCTTTCAATTTTTGTTTATGATAATGAAAAGAATTAATTCTGTCAAATGTGTCCAAAGTGTGTCTAAGTGAGTTTTCTTGCTGTTCAGTTTTAGAAATGTTTCTTATGCAGCATGGTTGCAGTTAATTGATGAAAATTACAGTAAAACATTATTATTAAAATCATCAGAATTTACTATAGCTATATTTTTTATTTAAACACACTTAAAATTATATTATTTTATATGAACTATTTAAATTTTACTTTTTTTTTTTTTTAATGGCAAAGCCACATTTTGAGAAGGCTTTGTTACAGTTTTCAGTGTCACATGACCTAATATACTGAACTGGTGCTCTTACTATCAGTGCTAAATCCAATTGAGGCGTTTAATTTTTTCTAAACCTTGATATTTGCCTAATTCCAGGATGAATTGTCGTTATTAAAAAAGTTGGACAGCATATATCATGCTGCAGTGTAATTTGTGACAAATGCATCTTCACATACACATCATTGTACTTTGTACAAAATGGTTGGTTGGTTTTCCCTGTGACAAAGGAGAAAAATGCATATGCTTCTGTTCACCACTAGAGTATTATTGAGTAAATTGCCATCCTATTTTTGTTGCCTTTTATCACATTATACTTGTAATTTAGAATTTAGAATTTCTTGTACTATAGCTACATTTTACTGTTCCTAGAGTATGTACAGAGTTTGTATTAAAAAAATCTTCTGAAGTCTTACCTGGAAGAATCATGTAAATATTTTATGTAAATTTTAATATGTGATATTTTATGTCTGTCTAATTTTGTATCTGAAACTTTTTGTGCTGCCATTTTGGCCAGGACCCCCTGCTAGAAGAGATGTAGCTCAATGTGAAACTCCTGGTAAAAAAAGGATAAACAAACAAACAAACAAATTAATTAATAAAAAATAAGAATAGCGTTTATTTCATCAAGCCAAAGTTATAAATGTCTTTACAGTCACTTAGATCAGTTTAATGTGTCCTGTTGATTAAAAGGTTTAATGGAGATTATGGAGATATTAGCATAATCATGATTTATTCACTCCTATTTTTGTTCTGTGTTCCTGTGATTCACTGCGCTTGTCCTGCAGAAACTGTCCCCATGGGTTGGCCTGAGGAAGTTCAACGTGTCATACTGGGGCTGGGAGGACGAGTCTCCATTCACGAACACCTCTCTGCAGTGGCTGCCCGGAGAGCCCAATGACTCAGGTTTCTGTGCTTACCTGGAAAGAGCTCAGGTCTCTGGCCTCAGGGCCAATCCATGCACCGCCAACACAGACGGCCTCATCTGTGAGAAACCAGTCGGTTAGTCTCCTATTCCCTTTACTTTTCAGTGGAGGCCTGGAAATGAGCCTAGATGATGGAAAAGAACTACTTTTTTTATTTTTTTTATAAATAAAGTAACGTCATACTTGTTTCCTCACAGTGAGCCCAAACCAAAATGCCAGGCCATGTAAGACCCCCTGCTCCCTGCGCACCACCTGTGAGAACTGCACCAGCCAGGCCATGGAGTGCATGTGGTGTGGAAGCACCAAACGCTGCGTGGACTCCAATGCCTACGTCATCTCCTTCCCCTACGGCCAGTGTCTGGAGTGGCAGACAGCAGACTGTTTGTGTAAGTCTCCTTGCTTGCATTCAGTGGCCGTTAATTGTTCTAAGAAGCCCCAGAGTGTCTTGTTTTATTTATAATTTTTTTAGCATTGATTTTGGGGATTTTCTTGAACTGAATGCAATAAAATCTGTTGAGAATTGGAATACTGCAGTAGTATTTAATCATTGAGAGATAACATTTTAGAACAGAGATGACCAAACTGGGACCCGCAGGTCAAAGTTGGCCCATGGTAACCTTTAATTTGGCCCATCTGAGAAGAGAGGGAAAATGATGGGGATGGTTTCGAGATTGTCAGTTCAAATTTAATGTAACCCTTTTTTGTTTGTTTTATTGTTAAAACCTAACTGAAATGTTTTAATTAAATGGTGTTAATGAATCAGATTTTGTTTAAATGTACATACTGTCACCTGAAAATGCAGAGACTTGGAGATTGGTGATTGGTGAGCAAATCAAGTCAAAGGCAGATTCTGCTTGACTAGTGTATTCAGCATTGAACTCCACTGTGCTATTAATGTGATTGTTTATTTTTATTGCAATAATTTAAAAAGTTATACAGCATTAGTTAATGTGATTTAAAGTAATGGTGTCTTTTTATTTTAAAATATTATGAAGTAAATGAAGAAATTACCCATGACTGGGCCCACACAGAATCTGCAGATTTCCCATCGAGTCATATTTATTTATTTGTGTGAATGTGTGTAAAATTATATTTATTCAGTTTTTATATTAATTTCAGTAATATTATTGACTAATATGAAAAAGTTTTCATTATTTATTAACAATACAGTTGGTAAAGTAATATTTTCTGTCTTTTAGTATATATTTGTGATACTCCCAAAATCATTCCACATAAATCTGCAGACTTTTTACAAAATTCTCTGCAGAATTAGCAAAAAATGTTTGCAGATACTGTCTGGCCCTACCCATGGCTACTTTAATGTAATATAGTCTGGTATATTTACCTTCGGCCCACGAGTCTTGATGAAATTTGGTTTTTGGCCCTTAATACAAAAAAGTTTGGGCACCCCTGCTTTACTGTTTTAGAACAATGGCACATTAGTTAATGTTAGTTAATACAAAGTGAGTTAACTTGAACTAACGTTATTTAACTTGAACGTTAACGTTAACAAAGATGAATAAATACCATAACAGATGTAATACTAATTGTTTGTTCATGTTAGTAAATATATTAACATTAATAATGGAGCATTATTTTATTGTCAAAGTTTAGTATAGGAGTGTTTTAGGGCTTTAAAACCATTTGTGCTTAATTTGATGGTGGAACATTTGGTTGTTTGTACGGAAACCATGAGTTACAGAAGCTGTTTTCTCATAAACTCTTATAAAGCCTTATTTCTTGGAAGGCTTCAATGTGTATACATTTTGCTCTGTGGAGCCTTTTCGGAGAAGAATACAACCAATCAGCGGCTGTCAGAGTTGTGTGGGCTCTTCATCTCTATCAGATCTGTTGTTTCATCCCATTAGCTGAACTGCTTGGCCTCTGATCCGCCTGTAATGTGCAATTAGTGTTTCAATTTGTCTGCCTAAGCATTCGCTCTTCCCTCTTGGCTGTTCAAGAATGGATTCTTATGGCACACGTCGACGCGCTAAGTGATAGAAACTTTAAGGACAACACGATTGTGAACAACATAATTGGCCGGAAACCGTCTCCAGAGAATCTTTCAAAATAAGAAACCTTGACATCTCTCAAGTACCTTAATGTTTCACTATTTTGATGTCTCAATTGAAGTGTTACTTGCTTGCTGTGCGTTGATTTGGTACACAGCTGTGTACATACCTTGTGTTGTATTTGTCCTTCAGACTCGAGGCTTTAAGTGCTCATAATGTCTTATTTGAGCTTATCAGATGTTGATCTAAGTGTATAGGTGGCACACGGACACTTTGCGCCATGTGTTCTGTTTTTATGACAGCTCTAGACTTACTGATAGAACTTCCATTATGCTCAGTCTGATGGAAAATGAATTAAAAGCTCTCCGCCAGAAGGAGGTGGTACACTTCTGCAAATCTGTCTAGCTGGGAAACCTTTTTGTCACCAAAATGTATCTCTCGGTCCGAGTGATGGTTACTTAACGTTTCAACGGCTCCAGCGTAAACCTGGGCCTGTGTCAGTGCCATTTTAAAGATCTATTTCTGCTTCATGTTTTTTTTTTCCCCTCTCTGTTTTTCTTCTTTTTCTCTTCAGGGTGCTTTGTCTCTGTCGGTGCATGCCTGGATGAGTTTGACTCACACTTGTGAAGGTGTGTGTTTTTGCACAGCAGTGATTTGCACCGGGATGTAGGGAGCTTGTGTGTGTCGAGCCCCATATTGTAACCGTCTGATATATTTCCTCTTAAATCTGGCGTCTGGTGCCACTGCTTGTGTGGGCTGAAGGTCGTTTGTTTACTGTGGGTTTGTACCGTGTCCTTGTCGCACTGCCGGAGATCAACTGTTTGACTTGTTTCTCATCTGGTTTTCTCTGTTTAATGGCTGGCCAATGTGGCTGTTTGATGTATTATAAATAAGTGTTTAAGGTGCTGTGAAAGTCTACATATTTCTTTGTAAATATATATATATATATATATATATATATATATATATATATATATATATATATATATATATATATATATATATATATATATATATATATATATATATATATTCATTAAGAAAAAGCAGGGTGGGAGTTTTATGCAATAACAGCATTTCTAAACACTTAATTTGCCTGTTACAATTTATGACCTTTAAAAGGATCTTAAATCAGAGCTGAAAATGAAATTCATAGTCATTTATGAATTAATATTGCTCTTGCTTCTAAAAATGAATATCTTTCTTAGTATTTTTCCATTATAAATATCTAAAAGTGCATACAAGATGCATTTACTTTAAATGCAAAATAAATAGTAATTATTTTTGTGATTTCACTAAAAGTTAAATGTTTTAAGGGGCGAAGCAAGATGTGTCTATATGAATATTTATGAAGAAAATCTTTTTCACTTGGCAACAAATTCACCAATGGATCATTTACATTATACATTACATTTACATGATGTATTTTTATCTAAAGTATCTGACAATGAGGACAATTGAACCATCAAAGCAGCAACAGGGTATATGCTGGAATCCGAACATGATTTCAATACCTTTTTAAGACTTTTTAAAGACTTTCTCAGAATATTTTAAGACCTCATCAACACTTTTACCCTAATAAACAGTTGTTAATAAACAGTTGTTGTTAAATAACTCAATGGAGCACAACCCTGCAACAGAACTCAGATAAGCTCAGAAGAAACAAAGCTTGAAAGAATAAATTACGTTGTTGTTAAAATTACGTGCCACTGTTTAAACTCGTCTTTCTCCAACCAGGAGTACGTAAACTTACATTTTCCTATTTTGCCATCTGTTTGGTTTCGCTACATGTGGAGAGCGTCACATCACCTTCCCACATTTGTCACAAATTACATGAAATCATCCGGACAGAGGAGCTTGGCCGGACGCGCCCCAGCCCGAACCAATCGCATGGATCGAGTACGCCGTTGTTAATTTTAGGAGGAAAGTAAATATATTTATGCTTTTTTGGAGCAACACTTTGGACAATGCTTAAACAAAATTTAAGACCTTTTAAAAACAATATTAAAACTTTTTAATACCTCCCTGTGGACACCATGAGCAAAAGTCCAAGTTTAACAAGTCAAATATAGTAGTCATAGCAAGTTTTTTTATTTTCATTAATTTATTTTTGAATCAATGAATCAAAAAACCTTTAAGTGCCATCTGAAATTTCAATCAAAATTGAACATTTTTCTCAGCCTCCTTTGTTTATGTTGAGATATTACCAGGGTGTCTGCGGGGTCTTAAAACGTTTTAAAAGTTGATAAATCTATTATGAGAAAATTAAGGCCCTTAAAAGGTATTAAAAAGTCTTAATCACATTTTTATGAGGTCTTAATTTTTGTTCATGCGTTGTCCAAAATTTTTGACTCCAAATATTAACAACGGTGTGCTCAATTCATGCGATTAGTTTGGGCTGGGGCGTGTCCAGCCAAGCTCCTCCGTTCGACGCTCTCCACATGTAGCGAAACCATAGAGCGAAACAGATGGCAAAATGGGAAAATGTAAGTTTGCGTACTCCTGGTTGGAGAAAGACAACTTTAAACAGTGGTTAAAGCCTGTCGCTGAAAACAACCGCTTAATTTACTCTTTCAAGCTTTGTTTCTTTTGAGCTTTTCTGAGTTCTGTTGCATGGTTGTGCTGGATTGATTTATTTAACCACAATAGTTTATTAACAACTGTTTACAAAGTTAAAGGTTTGATACCAATTAAAACTTGAAGTGGCGATGAGGTCTTAATTTTCTGAGAAGGTCTTTAAAAAGTTATTGAAATTACCTTTAGAATTCCTGCATATACCCTGTTTAAAGACCAGGACAAGGACTTATTCTTTGCTATAAAAGTGATATTACTGAACATACACACAGGAACCTGGTTAAAATGCTTCTTTTAGAGGAAAATTTCAGGTGGCATTTAGAAGTTTTTGCATTTAAACTCTTCAAATAAATAAATAATATTTATATTTTTATTTAATTCATTCATTCATTCATTCATTCATTAATTCATTTAATTCATTCATTCATTTGTCCAAAATTTGGTAACCAAAGCGGAATGAACCACCAACTATTCCAGCATGCAGCGGATGACCTTCCAGCCGCAACCCACTACTTTGATAACACCCATACACTTTTATATTCACACACGCACTTATACACTAAGGCCAATTTTGTTTAACAAATTCACCTATAACACGTCTTTGGACTGTGGGGGAAACCGCAGCACCCAGAGGAAACACAAGAGAACACTGGGAGAACATGCAAACTCCACACAGACACGCTAACTGGCCCAGCCGGGACTCGAACCAGCAACCTTCTTTCTATGAGGTGACAGTGCTAACCACCGAACCACCAATACCATTTTTATTTATTACAAAAAAGATACAAAATAAAGGACAACAAAACATGAAAGAAGCAAATACACTGAAGAATATTTTGAGCGAAAAACAAAACCACTAGTGCAATCTTACATACAGAAAATACAGGTCTATAATGTGCTGACCAGAACTGGTATCCAGTACAAAGCTGGGAGTTGGGGATGGGGACTTAATCGGAAATAACAGGGTCAAGCTGAAGAGTCTGGACATGTTTGCGAAGGGGTTTCCACATTTGAATGAAAATAGTGCTAGGCTGATGAAGAGAGTACCTAGATTTCTCTAATTTTATAAAATAAACAATTTTTTTTTTTAATCCAACACGTGTGAGAGGGAGGGTAAGGGCTTCTCCAGTTCAGAATAACTAACCACCTAGGCAGAAGTGTTAAGGCTACAAAGTTTGCAAAATGAGCGGGTAAAATGTGGCCAGGTGGGAGAACCCCCAAATAAACCAATAATTGGACAAGGTGGAATATCAACAGTGATAATAGCAGACAATGAAAGAAAAATTTGTCTCCAAAAGGAAAGCAGGGAAAAACAGGACCAGAATATATGAATTGGAGTATCTGAACCGGAAAGACACCAGTCACACTCAGGGCCATTTTAGCCGTTTCTTGACAGTGGCCCAAAATGCACTATTCACTCGTGGCAGTACACAAACTTCTGAATGGCATCTCTTTTCTATTGTAATCTGCCAGTCATTTTAGGTTTGGGAACTGACAACGATCACTATTTGAATCAGCAGGGTTGCATTTTTTTTTGTCCCAGAGTAGTTGTCTCGTCTGTTCTCAACGTGGAACCCTTCTAGACATCTCCTCACCCCTAAACAAATGATTTTTATTGTACGCTGAATGAAATCATATGCTGCAGTTGAGGATCTGTCAGCTCCTGCAGTTGAGGATCTATGAACTCCTGCCAGCATAATGACTAACTTTGTGCTTTTTCACTGTTATTGCTGCCATGGTGTTGACCCTGAACACACTTTATGTGTAATGCTTGCTGTTGTCTGGTCTGAGATCCTAAGAGATGTGATTTGGCTGCCGGGGAGGTGGATCAAACCGAAAGAGGTTGACGCATATGGCTCTGATGTGCTCTTTAGGGAGAGTGAACTTTCTGCTGGTATTTGAGAGCGTATTACTCAGTCAGTGAAATGATATGCCCTGTGAGAGCTTGAAAGGATCGTTTTAAGCATTTCTTTGTTGTTTCCTTTGTTGTTCTCATTTGTGTATTTTTTTTTTAGAATCTGCTGACGTTTTTTGCTCCAAATGTGTGGTTATTTTTGTTGTTGTTTTTAAATCCTCCAATCTCAATATCTTTCCTTATTTGAAATTGTATTGTGTTCAAATTTTCACCTTTGTTTACTTTCCACAATTTTGTGATGAACATTAAATAATTTTTTTTAATTTTACCTTTTAAAAAGTCCAGATGTAAGCAGAATATGTTCATTGTTCATTTCACCTAAGTTTAAAGGTAGATTAAACATCTATTCTTAATGTAGGACTATTATTCATGGGCTTCACATATTACACCTGTGCATCTGTTGATTTTATGGTTGTATTTTAAACTGGACCCATTATGCCCCTTCTTACAAGATGTAAAGTGTGTATGTGGAGTTTCAGCTCAAAATACCCCACAAATAATCAGTGTTGGGCAAGCTACTTGAAATATGTACTGAGCTAAACTATTAGCTACACTACTTAAAATGTAGCTTAACTACACTAAAAGCTACCCCCTGGGAAATGTAGCAAGCTAAGCTAAAAGCTACTTGGCATAAGTAGCTTCGCTACATCAAAGCTATTTTTGCTATTTTAATTTTTTAATCGAAGCAACTTAAATCCAAGTCAATCATATATTAGTGATCAATAAAACTGTCAATTAAACATTTGAGGCATAATTGTTCAGTTCAATTATTTACTGCAAATAATATGCTGTACTAAACAGAAACAAATTATAGTATATAACAGTAAATAGTATATAGTAATTTATAGTAAAGGGAAATATTTAGGAATAAGCATTATATTACAACTTTTCATTAATGAATTACACTACATAATGTAGTATCATTAGTAACTATCTTTCCTCAACATGTATATAACTCATCTTTCCATCAAGCAAATTTCTTGTTAACCTATTTGGTGGTTGACGTCCCCGACCAGAGCGAGAGGTGGCAGTAACGCACCAAATAGTTTGTTGTTGACCACCGTAATACAGGTAGAAGAAGAAATAATCAGTTTTGCCATCATATGGATTTACTTTTATCAGCTAGACACTGGCCTCACAGCTCTGTGAATGTCGGTGTCATCACTTATTGATTTTCGATTAGTAAATTTAGCTTGTGTGGACACTACTCCACTATTCACTAAAAAAAAATAGTTTCGCTACTGAAAAGCTATTTTATTCAGAAAGTAGCGATGCTACTGAGAAATGTAGTTTGGCTAGTAGCGTCACTACATGTAGCAACGCTACTGCCCAACACTGCAAATGTTTTATAACTTTTTAAAACTGCCCCTTTTAGGCTTTGATCCATATTGTGCCATTTTGCTGACTTTAAATTAGATTTAAAAACAAGACTTGCTTTGCAATGTCCTATGCTGAGGGAGAGATTGTCACTTAATATGCAGGCCTTTCCCCCTCTGATGACATGTATAAAGAGAGAATGTCAATCAAAGTGTTTCTGCAGACATAAAATTTTCTGTAAAAATAAAATGTATATATTTTCCACCATTAGAAGCTGGTTATACTCAAACGGTTGCCAAACAATTGTGTTGAAACCTCATAAAGTGACCTTTAAAGTTATTTTTCTTTGCATAATAGAGTAAAAAAAAACTCACTGGCAGATGCTCACTGTTCCTGATGTGTAAAATTCTTTGAAGAAAATCTGAAATACCTAATCTAGGATTGGAGGTTTTATTTTAGTATCTAACCCTTAATCTTCAGAAAAGTTCTGATGATATTTTATTTTTAGATTAAAAGTAATGCATATTTAATACCAGCACAGCTACTTTGTTTACATCATTAAAACCAAACACATGCTGTTATTCCTGCTGTTCTGTAATCACCACCTACCAGCAGAGATTGAAGCAGCATTTAAATCCACCCTCGTTATTGTTTTTGTTTTGTACAGGTATGCATATGTAGCATCATTTCACAAAACTGAAGTGAAATCATAATTTTTTTTATTTTACTGTATGTATTCAAATAATACATTCTAATTGTAATATTTTTTTAAAGAAACTCAAAAAAGAGAAGTAAATCAACTAATTGCTTGTAAAAATGGTCTCATTCGGACTTAAATAAAACCAAAATCGGTGCATTGTTGCTTTTTTCTTATCTGTGTTTATTGTCTGTCTTTGCAGCTCAGAATTGCTCTGGTTTGCGTACGTGCGGCCTGTGTCTGGAACAGCCTGACTGTGGATGGTGTGGAGACCCCAGTAATACCGGCCGAGGGCAGTGCATGGAGGGTTCGTATCGTGGACCCATGAAGAGCCCCTCCAGACACAGTCAAGACATGGTGCTGGAGACGGGGCTCTGTCCAAAAGAGAGAGGCTTTGAGTGGGCCTTCATCCAGTGTCCTGGTGAGAACACTCACAGTCAAACAATCACTTGCACACTTGACCTTTAAAGAGCATGTTTTTGTTTTGCCAGGGGTTTTCAAACTGCAGTTCAGGGATGTCCGGAGGGGCACAACATGGTGCTAGTTGTTCTAAAAACAAATATTTATATATTTTTTTACTTTATTTTTAGGACTGTTATGGTTATTGCTTTTTTTTTTTTAATGCTGTTGGATTATTGATTGCTTAAAATAGACCTGGGTCATTCTGTTATCTCAGCAGTAGGTCTTCAACTAAAGAAAGACAAACATATTTTTTTGATTTGGAGCCAAATTAGAGTGAGATAAATGATTTTATACAGATGTCAGCAGCATTATTTCATTATAAAATCATGCTACAATCTATTGGTTTACAATCTTTTTTGCTTTATTTGCCAATGGGAGCAGTTAAAAATGTAAAGTAAATGTATTCAATTGATCTGAATATCCTTTTAGACTTTGGCTAGAAACAGACTCTTATGTTTTAAACAGGGGTGCCCAAACTCGGTCCATGGAGGGCCAGTGTCCTGCAGATTTTATCTCCAACTTACCTCAACATACACAGATGTTTCTTAAAAGCCTAGACTGATTGGGGTTGGAACTAAACTTTGCAGGACACCGGCCCTCTAGAACAGAGTTTGGGCATCCCTGTTTTAAAAGAAAAACCTTCACTTTTAAGACCCTATATGATTCTTTAAGATGGTGTAACTATATGACAATGAAATGTAACCTGGGCCTTGTTCAGAATAAGAAGTTTCTTTAAGAAGAACTACAAATTCACACTAACTTTTAAGATTACATATATTTCTGAAAATATTAGATATTAACTAGAGGTGTGAACATTCACTGGTTGCACAGTTTGGTTATGATTATCATGCCATCAATTTGGTTCAATTCGATATCTCGGTGCATCACAGTGCATTGACAATGCTTTCCATATACTTCACAGCACAAGAATTTTTGTATTAAAAAGTATCATTTATAAATACATTTTCTGTGTATTTGTAATACAATTTTGTCCTTTAATACAAGCAGTCAGATATATGAACTGTACCTTTAATTTAAACGTATCAAACAAAACTCAAGTACATGGGCAGAACAACATAAGCATTTAAAGCAAGAAAACAAACGTAATTATTATCCTGCTTGCTCTTTGAGCGCTATCGAGCAAGTTGTTAAACGCCTATGATTGGTCACGTGCTCAACAGAAAAGGCTGCAATTGGCTTTAATGCTCCGGCGCTGTTCACCTATGAGTGACACTGATAAACGGCAGCGGCGATCACAGCTGATCTATGACAGATGCGGTGGTGAAACCTCGCTCTCCAGACATGCTTGTGTCTGGATCCAAAAGTATCGCTGTAACAACCGAGAGGAGAGGAAACGTCATACCAGCAGGTCAAAGGTCCACAGTGAGAGAGAGTGAGAGAGAAATGGAGTTTACAGCTTTCATTTCTCCACAGCAGTGTAATAGGGGCTTCTGCTGTAACTTCAGTGTCAAAGACTGTCCAGCAAACCAACTAGCAATAATTTGTGCAGAGTGGTTGGAGCGTTTTAAATTACTTGCGCTCGCCTCCCTCGCTATAGTAAGCTACTGTAATATATCGCATATCAGAGGAATGACGTCAGTACGTAATAACCGGTTAGGATCTAAAACTGAACCGATACTGATTTGTTCACGTCTGCATTGTGGTGCACCGAAGAAATAACAAATTTTGACACGCCTAATATTAACATATACTAATTAATTGTTAAAATAAATAATAACAATAAATAAATTAATTAAATTAAAATAAATAAATTGATTGTGTACACACTGTAATCAGAAATATACAGCTGCCTTCATATTTAAATTGTATTTGTTGGTCCCTGGCAAGGGAGTTTGGATACCTTTGAGCTTTTATTTTTTCAATAAATATAAATTATTTTTGACACAGTTTTATAAAATAGCTGTTTGTTAAAAAGAATAACATTAATAATAATAATAATAATTTCTTCAACCTTTACATCCTAGCATGCCAGTGCAATGGCCACAGCACATGTGTGAACGTTAGCATGTGTGAGCAGTGCCGAAATCTTACCACCGGCCTTCACTGCGAAACATGCTTGCCTGGATACTATGGAGACCCTACCAATGGTGGAAAGTGCCAAGGTGAGAATATTTGCATCTGCTTGTAATAGGGCATTATACTCCATTCAACTTAATAGAGAAAATAAAACTATGTGAAATGAGTGTAAAGGTCAAAGAGGTGCTTGCACTGCCATAGGTCAGAGGTAAGATCACACCTAGACACACATTTACAATTTTTCCCCCTCTTGCCCTGGAGATTTAGAGTTACATCATAATGATATTAAAGGATATGCTGTCATAGACCATTATGCTCACAGACGTTTTTAATTCTAAAAGCTACCTATCACAAAACATGTGCTAGTTCAAAAATTGTGTGCCTTTAGAAACCATAAAACATCTTTGTATGTTTTATTTAGAGTTGGAAAATGGAATTGTTGTGTTCCTCGATGTTTATGTTTTGCCCAAGGCCTCTTTTACTTTAATACTTGATGTCATGTCAGTTCAAAAACTGTGCCCTGCAAACATTAGGCGCTATCATATTTCCCATATTCTTGAGAAATATGATATTCATATTCCTTCTTAAAAGCCGACTAACCTACAAAAGATGTTCTTACAGGCATCAGCATAGGGCTTTGAAATACGACCTACAGGATGCCGGAATTTAGAGACAGCATAGAAATGCTCTTATATGTGCTGTCATGTATGTTTAACTTGGCGGACAAAAGCACGTCACAGAGGCTGGTGATCTGCAGTGATGTTAGCACAGTGTGTAGAATTAAAGCTTATTTTAGATATAATTATAGTCCACTGCTCAAAAAAAAAAAAGCAGAAATGGATTTTTTGTTGGGATAAAAGGTTGTGGCACTTAAAGCTAGTGTTTTTTTGTACAAAGCTTATGCAAACTAGTGGTCTCAAACTGAGTCATTTAAAGAGAATTATTTCTTTGAAATTAGAGTTTAATATAAGCTAGTATTTTAAAATTTCATTTTTAGATGACTTTAAAATGAAAATCGGAGAATTTTCACAAATATAATAACTCAATAGCTAGCTCATACATAAGCGTTAGTATTAACATTTTAAGCAACTCTGCTCATTCGTTGGGAAATTTAATACTAATTTAAATGTAATTTTTTTTACTTTAATTCTTTCATTCAGCTAGAATACATTAATCAAAAATAGGTCCACCCAGAATCCAGAATTTAGCCCACCCAGAATTTAGCCCATCATTTAGTATATTTATTTACTTGTGTAAATGTATATTTATTCAGTTTTTAAATTAATTTCACTAATGTTATGGTGATATAATAATAGTAATATTAAAATGTTCTTATGATTTATTTACAATACCTCTGTTTATTCAATGCTGTTTGTAAATTTTGTTTTGAGTGTAGTGCTGTATGGAGCCATAGAAGTGTCCCTGAATTTCAATAGGAGATTAAAGAATGAGTCTATTCAATACCATCAAGCTTAAGTTGCAGAATGCACAGTTTCTGTTATTATATTACATACAAACTGCTGTTAATTAGATGTCTTGTTCTGTTCTCCTGTTTTCCTCTTCATTTAATCTTTGTTTATCTTTATACATTTCTCACCCACCATTTAAACCATTCTCACTTTTCCTCTTCCAGCCTGTAAATGTAATGGCCATGCCAACATGTGCCATGAGCTGACGGGCAAATGCTTTTGCACCACCAAGGGCATCAAAGGTGACCAGTGCCAGCTGTAAGTACCTCTAATGGGCACATACATTTACTTACATTTACATTCAGATTTAATAAAAGAGGACTGTTCCACTTTATTTAAAAAGAAATAAACTAAATATTTTTATGTGATTATTATCATTAATCAGAAATGTTTGATGATAATTATATTTGTAGTTATTGTATACATTTTAATTAAATATAATTTTTATCATAGTTTTTTGCCTATTGATTGGTTAAAGTGCTCTTTCACCCCAAAATAAAACAATTTAAACTAGGGATGCTCATAATAACTGATTCACCGTTAACCGGAGGGGTGCGTTTTTACCCATTAATAGTACTAATTAATATTTTAATATATTTTTTAATTGGCTGCATAAATGTGCAACACACATTTCACATTTGTTATCTTGTGGGATGGTAGCACGTGCAACCACACGTGCCTACAGACATATTTCGCCAAAGAAGCAAAATGAAAGAAGAATATGGCTGGTCACAGTTTGACACAGACGAGCTGATGCCAAACCAGCGCTGATTCTGATTTGAGATCTGATTCAAGATCAGAGCGCCCTCCGGCACCGTTCATAAACGCAACAAATAGCCTATGATTTTGATGATTTAGCAAGCAACCAACAAGCCAACTTTTCCATTTGGAAAATTACAGTTGTTAATAGATCTTATAAAATATCTTAAAAACAACGAAACTATTATGCTATTGAAGCCTATACTTTTCTAAAAGTCAACATATGAGCCGTGTCATTGTCTTTCATCATATGCAGAGCACGCACATGAACTGCGAGTGAAAGAGGAAATAAAAGCACTCAAGCTTTAAGGTAAAATCAGATGCTCAAGACATAATCTTTAAAATAATGACTTCTATTAAAATGTTGACAGAGGTTTATGATGTAAGAATAACAGCAGAGCATTAATTAAATGCAAATATTCTTTTGAGCGATCAATTTGAGGTAGCCTGCTATTTTCATTTGAAAAAAAAAAATTCGATTTCGTTGTGTAATCTAAATTTGTCATCTAAGTGAAAAATATATAGGGCAGGACTATTGATTTTATTCTTTTTTTTAATGCTGTTAGAAACACTGCAGATGCATGAAGGTGTTCTGTGAATATGTTCACATGTTAAAATAAATCAGTATTTTAAAATGCAATATTTAATGTGTCAGACACAGAATAGACACGTCAATAAAAAAAAAAAAATAATAATAATTTATATTAATCTGACCAGTTAATGATTAATATTTGAGCAGCGGATGTCGAATGGCAAAATTAATCGAAATGAGCATCCCTAATTTAAACCTTTATGAGTTTCTTTCTTCTGTTGAACACAAAGCACCTTTTGACTTCTATAGTAGGAGAACAATTACTATGTAAGTCAATGGGTGCTGATTACCAGCATTGATCATAATATCTTTCTTTGTGTTCAACAGAAGAAAGAAACTCAAATGTAAAGGGTGATTAAATGAAGACAGAATTTTGATTATTGGGTGAACTATCCCTTTAATGGACTCACTTGACCTTGTCACAGGGTGTCTCCAAAATATAGCAACCTACACAGCCTTTTGCACATTAAGTCCTCTCCATTCCATTTATCTCGACTCTCTGTCCTCACAATTTTGGCTAAAGCTGACCTGCAGACACAGCATATTTTGTCTGCGCATGTGCCCACAGTTTAATAGCACTAATGGAGGTGGAAGTGAGGTGTGGGGGTTTGTTGCTGTGCATTTGTCTATTAAAGAGCCTGCTCCTCTTTGAGAATAATGAAACTCAAGTGCTTCACTCTCTACATTGTTACATCAATGCAGAAATTCTACAGAGTGGGTCGACCAGTCATGCTTATTTTAGGGACGTGGGTGTCAACTGAATATCCCACTCAGATGCCTCAGTCGTACAAACAGAAGCTTTGAATCTAGGCTGCTGTGTTGCATTCAGGGTTACACAGAGGATCTTAGTGCCTTTGTTGTGTTCTTTTAGGAGCAAGTGTTTTGTTTTAGGCTGCCTTGTGACACTGGGATATGAAGAGGTGTGCAGCTCATGCAAGGTCTCGCTTGATTTTAATGGTTTATGGCAGAAAAATGTATGTTTTGTTGTGTTATTTGTCACCACTGCTCATTTTTGTCATAAACATTGTGACAGCTGTGTACTATAGAAAGTTAATGACTCAGGAGGAGTCATCAGGACATCTTGAAAAGCATTGTTCACTTTTTTTGGTCAATTTGTGTTGCTGGCTCAATTGTAAAAACAAAATGACAAAACTTTGTTTTTGTTGATGCTTCTTTTTGCGAAGTGGATTCATCTGATCATGAAGATGAAACATCTTACTGAAATTATTTAAACAGTATATCCTTTGCTCAAAATTAAGATTAAATAGCAATGCGTGTGTCCACAATAGTCACATAGCAGGACATGTAATGTTAAATTGAGATTACAGTTGATCAGGAATTGAGAGTACATGAGATTTGTGAAGTCATTGCAAAGTAAAACCATAACAGAGTGAAACTTTATCAATTGCATGTGTTTTAAAGGCAATTCAGGAAAGTATAGCACATTCAGGCACAATAACATGAAACTTCTGTAAAACATTTTTAGTTATTAACCCTTATGTACTGTTGGGGATGTTTTTATCCACTCTGGGGTGATGTTGATTCTTAATTTCGTCTTAAAAAACCCTCAACAATACACTCAAATTTACTACCCTTTTGTTACTTTAGGGATGAAACATCCACTGCTGTAAAAATGCATCAGATAAATACTTTTTTCAATTTTATTTAGCATAAATCTGTTAATCAACCTCCGTCCTGATCAAAACTACTAAATTGTTTTGAAAATTACAGGATTTTAACTCTTTAATTGCCAAATTCATAAATGTTGTCACTGATTTGGTGAAAAGAAAACACACAAAATGACATATTTTCAAAATAAAAATAATTGTGGACTGCATTTTTTTACCTTTTTTCAAAGTCTTGGACATGTGAAACAACATTTCCTTGGAAGCATTGTTATTGATTAATAAATTTTTTTCTCCCTAATTTGCTGTTGGTGGCTATTTTTGTCTCATTGACTTCCATTATAGCCACATGCTTTTGTTTGAAAAACCATGACACCATATAATCATGCATTTTTGATTTTTAGATATATGTTTGTGTGCTCATATATGTGCGTGTGTACTGCAAACGGCATTTGACTCATCGTTTCAGAAAGGCTTGAATAGTCTCTACCACAAATACGTCAAATAGACTTACTTGGTATTTTTAATTAGTGAGCAGATTTCAGCTTTATCCGTTTCTGTTTTTGTCACTGACAGCTATTTTTCTGATGTAACGCACGCACATCGGAGCGAGGGGTGGGGAGAAGCAGCTCATTTGGATTTAAAGCCACAGGCTACAAAAACAGCTACACTGTACTCAGACACCAAAATGGGTAGATTGCACATTAGATTATAAATAATCTGATGAGCATTTTGAGCTTAAACTTTACAGACACATTTTGGAGACACCAAGTCTTATCATACATCTTGTAAAAGAGGTAAAATATGTGCCCTTTAAGTGGCTAAAAATTACATAATAAATCCTCTGAAACTCACTACATAAGAAATCTAAATACATAAAGTATGGTCTTTTTAGGTAATCAGAAAAATGTGTTGACCAGTTAAATGTTTACACCTAAACTAGTGACGTTGTATTTCTCTCTTTAGTTGGATTACTGTCACATTCGTTGCTGGGGAAAAAGATGAAGACTCAAGTCCAGAAATAAATTATGAGTTTTTGTTAATAGTAAAATAAAATAAACAGTAAAATAAACTACCCAGAGGGGGGAAAACATTAATAAACAAACAAACAAACAAACTTGACTGGGCAGGCTGGCAGGGATCAGGACTGAAAAACACGACAGGATGGGTATAAACCATGACGAACTGGCACAGGACAGCAGACATGAGGAGAATATAAGCAGAAATTATTAACACAAACAAGGAGGGTGGGACTAGACAGAAGACAGGAGAGCACGACACAAGAAACACCACAAACCATGTGGTCACGTAAAACAGGAAAAGAACACGCAGCCAATGAGGGAACTCATTAACCGCGTGTTCACAAAGCACACCACCTAAGCACGCGACCACAATGTAAACACAGAGCCAGGTGCTGAGACAACACCAACATAGACGCAAGACATGAGCGCTTGCAACATGCACTCTCACATGCAACAAGCATGTTTCATCCCAGCGCCAACCGAAACCAACTGGACTGAGACACTGAGAATGAAAAAGCGAGATGCCGACAGAACAAACACCGACACGAGTACAAGAGCGCCCGTCCCAAGCACACCCAGACCCAGACCGCGTGCCCGCATCAAGCGGGAGTGTGCATGGCCTGAGCGTAGTCACGACGGTGCTCGCACAGAGGCACACAATGACAGAAAAGGAGTGCTCGACCTGAGAAGACACGAGCCGAGCACAACATACAGGACAAGACCGAACTAGTGTCTGGACTCTGCCACCAAAACAAGAATTTACAAGACCAGAGTAGCAGAACCCTGACAATTCCTGAGCAAATAAGTGAGTTGGTTCATTTTATTGAATCAAACAGAGAGAGCAGTGTTATTGGATTTCTGAAGAAATGCTGCTTATGATCATCAAACCAGTGCAAAGGACTCTGACATCAAATGGATTTTCTTCAAAAAATCTCTCTCTCTCTCTCTCTCTCTCTCTCTCTCTCTCTCTCTCTCTCTCTCTCTCTCTCTCTCTCTCTCTCTCTCTCTCTCTCTCTCTCTCTCTCTCTCTCTCTCTCTCTCGCTCGCTTGCACAGACACACACACACACACACACACACACTCACTCTGTTTCTATTCCACAATGAGTGAGTGCAATGCTCATTTTTAATTGCGTGTAACCCAATCAGGCCAAGCCAGGTCCATTGATGATGTATTCAAGCGTGTCTTCATCACAAGGACAAATGAGTGCACAGACAGCACTATAACCGACTGTTACCGCTTCCTGTTTTTTTTCCCCTCTCCTTCTCTCTCTTCTTCATTACTCCAAGCAGACAGATGCCATTACCCATCCTACATAACGAGGCCCGTAATGAAGCGCCAGGACCGTTTTTGTCACGCACAAATAGTATCACGCTCAAAAACAGTTGATTAAAGAGCTGATGTGCTGCAATGATCGCTCGCCGACCCCGTTTCACGCCGCTGACGTTGTGAAGGAGCAATTCCAAGTTTCCTTTCACAGTCCTGAGCGGGACTTCAGAGCGCCGAGAACTACTTCTCGATCCGACGAGAGATATTTGAAAAGATACACATGATTAAAGAAAGAAAATTGATCCAATTTGAAGCGAAAGCATGCATGATTACTGTCGAGTCCATCATCATCACGATTGAGTGTCGTGGAGTGTGTTGTGTGTGTTGCAGCACTCGAGGTGCGACCCAAATGGGGATCAAATTATGGCACTACACCGAGAGAGTGCATTAAAGCATGCGCGGCGTGTAGGTGTGCTCTAGCTGGAGATTAAATTAAGATACTGAGAGTAAGAGTGCATTATGTTTCATCGCCCTCACCGAGAACATTGTGTGTATGTGGAAAGCTCTTCTTCTGATTTGCAGCGTATGGGTGAGAGAGAGAATAGTCATTTTTGAAATGTCATCCAGATTAAAGGCGAGGGGACTGATATGCAGAGGTTTTAAAATGCCCGTGGTGCAGTTTGTCCTGTGTCCTCTGTACCGTGGTAAAAGTGTACTCTACCTTGTCCTCTCGTATTTATCACCAACTCTAAGAAAAAAAAAAATCTGAATGCTTCGACTTGGTATGATAAAGTTGGGTCGCTGCAAGATAAGGGCAAAGATATTTACAGTATGAGACGGAAGATTAGTGTAAAATTGACTGTTGAGAATGGTGTGTTTACAAGGTGGAAGCTCATGTGTGAAAGCTTAAGACAGAGTAGAACGGGTAAAGTCACTCTACTATTGTCCTTCAATTGAGTCAAACAAGGGATTTCACTTTTATATTAGTTTATTTTTTTTCCATAGCCATAGATTGCCGTTGTTCAAAAATTAACATATCATTCAAAAATGTAATTTGATTTGATTCACGAGCTCTAAAAAACAAAAAAAAACAAAATGAACATCTTAATAAACAGACCTACTTGAATTTTTTTTTTTTTTTTTTTAATATTTCCCAAATGATGTTTAACAGACCAAAGAAATTTTCACAGTATGTCTGATAATATTTTTTCTTCTGGAGAAAGTCTTATTTGCTTTATTTCGGCTACAATAAAAGCAGTTTTAATCTTTTAAACATCATTTTAAGGACAAAATTATTAACCCCTTTAAGGTATATTTTTTCGATAGTCTACAGAACAAACCATCCTTCTACAAAAACTTGCCTAATTTCCTGTCTAGTTAACCTAATTAAGCCTTTAAATGCCACTTTAAGCTGTATAGAATTGTCTTGAAAAATATCTAGTAAAATATTATTTTATTATTTACCCACTTCTTTGTGCCGTTATGGTGTAATTGACTAATTAATTTTTATTAGTGGAAAAAAATCTTCATTTTTTTGTGTGTATTTTTTTTTTTTCATGCATATTATATTGCATCATATTTGATACTTACTCCAAAGTCACATTTGGCTGCACCACATATTTCCATTCAAGCACTTAGATGAAGTCTCTTTAAGCTGTGAACCATGGGAGCATTGTGTTATATTAGCTCCAAAGGTAACTAGGTATTCCGCACTAATTATTACTTCACTGCATTTACTTGTTAAGAGTGGCTTTAATGATTAATTGCATTCAGATACATTTACAAGACAATAGCGTGAATTGAATGTGAATTCCCTCTGTAGGAACTAAGTGGTGAAATTGTTGTGAGGAGAGTTGTGTTCTCAAATGAATGCAGACTCTAATTGGAGCGTCAGTTCCTGGCTCAGAAGAGCAACAGGATGTGTAATCTGCTTAGGCTGGTGGAGAGCTGGGCCGACAGCGCTGTGTTAATTGTTTAGCGTGTTTGAGATTGAGGTTGTGGAAGCTTTGGGCTGTCTCCTGGCACTCTCTAATGAAGCTGAGGAAATAAAGGACCCCGAGTCCCGACAACACAGTGCAATTGCGTAATCTGACTTCGTATGGAAAGGGACAAAGAAACTGCAGGCGCCGCACAAATAAAAAACACCTACACAATAAACACTTAAAGGTCTGTTAATTTAACACAATTTCTTTCCATTTGAAAGTCAATGAGAATTGTTGTTAAAAATAGGACTCTAGCAATATACTGCAGTTGTGTGGGTGATGCAGTTTGATGTATGATAGAGGCTGCAGGTTTGTAATGCCAATTCATTTTGCATTAGAGGTAGACCTTTTCCTCTGGAAAATGACCTACATCTTAGTATAATGGATTATACAGTATATTAAAAAAAACTAAATTAGGGCAAGGTTTTTATGCAGTACTTGTTAAATAAATGTGAACTTGCAGGAGTTTAAAATAATTAAATGATTGAAAGCAGTTTAAAAAAACTAAATGACAAATTCTGCATATGCTGTTTTACCTTAAAGGTTTAATAGTGACATTTTAAATTGGGAGAAGGAAGGAAGGAAGGAAGGAAGGAAGGAAGGAAGGAAGGAAGGAAGGAAGGAAGGAAGGAAGGAAGGAAGGAAGGAAGGAAGGAAGGAAGGAAGGAAGGAAGGAAGGAAGGAAGGAAGGAAGGAAGGAAGGAAGGAAGGAAGGAAGGAAGGAAGGAAGGAAAAAAAGAAAGAAAAAGCACGGAAAGAAAAAAGAAAGAGAGAAAGAAAGAAAAATCACAATGAGAGACCAATTGTTTTTTAGTATTCTTTATTTTATTTTTTAACTGTGTATATAAATTAATAAAAAAAAAACAAGGAAAGAAAAGAAATGAAAGAATAAGGAAAAATAAATTAATTAAATAGAATTACAAGGAAATATTCTACTTTTGTAAAATAATTGAAGGGCCCATCTTCTTTATGTGATCTAAAACAGGTTGCCAAGTGAGAAAAAACATTACAGTACAACCTCTTACAGTGTATTGTATTTTTCAGGTGGTGTAAAAGTTCCATAAGCCAGTGCTTCAAGGTTGGAGGAAATTTTGAAAGATACATTTTTTAATTGGATGAAGTACTGCTTGAACTTTTTTTTCAGAGTATGTACATAGACAAGCAAACAAACAAATAATAAACTAACAGTAAAATGCACAACAGCAAGAAACATTAGAAACTTTAAAAGTAGAAAATGCTCGTTCCACACAATTCCTTCCTGAAGTCACAACACAAATCGATTAAATTAACTTAATCATTTTTACAAATTTAAGTGGATTGAACATAAAACTATTAAGTTGTCCCAAAAAAACGTAAAAAATTGTGTTGTTTCAACTAATTTTAAATAAGTAGTTTGAACAAGCAGCAAAAGTAAATTTTGAAATGTACATAGGCAAACATCTTTATCCTTATATTCAGTCCTTTTTTTAAAAATCGAGTAAAAACCTTTTGGTTTTCTTGTTTTAAAGCCCTTTTTTACTTTTAACAGTATTTTTAAATGTTGACAGATGCTTGTTCATATTCATCCATCAGATGTTGCATTGTCTCATTACTGATGTGCTTCATCTAAGTAGTTTTTTTCTCTCTGCAGTTGTGACTCAGAAAACCGTTACCTTGGCAACCCCCTCCGAGGAACCTGTTACTGTGAGTATGCTCTTATTCCAGCTCTAACCTTAAAGTAATCCCGTCGTTCCTTGAAAATTCATCTACAGACACTTTCAAACTAAGAGGCTGGCTGTGGTCTGCCATTTAATAAAATTAGACTCAATCAGGGGTTAAGATGTCAGAAAACCAGGACTAAATTGCTATGGGCTGACGTACAACCACACAACAAGATAAAAGCAGAGGATGAGATATTCTTATTTGTCAGAAATCAAAAAGTAAAGATAGATCTCTCGAACATCATCTGATGATCTTCTGCAACTTCTTTTGAAGTCAGACTATGTGTTCGAACTCAAAGCACTAGGGGGCAGTCTTGTTTTATATCAGAATCTGTGTTTCATATACATCTACACTCCTCTCTATCTTTTTTTTTTTTTTTTGCAATTACTATCAGCAGTCATCATGGAGTCTGAAAAGGCTAAATGCAGTCAGAAGCATTTAGGACATCAAATTTCACTCCGTTTGCAAATCCCGCCAGCATTATCCCCATTGTCATCAATCAGGATTAAATAAAGCCTTCAATTTATCAATCAATTTCCATCCACTCGGCTCTCTTTGCGTCTGTTGGATGGAGTGTGTTTGCTGACAGGCTTCCGGCCCAGAAGAACACTGCCGAATTTTCTCAGATAGTGTCCTGCAGGGGGAAGTGTTGCTGGAGAGGGGGTGAAATAAGAGTGTCAAGCCCAGTCAGAGTGAGTAAATGATTCCAACTAATTAAAGACACGGGCAGAAGTTTGGTGGATGTGGATCTAGTAGGCAGCATGAGCTCACTTTCCTCACGCATACAACGTTTGACTTGTGTATTTCCGGAGGCTGTGCGTGCAAGTGTGTTCTATCACTGTTACTTGACTCAGCCTCCGCGGAGATTGATCTTGTTAAAACAGACCTCCGGACCCAGTGGGATCTCTTGGTCATGCTAAATTTTCTCCCAACTGGTGTGCTCACATTCTGTAGGGTGACATCAGTTATAATTCAGTGGGTAGTGCTTTTTTTTTAATGGCCTGAGTGGAGTTCTCTGTTCTGCCGTTGAACTAAAATACATTACAATGATCTATATATGTCTACAGTCACACTATAAGCGTTAGTGGTCAGTTTCAATTTATAAAAAAAAAACATTCTCATACTCATAAATGTGACCAATATCGCCGTACACAGCATGTGATGTTTACAAATGGAAGTACATACAGTTGTAGGGTTTCTATGTAGCCAGTGGGGTTTCCATGTTCCACTGTGTCAGGTTTACTGTGCATCCAGAGAGTATTCATAGCGCTTCACTTTGTCCACATTTTTTATGTTACAGCCTTTTTCTATTATGGATTAAATTAATTTATTTCCTCAAAATTCGACACACAATACCCCATAATGACCATGTGAAAAAAGATTTTTTGAAATTGTTGCACATTTATTTAAAATAAAAACCCTGAAAAATCACATGTACATAAGTATTCACAGCCTTTGTCGTAAAGCTCTAAATTGAGCTCAGGTACATTCTGTTTCCACTGATCATTCTTGAGATGTTTCAGCAGCTTAATTGGAGTTCTCCTGTGGTAAATTCAGATGATTGGACAAGATTTGAAAAGGCATACACCTGTCTATATAAGGTGCCAGGGTTGACAGTGCATGTCAAACACAAACCAAGCATGAAGACAAAGGAATTGTCTGTAGACCTCCGAGACAGGATTGTCTCAAGGCACAAGGCTGGGAAAGGTTACAGAAACATTTCTGCTGCTCTGAATGATCCAATGAGCACAGTGGCCTCCATCATCCATAAGTGGAAGACGTTTGGAACCACCAGAACCTTTCCTAGAGCTGCCTGGCCATTTAAGCTGAGTGATCGGGGGAGAAGGGCCTTAGTCAGGGAGGTGATCACTAACCCGATGGTCACTCTGTCTGAGCTCCAGCGTTCTTCTGTGGAGAGAGGAAGCCTCACAGAAGGACAACCATCTGTGTAGCAATCCACCGATCAGACCATAAGAAACAAAATTCTCTGCTCTGATGAGGCTAAAATGGAACTCTTTGGAGTGAATGCCAGGCGTTATGTTTGGAGAAAACCTGGCACCGCTCATCCCTGCAGTGAAACATGGTGGTGGCAGCATCATGCCGTGAGGATGTTTTTCAGCAGTAGGAACTGGGAGAATAGTCTGTATAGAGGGAAAGATGAATGCAGCAATGTACAGAGACATCTGAATGACAACCTGCTTCAGAGTGCTCTTGACCTCAGACTGGGGCGACGGTTCATCTTCTAGCAGGACAATGACCCAAAGCACACTGTCAAAATATCAATGGAGTGGCTTCACCAGATATAAATCCTATTGAACATCTCTGGAGAGATCTGAAAATGGCTGAACACCGTCGCTTTCTATCCAGCCTGATAGAGCTTGAGAGGTACTGCAAAGAGGAATGGGCAAAAATTCCCAAAGACAGGTGTCACATTCCACAAGAGTTGAGGCTGTAATTGCTGCCAAAGGTGCATCAACAAAGTATTGAGCAAAGGCTGTGAATGCTTTTTATTAAATTTACAAGGTGACGCGGTGGTGCAGTAGGCAGTGCTGTCGCCTCACAGCAAGAAGGTCCTCGGCTGGGTCAGTTGCCATTTCTGTGTGGTGTTTGCATGTTCTCCCCGTGTTCGCGTGAGTTTCCTCCGGGTGCTCCGGTTTCCCCCACAAGTCCAAAGACAAGCAGTATAGGTGAATTGGGTAAGCTAAAATTACTCGTAGTCTATGTGTGTGAATGAGTGATGTGGGTGTTTCCCAGTGATGGGTTGCAGCTGGAAGGGCATCCGCTGCGTAAAACATATGCTGGATAAATTGGCAGTTCATTCCGCTGTGGCAACCCCACTAAGCCAAAAAGAAAATGAATGAATAAATAAATAAATTTGCAACAATTTCTAAAAAAAAAAAAAAAAAAAAAAAAAAAAAAAAAAAAAATATATATATATATATATATATATATATATATATGTATATATCTATATATATATGTATGTTTATATATATAGATATATATGTGTGTGTGTGTGTGTGTGTGTGTATATATATATATATATATATATATATATGTATATATCTATATATATATGTATGTTTATATATATATATAAACGTGTATATATATTTATATATGTATGTATATATATATATATAAACGTATATATATATATATTTATATATATATATATATATATATATATATATATATATATATATATATATATATATATATATATATATATATATATATATATGTGTATATATATATATATAAACCAACAATGCTGTGTGTGTAAACCATTATTTAAAATAATAAAAAGATGGTTAACCATTTGGTAGAGCAGGCAGTTAAGGTCAATAGGGTTAAGCAGGGTTAAGGTCAATATTATTAGCCCCCTTAAGCTATATATTTTTTTCAATTGTCTATAGAACAAACAGTACAATGACTTGCCTAACAGTCAGACGTTAATTGATCCGTATAATCTGTGATTAGTAAAGTTTTCTCATAGCAGACAACGTGAAACAACAAGCTCTGGTTTTGTAGTGCGCACTTGGCCTTAAATGTGATATTCCAATTTATTTATTTTTTTCAATTCTCATTTAATAATTTATAACTTTGTGTCTGACATCGCTATCAAACCAGCTGACATATGAAACTCGCTGACATTCACTTCAGATTCACCATTCGGTTTCATTTCTAAAGAAGTTCAGCATATATCACATAAATGGTTTAAGAGCACGCTGTGGAGACGGTTCAAGCTTTGTCACCAATGGATAGTTGCATCTAAAAGTAATTTTGAAAGTGACAGTGTTCCTTCTGGAAGGATGATTTAAAGGAAAAGAAGGACTGATGATCACAGCAGCTGATTTGCAGATCGGTGTCTGAAAGCTGCATAATCCTTCAAGCAAAAATATCAAAAATTAGCGAAACTATAGAGGCTTCATGTCACATCTGAATTGATTAAAAGCTTATGAAGACATCTTTCGAGTTGATGGGGAGTGAAAAAGATGTTTACAGTGCCATATTGTGATTCACACAAACAGCTGTTCGACGTGAGATGCCTGTGGCAGCATTCAGTCATTTAACAGCCCAGGAGTTAAGAAAACAATCCAGACATTTCTTTGTCTTTGAAATTATGCTTGAAAGAGATGCCAAGACCTTGAAAAAAAATAAACCCACTGCAGCATAAAATGTCAGCAACTTGTTTTGTAGTCTGAAACTTTTTGGGCCTACTTTTAGTTAAGATTAACAGGTTCTTTTATGTACTTAACAAGCCCAGATTTCAAATACTTGTAGACATCTTAAGAACAATTGAGCTTAATGAAAGTGTATGCTTATTAAAGCAATGACACACTCAGAAAGGGAGGTATTAATTTACTGCAATTAAAGTGACTGATGATTCATGTAGCTCTTCAAAGTAGCCCTCGTATTGAAAGAGTAAATGTGCGCCTCTTCTTTCAGTCTGTTCCATAAATGGAGTGTTTCAACCATTTACATGACAGAGAATTGCATGGTGTGGTTCATGTTCAAATGTAATGTGATGATTAACAATAGGCTCCTTCATCTGAACAGATAACCTGCTGATTGATTACCAGTTCACCTTCAGTCTGCTTCAAGAAGATGACCAGCACTACACTGCCATTAACTTCATGGCCACTCCTGAACAGGTCAGTCATTATCTACTTATTTAACTCATACTCAATCAGCCAAAACTAGCACTTCCTAGGCTGTATTAATTCTCTATATGTTTGTTTGTAAAGAATGCTAGACTAACTGAGATTTGCCACAAAATCTACATATTTTGTTTTCTGATTAAATAGACTTGCTTCTATCAACTTAATTTGTAAGTCACTTTGCATCAAAGCGCATGGTAAATATATGCAAATGTATATGCTTGACCATTAAAATAATGTCTTGTCCATATTTACTAAACCTCATCATGACTCCCTTTATTCTGTGGACCACAAAAACAGATATTTGTAACAATGTCCAAGCTGCCAACCAGTGCCCAAATTTGTGTTTTATTAAAGCTACATATTGTCATGCTAATATTAAATGGTATTCTTTTTCTCTTTTTATTTTATAGACCAGCAAAAACTTGGACATGTCCATCAACGCCTCAAACAATTTCAATCTGAACATCACATGGTCTGTTGGATCAACAGGTACTGATTAGGTTTTTCTATAAAATGTTTACCCTTTGTTGTTGGGTAATAGTTTCTGCTTTTGTAGTGGTAAACAAACATATTTGTTGAACAAGTCAATTTAAAAAAAGCCTCATTCATGCATTAAAAAACAGGCTGACAGAACACAAAGGATATTGTGTCTGGAAACACGTTATTTAAAAAGATGGACTATTTTTAACTTCACACATCACTTTTGCCTCAGCTGTAATGGGAAACTCAAAAAAGTAAGTGCTTAAACTTAAAAGATGGTTTTACTGTGAAAATGTAGCTGCCGGGATATTTAAAGCATAATGTTAAAGATATCAAAACACGTGAAAAAAACGTGTTGTTCAAATGATTTTAATAAGAATAAGAATTCATTTAACCTAAAATGACAGGAAATACTTTTTTTTTTAATATTCCTAAAATAGTTCTATTTAATTTTTTTTTTTTTTAAGTATCACAAAATTGTTGCCACAAAAATATGACAGAGCACAATTATTTTCAGCATTGATTATATTAAATGTTTTGTTTGCACCTAATCAGCATAAAATAAAAAGAGTTGTGAAGAATCATGTGCCTTTATTAATGGCTGCTGCCCTTAAAACATTATTGGCTCTATCATACACCCGGTGCAATAAGGGCAAGACATGTTTGGCACAATTTGTTGCTATTTTCAGACCAGTGCAACCCTAATTTTCACTTTTTACACCATGTTGTTTAAAAAGCAAATCCATTTACGACACTTTGTGGACTCATGGGTGTTCTGGGCTCAAATAGAAGTGTGTTAAGGTGCATTGTTAGCGCGTTGCTATTTTAAAGAACTGAAATAGACTGCACCATAGACCAACTAAAAGCAGGTTGAAGGTCCAGCGCAGAGTGCCTTAGTTATGCGCCTATGTAGGTTCAAACGCTTACACATTGCTTAATATACACAGGATATACAGCAAAACACAAATATCTTAACATTTTAAGAAGGATTAAAGGATTAAAACCTTACAAAAAGTATTATTTTCTACATAAATATAAAAAACACTACCTCCATGCCTTATCTCGGTGGTCTTTTTCAGTTTATTCATTAATAAATTTGTATTTTTATAATGTTATTTGTCCACCTGTTGGGTTTCAGAGACGTACAGTATGTGTCACTATATGGGGCATAGGCATAAGAACACATTTCATTATTATTGTTTATTTATTAGTTTGCCAGAAATTAAAACTGAATTTAGAAAGTTTTAAAACAAATCTTTGCGTTTAACAACTGAAATTAAATATGTAGGCTAATGGATGTCTTCAGTGGAGTGCGTACAACACTGTTTCCTTATCCACAAAAGTAAAGGAGTAAAAGTAAAGAGAAAGAAAAAGTAAAAGAGGCTAAATGGAGGAGTCTTGTTCTTTATCCTCGTGCTGCAGATGGTCTGTTTAACTGTTTTCTCGCTAGTGAAGCATTCAGTTTTTCCACTTACAATGCCCGCCATGTAAATAGCAAATGCGCATTGACGTGACTCAACTAACTCTTAATGTGAGATGAGACTCTGATTGGTTTAATGCACGTTATGCTCAAAACACACCCATAACTCATTAAGAGAATAAGCACAAACCTGTTAGATGATGCACCAGGGTGCAGAGCATATTTTTCTTTCCTTAAAATAGCAAAAGTGGATTCGGACATGTCCTTTAGACTTTGCGCCTAGATTGAGCCCTAAAAATGTTTGCAGTCACTACGATAAAATGCTTTTTGAAATGTACTAAAATAGAACAACAGACATTTTAAATGGCATCAATATTTTACATGACTGATTTTGTGCTTTGTTTTTATAAAAAAAATTGTTGCAACCTTGAGCTGAATAAACTCTTTTAAAATCATAAACTAATTTGTACCAACCCAAAGTTTCAACCTGCATGGTTGTATCATAATTATTAATATCACAATAGCATAATATCATAATGGTTCTGACACATAGATGTTAATGCATTCCTGTTTGACCGCAGTGTTTTTCTGAGTTGGTTGGCCATTTTACAAAAGACAGGCACTCAAGGACGTCACCATTATCCTCTGGTGTTTGTGTCTGTAATCACCTTTTCGTCCAATAGTCACCAGCTCATTTTTTTAAATGTGACTTTGACATTCTCACTCCTCTTTAACAGGTTCGCCCCTCTCCTCCTCGACCTCCCTGCTTCCCTCAATTAATATTTGAAGTGGTGTCTTTCTGTTTAAAGACACTCTCCCCTGAGAAGGGCTTCTAACAATAGTCTAGTGTGCGGCTCTGAATTCTGGGGCTGCGGCATCTTCAGGAGCACTGAACGATTTCAATTAAGATAAACATTGGCACGTAGTGGCATTTGGGTTGTCATTTTGAGGGCTTTGTTTCATAGTGCTGGTTCGGAATGACGATTGGTGGGTCTTAAGTGTTCTAGTCGAGGACTTCAGAAAAGTTTCAAAAGTCCCGATAAAATAGGACAAAGCGTTCTTTTCTTTTCAGCTCCCCCAAGTCATTTTTTTTGTTACATTATGGTTATATACCTGCTATCCAATACGTTTAAAATAGATAATGAAATTGTCATGCTGAGAGGTTGATTTTAAAACTCATTTTCTCCCTGAATAAGAAATATCAACAAACAGCTAAACCTGTGCATTCGGTCAACCTTGTTGATTACTGGTGCAATTCATTGCATTTGCAATGCTCTCATTCACCCCTATTTAAATAGCTCAGAAAGCATTAAGTGACGGTCACACTACATTTTAACCATGAAATATTATTTTTAAACCCAACAATAAATTTTGCAAATGATATGATGCCTTGCTTCTTTTTAAAAATTGAGTATATGAATGCAAAACCACAGGAATGCAGCAAGAGGTCAGTTTATGGCCTTTATGGGCAAACATTTTGGTTCCGGTTTAAATTTGTATGTCTAAGCATATCTAAAAATGGAAGCTAATGAAGGATAAAGTGTAGCCTGAATGATATGGAACAAAATCAGTGCCAAAAGCATTGAACTACGAAGCTTGTCGACTAGCACTAACTGAAAAAAAATAATACAATGAATTAACAACTGCTTGCATTTTAATGACTTGAATTACCAGGGTTTGTATTTTTAGGTCCTAAAATTTAACATAGCTGTTTATTTAAGCTGTGAATATTTCAATCTAAAACACATTTTCGAACTTAAATTTAACTTGCAGATTTCACCTCCAAAATATTCAGTTTCCAAAAAATCAGTAGTCAGTAGACACAAAAGTAGCATTTCATATTAATATCAGTCTGGGATTTCTGTAACCCCACCGGTCCAAGCAGGGGCAAACCTGTGATACCAGAATGGGAGACACCCAACGAGGAGGAGAACGGTCACTGGATCACCCCTTGAGATCTGAGGAATGAGGTTTACGCGAACAAGAGCTGGCTTTCATTACATTGGGACCAATATAATTGTCCAAAACCTCATTTACTCATTTTAGACCTACTCGTAATTCTTTTATTAGCCTACTTATAATCTTCAAGACATTGATGTTAATATTAAATGTTGCTTTTGTGCCGTTATTAGCTTTTTTTTCTCATTTATTTACTGGTTTAAAAAACGTAAACTGGTCCATCTCCACCTGCTGGTGAAAAAACCAATCTGCAATCTATCGAATCTGCTATCTGCAATCAATTGCTTTTCCTGCAGCTCCCGAATGTAATGTTGAATTTAGAATCTGATTTTGAACCACTCAACTTATGGAAGCGAATTGCCTTTTAAATATTACACATGGTATTTTTAAAAGGAACGGAATATTGTGGAGGTGAAATCTGTAAGTTAAATATGAATTATAGAAGTTTTATTCAGTATGAAAATATGTTTTGAATTGAAGAATTCACAGCTTAGATAAACAGCTATGTTAAATGTTAGGACCTAAAAATACAAACCCCGGTAAATCAAGTCATTAAAATGTAAGCAGTTGTTAATACAATATATTATTTTTTTTTTGGCTTGGTGCTAACCGACAAGCTTTTTAGTCCAATACTTTTGGCACTGATTTTGTTCCATAGAATGACCCTTTATGGTCAATGACATAATAAAAATAATTGATTATAAATTTTGTCAAACGGCTAAATACTGCGTTTATATCTGCATTGATCTATTTGTTTTTTTCTCCCTTCAGCTGGGACCATCTCTGGAGAAGAGATTCCTATTGTGTCCAAGACCAACATCAAAGAGTACAGAGACAGTTTCTCTTGTGAAAAGTTCAGTTTTCACAGTAACCCAAACATCACCTTCTATGTGTATGTCAGCAACTTCTCATGGCCAATCAAAATACAGGTAAGGACACTTTTCCTCTGGTTTGTCAGCTATTGAGACTTCGAAATGCTTCTTTTTTTACTTTTGGGTCACACGTGAATCATCCATCTCCTTTGTGAAATGGAAACAAAAACAAATGTTTCTAAAACAGTGATGCAGCGATATGAAAATCAATTATTCAGTTATGCACTGGGACAAGTGTGCATCTTATGGTCCATAAAATTGAATCAGCTCTTAAGTGGCAATGTGTTACATTGCCAGATGCCTAGACGACGGACATAAAATGACATTGCTGGAGTAATGTGTAGACTGATGCTATCTATCATGGAAAAACATTTATGTTGAATCTCCAAGGTGGAACATCACTCTTATTATGAACGATGGTTGCCGTCTTTATTGCCTGCAATCAAACAGAATAAGAGAAATGCATTCGATTGCACAGGTAGTTTAGTTTTAGAAGGGGAAAAAAAATCTTGTCAGGATGAAACTTCTAGCCTATTTATATCTAAATCCATTTACAGCTTAAAATTATTTAAATAAATGAGGTCTTTCCAGTGTTTCTTAAAATGTGACTACACTCCTGTTTTGATTTTATTCAACAAAGATGTATGACAGTAGCTATGTTTCCATCCAAAGATGCAAATTAGATTTATGCGCAAAACAGGAATATCCCATAAAAGATGCGAATAAAGCAGCGTTTCTATTCAATGAGTCAAAGAGAACATAATCGTCACTTCCTGATTAACTGGCGCCAAATATCAAAAGTAAAAACAGAATTTGCCGTGGTCGGATAAGTTGCGTGAATCTTTCCTTTATTTAATAAATTACTTGCGCCTCTGAAGACAATGATGACACGCAGTGGAAGCTTGGTGGCGTTTGAAGCCATGAGACACAGAGCACAGACGGTCTTGATTCTGGAATTAATGTTATAATAACACTATACTGTAATAGTTACAGCACAGTATAGTTACCAGAACAACATTTCCGATGTTTTACATTGTGCTAAGCCTGCTGGTTTGTCCATTCACACACGTTTTTATCATCAGATGATCTCTTATAACAAAATCACATGACTTTTTTTAATGCGCATACTGGAATTTGTTCGGTTAAAGTGTTTCCACTGTAGTTTATGCACATCTTTACTAACAAATAAATAGTTTATTCTACTCCGTTATCCTCGTACGTTTTTTTATGTGCATTTTCAAAACATATCTAAAATGCACATATAAATATGTGGATGAAAGCATAGCTATTGATGTGACAGTAGACACAATAATAATTGTTTCTATTTCTAATTATGCTCCTTTGAACAAAGAATCTTGAAAGAAGTATACCATAATTTTCTACAAAAACTAGTAAACTGCACAACTGTTACAGGGTGTCCGTGGGGTCTTAAAAAGTATTAAAAGTTGATAAATCAAATATGAGAAAATTTAATTAAATTGAAATTAAAAGCCTTAATCACGTTTTTACAAGGTCTTACATTTTGTTCAATTATTGTCCAAAGTGTTTAACTCCAAAAAAAAAAACATAAATATATTTATTTTCCTCCTAATATTAACAACGATGTGCTCGATCCACGCGACTGGTTCAGGCCGGGGCACGTCCAGCCAAGCTTCTCCGTCCGGGTGATGTCATGTAATTTGCGACAAGCGCGGGAAAGGTGATGTGAAGCTCTCCATATGTAGTGAAACTATAGAGCGTAACAAACAACAAAATGGGAAAATGTAAGTTTGCATACTCCTGGTTGGAGAAAGATGAGTTTAAACAATGACTGAAGCCTGTCAATGAAAACAACTGTGTAATATTAACAAGAGAAGGTCTTTTAAAAGTCTTAAAAAGGTATTAAAATTTCCTTTAGAATTCCTGCATATACCCTGTGTTTTTACAATGCTTTCTTAATGATCATGTGACACTGAAGACTGGAGTAATGGCTGCTAAAACCTTTGTCATCAAAAGAATAAATTACATTTCAATATATATTTAAATACAAAACCGCTAGTTTAAGTTGTAACATTTGCCAATTTTACTGTGAATTTCATTGTTAATGCGGTCTCTAGAAATATACTTAAAGTCTAATCTTGTCTAGGTCTTAATCTTGAAGACTAATGAAGCACTGAAAAGAAAACTTTAGACTGAAATCAAAAATTCTGGATGCACTTGGCTGAAAACCAAAACTGATAATGCTTTGTAATAATTATTTATTATTTTATTTATTTTTTTAATAAGGTAGTTTTGTAAGGCTTTTAAAATTGAACTCAGTAACTAATTATGCTGATTTTATACAATGTAACAACATTTTATTACAAGTTAGATTTTATTGACTCTGAACGAATTGAAATATGTCATTTTAAAAACGTCATGACAGCGCAGTCGATGTCGTCTCAGTGCATTATTTATTTTTCTCAGAAAGAGCTTTATAGCCACGTATGTTCACACATAAGAGAAATTTGTTTTTCGTGACAGAGCTTCTACAGTGCAACAGAATTACAGAGACTGGACAAAATGAATATATTTTAAAAATAGAAGTAAATATACAAATTGACAAGTACAGATATATTACTGTATACAATGTTATATGTCCAGCTGTTATGTGCAAATTGACATGCATGTTGTTAAATAAATACTGTTAGTGGATATGTGTATAAAAAGTAGTGATGTTTGTTTCACATACTTTAGTGTGTTTTCACATAAAGTCCATGCATAAACAAGTACACTTGGACGTAGATAAGTGCAGTATCCACAATATTTTATTTAGAACTTTGTCGGTCGTCCGTGCACAAGCTAGTCAGCATGAAACCAGCATCACAGCATGCACCAGTGTAGTCAGTGTACCATAGTCTTTTTTTCCGCTCATATTTTGACTAGATGATAACTTTGAGTGGCCAAACATTTGGTGCATCCCTGCTGAGAACAAATTAAGTCATTACCTAAGAAAATAAGTAACTAATCACAACTAATCAATGAAATAAATTTTCTTTTGCAAGTTTTTTTAACTCAGTTTCTGTTAAAAATAAATTCTACATATCATAAAACAGTAAATAAGTAAATCTGACAACAAAAGCAATAATAAACATTGTAAATACAGGGTATCTGTGGGGTCTTAAAGTCTTAAAATGTCTTAAATCTCAAAATCAAAATTTTAAGCCTTAAAAGTCTTATATCTACTGAAATGATGTGTTTAAGGTCTTAAATCCTTTTTTACACAGGTCTTAATTTTCCTTTGTTCATGTATTGCTACCCAATCTGGCCATTACCACCTATACAATCACCAACAATCCATCTCAATTAAAATTTTTATTTAAAAGGTCATTTTTAACTCATTTTCTGGTTTAATTATTTTCCTTAAAATAACATTTGTTTAAAAGTGCTCCATGTATTTACTGCTGAGAACACTGACATGGACAGATTGTTGTGCATTGATTTAGTTTATTATAATTTTTAAAACATTTGTTCTTTTTTAATTATTTTAAAAGGTTTATGTTGGAAAAAGTGTATGAATACAAGTAGAGCTTGTTTGTTTTTACACAATATTTAAATATTGTGCTAAGAAATATCTAAAATATTATTTTTTTATTATTAAATTATTGTTGTATTATTAAATGTATTCAATTAAAATAATTTTTTGGTAGGGCAAATAAAAAAAATCTTTTCCATCTGGCCCATTTGAAAAGCTCCTTAGCGTTTAGCCCTTTATCAGTCTAAAATTTCATTCATAATGGTCTTAAAAATGTCTTAAAGTCTTAAATTAAATTTGGTAAAACCTACAGTAACCCTGTAAATACAACTGGAATACAGTGGAAAAAGTTCAAAACTCCCCAGTTCATGATGAGAACGCCAGTTGAATTAACTAGGTTTTACTTAATTTTATGAATTTTATTATTTTTTTCCAAGAATTTACGGTTTGAAACAAATAGTTTCAAGCAAGTTTGAAATGTAATTTTTAATATAACTGACTTTTTTAAGATCCTTGCCTGAACTAACATAATCCTTGTAGAAATAGCATTTACTTCACCAAAAAATCTTTTTAAATAGCATCTTGGTTTGTGATCATTGAGACTTGTTTATGTGTGTGCTGGAAGCTTCAGGAAATGCTCTGCAACAGAGACTCATCCACCCTGACAGTACCCTCTCATTGTGAACACTGCTCTGATCGTTCTGCCCCAGGCTCGATGACATCAACACTGTGCTATATGGGTGTATGGTTGGCCCTAATCAAGAAGTTAGATTCACAGAACTGTGAATTAGACATAGATTTGTTCTGGCATTATGAACTCACACCTCAGCTGTGACTCTGGTCTTAACGACATAATATTCCAGTGTGAAATGCCATCACTTAGACTGGTCATGACAAGCAGACACCATCACAGAACATATGTAACCTCAGCATTACCTTTCACTGAGGTCCTCTTACAGGGATGGTTGACCCATAAATAAATATTTGCATTTAATTTACTCACCTCCAGGCTATCCTATACAGCTGATTTTTTGCTGAAACTATGGTCCTTAGTGATTCGTAAAATGCAAGTCGACAGTTATTGGCACATTGAAAGTTAAAGAAAAATAAAAAAAACATTTAGTGTGTTAAAGTTTTTGCTACTCTTCGGAAATGTCAGGTAGCACTGCTTTCACATTTGCTTTGCCTATTTATTACATAGATAAGTTCATCAAGTTTTATTAAAAGCCAAGTTTTGTCAGTGGTGCAGGTTTTTTATCATTCTCAAATTGGTAAAAGGACGGTGTAATTCTGAAGCAATATGTATGATTACTTGTATTTTTTATGCTAATTATTAATTATTTGATGTTGCTATGCTTTTATCATTTGCATTAATTTAGCTTTGTTTTTATTTTAGCTTTAATTTCATTCATTTGACTAAAGTCTAATTAAATGGTATTAAATTCAGAGTAAATCATTTGAATGGAATGTTGAATGGTTGTCCTTAAACTCATTTGTTTCATCTTATTCCAGTTAGTTGCCATGGCAACATTTCTAATCAAATATTAATCAAATCTAATGTTTATTATTCATTTAAGCTTAAGCTTTAAGTAACATTGGTTTTAGTCACTAGTAACAGCAGTGTTTGGGATTGGGATTGTAAATGGTTATTGTCCAAGGCAACTGCTATTTTTTCTGATTTAATTGAATAATGAGTTGATAATATTAACAAATATAATTCTGACTGGGTGATTAGAACTCTACTTCAAATTATCTGTGTAAATATTGTCTCAGTTAACATTTAGTTGATATTGTATGAAGTAAATACATTTGTAATGAGAGAAATAATTATCATTTTGAAAATAGACATGATCAGTTTGTACAAACGAGATGTAGAATCGGACACTCAAGACTAACACACTTATAGGCTGCATTTACACCGCATGGTTCAAGTGACCCAATTCTGATATATTTTGTATTTCCTATGTGGAACAGATCGGATATGACCCATGTACGTGTGAGCAGGAAAAAATCACATGAATTCCGATTTACTCAAATCAGATTCAGGCTTTGTTGATATGTGAAAATCTCGTCCATCTGCAGTTTAAGCAGGTAGACCGTATTTTCACCTGTCAATGTGAGTCGTGCGACATTAAAAACTGTAGAAAATGATGTCAACTCTGAAGCTTTTATTTTAGAATCAAACCTTACAGAACCAGTCATGTAGCACAAGTATTTAAGGATGTTAACAAGAAAGCACGAGCACAATATCCGCCACATAAACATTATAAACTAATCTAAAACTACTGCATACAAAACATGCAAAAGAATTGTGGTATGGACATGACATTAAAATCCCTGCTGGTTTATAAAAGCATCAATTAAAATAATATAGACAAATTATGACTTTTTCATCACAAACTATAGCAAAACAACTTGTCAAAAGGAAAAGAAAAAATGAACCCCTGCAAACAATACAGCAATGGAGAAAAGAGCCCTCTTTGATTATCTGCTGTCAGTCAGCGCCCGCTTTTGTTTCCTGCTCATGGTGCCTTTTGCCTTGTGCTGTGTAAATCCAGACAATCGGATACGAGTCATTTTTAAAAGATGATCATCCAAACAAATCGTATACTTCCATAATTCCATAATTTATGGAATTGACCATAAAGATCTGCAGTGTAAATGCAGCCATATTTATTGAAAGGGGAAGAAAAACTTATTTGTGACTTATGTAAAAATATTTTGATGATAAAACATTTTTTAATAGAATCTGTGTCTTTAAATAGTATTAGAGAACATTTTTATCATTTTTTATTAAAAATAGTTTAAGGTAAATGTTTGAAAAGGTGTCTTCTGAAGGAATTCTAGAATATTTATCATTAATTAAAGAAATTTTATTGTTAAGGATTGTATGATTCTTTCAGTGTTGTTGCTATTTGTATGTTTTTTGTTTTGTTTTTTTGCAATGAATGTTTTTAAAGAAACATATGATTATATGCAGTATTGGGCTGTAGCATCACTACAAATAGTGACGCTACTAGCCTAACGACATTTCTCAGTAACGTGGTGTTAGTGTTGCTACTTTCTAAATCAAATAGCATTTCAGTAGCGAAGCTATTATTTGAAGCGAGTAGCGCAGTAGCGTCCACACAAGCTACATTTACCAATCTTGGAACTTTTAAGTGAAGCCCCCACCATTTACAGAACTGTGAAGCAGGTGACTAGCTGATGAAAGTAAATTCATAAGGTGCAGAGAATGGCGATTTCTTCTTCATGTTTTACGGTGGTGGAGTTACTGTCACCTCTCGCTCCCATCGGTGATGTCGCCAATCAATCATTGGGATGACAGGAGAAACTTGCTTGATGAAACATGACTGTCGAGCAGGGGTGCCCAAACCTATTCTTATGAAGGGCCAAAAACCAAACTTGATTAAGGGTGGTGGGCCAGAGGTAAATATACCAAATTATATTACATTAATATATACATTATAATAATTTACGATCTCTGTTAAAGGCATTCACCCCAACTCTATCATTCTCATGGGGTATGGTGGGCCAAATCAAAGGTTACCATAGGCCTAGTTTGGACATCTCTGCTGTAGAGGAATTATTTTTGAAGCAGAACTATAACAAGGACCATAACTGAACTTACCAATTATGCCGCATATGTTTCATTGGCAGTTTTATGATCACTAAGAGCGAACTGACTTGGATTGAAGTTGCTTTGATTTAAAAAAATAAAAATAAATAAATAAATAGCTTAGACGTAGCTAAGTTACTTTTGTGATGTAGCTTTTAGCTTAGCTTGCTACATTTCCCAGGGGGTAGCTTTTAGCGTAGTTAAGCTACGTTTTAAGTAGAGCAACTAATGGCTTAGCTCACTACATTTTCCAAGTAGCTTCCTCAACACTGATTGTATGTTATATATTGTATATTTAGTGTATATTTTGCCATGGATATAGTCAATGCTGCTGATGTGGCATTCAAACAAACAAACAAATAAATTAAAAAAAAAATAAAATAAAAAATAAATACAATTTAGTTGTACATATACTTGACATTGTGCTCAGTCCATATTCATAAAACAAGTCAATGTGCATCATCTTTAGAAAAGTAAAGTATTAGATGAGTTAATTTAGCTTGGAGTATCAAATTAGACATTTCATTGGCCTTTACAAGTTGACTATCTACAGAATAAAACATATATGTTAAATACAAAATTAAAGCATTGCCTTGCATATAGAGAATATGTGTTAGTCTGTCTACTTATGTCATTGTTAGTTGGTGCACACTGGGTTATATTTGCTCTCCCGTCTCTGAAGGAAAAAAGTAATAACCTTCAGTACGGGTAGTAAAACATTTTAGAGCGAATATGATGAACACTTATAGCGGCTCTTTAGAGGGTTCAGTGTTGAACAGGTTTTCTATGCCTAGCGGAGCTATTTATTAAAAAATCCAGCACAATAAAGGAAGATTTCATCTGGTCGATATCCATATGGTTTATAAAGATAACCAGCACAAATCCTCTCAACCTTTCTGTCGTTCATTACCGTTCACCAGCTGTGCACCGAGACGCTCTGATACTGCCTGTCATTTGTTGTCGGGACTATCTCCAACAGCGAGAATACACCAAATATTGATCTGCATTCATTCCTCTGTTCCTCCATCACGTATGAGATGAGTTCCTCTGATAAGGTTCATTTATTTACGCGCTCTCGCAGACCTTCATCTCAGTTGAGCCGTGTTCAAGCAGTAATAGTTTTCTATTAGATTTCCCAAAAGCAGAGTCACTTATTTACCATGGAGGTGCATCATTAAATCAAATAGACCCCCGTGACACGGCGAGCTCTCTCTCCTCTGATGTTTATGATCAGAAAGTGTGATCAGCATTTATTAGCTTACCGAGGAAATTGGGTCCGTGAAAAGCATGCACACATATGAGGACCCCGACCACCTCTGAAAGCATCAGATATTAGATATGGAGAACTCAAGTGCTCTCGTTGTGCACGAAACCCAATCTGGCAAAACATTACTGCTGCTTCACAGCTGTCTCAGTGTCTCATGGGTCAGTGTGAGGTCAGCCAGTATAAACTAGATGAAGAAGCCTGATCTGTTTCAGGGTTTTTATAATACAATCTACAAATAAAACATTTCAGTATACATAATTAAACATGAAGTAGATTCTTTTTTTTTGAGTCCAAAATAATTCATTGCAGTGCATTTGTTGGTAGTTATGATGTAATGAATATGTTGGTGCAAATTTTGATAGCACGTAGTCTAAGCCTACACATGCACCACATCAGAACTTAACTTTAAGTAGTGTTGCACAAAGATTAATCGTGATCCAAAATCATAATATATACAATTAGGTCTATCAATATTGGGACATCGACACAATTTTAACATTTTTGGCTCTATACACCAACACAATGGATTTGACATGAAATGAAGATGTTCTTTAATTGCAGACTGTCAGCTTTAATTTGAGGGTATTTACATCCAAATCAGGTGAACGCTGTAGGAATTACAACAGTTTGCATATGTGCCTCCCACTTGTTAAGGGACCAAATGTAATGTGACTGAATACAATAATCATAAATCAAACTTTCACTTTTTAAAACTTTGTTGCAAATCCTTTGCAGTCAATTACAGCCTGAAGTCTGGAATGCATAGACATGACCAGACGCTGGATTTCATTCCTTATATATATATATAAGGAATGAAATATTATTTTGTTATATAAACAAAATAAATATACACTATACACACATGTATTGTCAAGACAAACTTTTATTTGGATTTTTGCCCAGCACTAGTTCTACGCTTTTAATGTCTTTATAAATCTGTTTATGTAGTAGTTATAATATTTATGTTATAACCATTATAAAATAATGATAAGGTTATAAAAATTAGTATATTAAATAATTATAGAAGTTATTGTTGTTGTCTTCATTATTGACTTGAGGTTTGAACACATGGCAGTAAAAAGCAGAGGTTGATGGTTTTCTAATAGTTTCCTCTTTCCTCTTTGTGTCTGTAATGCTCGTTAGGCAAATGTTCCTGACGGTCCTGTCCAGATCTCAGATGCTTTTTACTGCTTATTCATTCCACAGCATGATGAGCAATAACTATGCATCCTGGTTAAAGTCCTATCAATTTATACAATGATCTAATGGATGGTGATTAATGAAAATAGAAACAACTATGATAAAAGGGATTCTTTTAGTTGGAATATCTAGGTTCATTAATGTTCACATTAGTGTTATCACTGGGCAGCCCTAATTTGACTCTGACAGCTGATTTATGTAGGAATAGTTTGATCTGAGAGTCTAGAAAAGTTAAAAAAAGACATGAGTTGCTGAAAAGCACAGAGGAAGGGCAGTGGAGATAATGATGGTAGCAAGGACTGAAATTATCTTAGCATTGTAGCTAAGGATGTCAGATATCACAAGATCTTTAAAAACCACTGAATTAATCAATTAACCCCTTAATATTCCTGGATTCCTGTAACTAATAGCTAATGACTCAACGTACCATGTGTAACGTGAATGTCCTTGGTGTTAAAGGCTCATCTAGTTATAGGCATACTTCATCAGGTTTAATGTTAGTTATATTAACGCTACAATAGCCAAATCTACCAGTTCAGTTATATGTTAATGCATTTCATATTATTGATAAATGCTATTCACAATGGACATGACACAACACACAACACAGCACAGCAACCCCAGATTGTAAACCGATTCCCTGTTCTGTTTCTCCAAACAGAGTAATGGAGTTTTTTAAAAAAATTATTGTGTGCTTGCTTTATTTTTTTCTTGCATCTGCTGTTCACCTTTTGTGTGTAAGCTGCAGCCTTCTCAAAACTATGCTTCTTAATGATGTCATCACTAGTGGTAACTTTAGCCACTATACAAACACTGTAAGCCCATACAGGTTGATTGAACTTAAAAGAAATTATGGAAACTTGTTGCAAGAAAAAAGCTAATTTCATCTTGTTGTAAAAATTTTACTTTTTAAGTTTATTACATTTTTTTGTTTAATAAAGGAAAACAATTTATTGGCTTTGTGAGACAAAAGCATGAAATCGTACTCAGTGACCAGCAGATGTTAGAAAATGTGCACTGAATCCCACGGTGATGTCAGTTCAAACGCGTCAGTCTTATTAACCTTATTACGTCAGTCTTATTAACCTTACTTGCCTAATTAACCTAGTTAATTCTTTAAATTGCACTTTAAGCTGTATAGAAGTATCTTGAACAATATTTAGTAAAATATTGTGTACTGTCATCATGGCAAAGATAAAAATCAGTTATTAGAAATTAGTTATTACATTTATTATGTTTAAAAATCTTCTTTCGTGGGTGTAACGGTGGCACAGCGGGTAGCACAATTGCCTCACAGCAAAAAGGTTGCTGGTTCGAGCCTCGGCTTCTTCAGATGGCATTTCTGTGTGGAGTTTACATGTTCTACCTGTGTTTGCGGTGGTTTCCTCCGGGTGCACCGGTTTACCCCACAAGTCCAAAGACATGCGCTATAGGTGAATTGGGAAACTAAATTGGCTGTAGTGTATGTGTGTAAATGAGTGTGTATGGATGTTTCTCAGTGATGAGTTGCAGCTGGAAGGGCATCCGCTGCGTAAAACATATGCTGGATAAGTTGGCGGTTCATTCTACTGTGGTGACCCCAGATTAAGAAAATGAATGAATGAATGAATCTTCTTTCCTTTAAACAGAAATTAGAGGAAAATATAAGGGGGGCTAATAATAATTCAGGAGGGCTAATAATTCTGACTGCAACTGCATATGCAGAACTATTTTCTATGCATGTAATATGTCCTGGTGTGATTTATAATGTCCAATTGACCTTATTTAACAGAGTTAACATCCACTGCATTATTTATGGCACAACAAGGTATGGTCTCACTGGGAGCAATGGCTTAAATGGCCAGATGTGGGAGCTGCATAACTGTTCTTTTCAATCCCAGCATCTTGTTTGCGTGTCTTTTGGGACAAAAATGGATCAGCCCTAATGGAGTGTTAAAGCTTTCTCCAGCGCTGTCTTTAGCCCCAGCCGTGCTCCTCTGACAACAGCCTAATGAAATGAATGGGTTCTCCAAAGGACCTGCCCCACACTGCCATTGTTGCATTATTCATCTGGTGAGTCAGGGTGACTTACAGATTTGTACATTTAGAGCATTAATCTGTTTATTTTTGTTGTTGGGTATTTGATCAAGTAGTTCTTTTCCTTGCCTAACGGGATGTTTTGTGAACACGCTGTTTCTTGACACTGTGAACACTTGAGCAACTTTTCAAAAGTGTGTTGATGCTCAGTTAATGGCCCTTCGCTGTTTACTGCCAAACATGATGTCTTATTCAGACAGAGCTTGGCTGAGAACGTAACTTGTCTGCTGAGTCATTTTGCAAATTTCTAAATAAAACATCTTTGACTGAACAGATTTGAGTAGCCAGAGTAGTTTTCCCACAACAAATACCACTTTGAGGTTTTTACTGGTTCTCTGCAATGCTACTAACAACATGCCTTCAAATTTTCAAATACGAAATTGATCATTTATAGCAGGAGTTCTCAATGTCTACATTAAAAGGTCCAAATCTGAATTTTTATTAAGGTCAAAAGTCCGGAACAATTTTTTATTACATAACTTGTTTTTAATAAGCATCCATACCACGCATCACAAGTCAACACGATTTTTTTTTTCTTTAAAGGGCCATGAACCCCCCTGTCTCAGGAAGGTGCTTTTACACCTCTAGTTTGAAAAAAAAAGTCAGGAAAGTGGGTGAGTCCAGCTTTGATTAGGTGGGAGTGTCGAGTGACGAAAGAGGGAAGGGTTTGCATGATAAGGGGACTTTTGTTATGTGCACGCACTGATTTTCACAGCGCCAACACAAACACAGGGGAGATAGACAGTGACTACGTTTACATGGACATGTTGTCCGGAGTTTCATGTAATTTCAGATGTTTTATTCTTAGTTTGTCAACTTTAACTGCAGTTTGGATGTGAGGAACTGCTGGAAGAGTGTAGTTTTAATGGATTTTTTGATACCACACGCCGTATGGGGAAAAAAAAATGCATTTCTCTGTAACTTGGATGCAGAGACTGGGTGCAGAGAATATCGTCAAACAGCCTTGTGTGTATAGTCTATCCTGTAACAAAATGCGGTGAACATCCTACACGATGGTAATAGTTTGATTAAGGTGTTTACATTCGGAGAGCAGCATTTACAGCGACTCTTTCAGTCCATAATGTTGTAGTGATGTTAATGTACTATGAACATAGTAACTAAATCATTTTGACAGGTATGTCTTTTAAAAACTGAAAAAGTACTGCTGACGATACTAACTAATTTTGCCATCTGAATAAACATAAACAAAGAACATTGATCACACACTTACCAAATCCGTAGAGACAGGACAATCTTTTTTACAGATCTTCTTCTGGAGAGAATCTTATTTGTTTTATCTAGGCTAGAATAAAAGCATTTTTTTTAATTAAAAAAAAAAACATGTTAAGGTCAATATTGTTAACGCCTTTAAGCTATATATATATTTTTTTGATAGTCTACGGAACAAACCATCATTATACAATAACTTGCCTAATTACCCTAACCTGCCTAGTAAACCTAATTAACCCAGTTAAGCCTTTAAATGTCACTTTAAGCTGTACAGAAGTGTCTTGAAAAATATCTAGTAAAATATTATTTACTGTCATCATGGTGAAGATAAAATAAATCAGTTATTAGAAATGAGTTATTAATACTATTATAAAGTTATTAAAACTATACTATGTTTAGAAATGTGTTGAAAAAATATCTCCTTTAAACAGAAATTGGGGAAAATAAACAGGGGGCCTAATAATTCTGACTTCAACTGTATATTTTTGTTTCTTTTGATATTTTTTTCCACATTTTATATATATATTTATTTGATATTGTTCCCTAACATATAAATTTGGCTGTATTAATTTTTGGACCATTATCCAAGTTATTTTCTTAGATAATCTCCTGGTTTGGCTTCTGTACTGACCGATATAAGGCATATGCACACATAAAACATACTGTATATCATTGTATAGCAAAGATATGAATGAGTGGTGTGCTCATTTATGCTGAGCAGCACTGTATGTGTGTATATATAATGCGAATAATATATACACCGATACGTACAGTATTAAGTGAATTTTGTATCACTCCACAATATGATGCACAATTCGTTTTTTTAGTTAATGTGAATAATAAAAACTGTTATTAATAAAAACTGTTGTGACACTGAAGACTAGAGTATTGGCAAATTCAGCTTTAAATCTCAAGAATGAATGATTCATTTTAAAATATACTCAAATAGAACATTCTTTTTGATCCCAAATGTTTGACAAGTAGTGTACGGTTGTAGAAGTTTAACAGATGATGTCAGAATATTCATTTTGTGGTCAAATATCCCTTTAAGCTCTGTGCGCAAAAATCCAGCCCCATGCAATTATCCAATTTTATCCCACCGTGTCATTATTTCCCTTCTTAGGCATGCTGCGCTACACCTGTGCATTTAAGTCTAATGTAAACCACAATCCCAGAAGGCAAACGTTTGGCATGTATGTAATGCCTGTGGGATGTCAGCTCAGGTGACTATGAACAACCATTACTGCCTCCATTTAACAATTGGAGGGGACGAAAAGAAAGAAAAATTTGATGTGTGTGATGACCCCTCAAGCCAAAAAAATCTGTTATGACATGATCTCTTGCGAAGCACCCTTGCCACCAGCAAAGGTCTTCATCATCTTTTCATGAAAAGAGCCGTTCTTTGGTAACCTGTCACCCCGTCATTTATCTCTCTTTTTTGCTTTTGTCCCCTTGCAGATCGCCTTCTCTCAGCACAACAGCATTATGGACCTGGTGCAGTTCTTTGTGACGTTTTTCAGGTGAGTTCTTGTGCTTTCTTTATTCCGTCCGCCATTTCAAAGGAGTGATGTAACACAGAAGTTGAGTGTGACAACATATTTCAGCTGTTTAGCCAATATAAAATCATTTAGCGACAGCCTGCCCGGGTCAGACTGTTCAGCACTCCATGTGTCTCATGCCTATTTCTTTTTAGATTAGCAAGTCAGCACTGAGAGAGCTTTTTAGGCCAAGAGGAAATGAGGCCTAATTGCTTTTAGTGTTCTTTGGTTCTACTTTTTTGCTCAGACCTCCATGTATGTCCAAGTGAAGTGATCTGATGGAATCAACTGTTCTTTTAGGCTTAATCTGGGCACGTTAGTGAGATTTTACCTAGATTTTTGTGAGTCATGAAGCACTGCTCACACTGTAGTCACTTTCAAACCAAGCAGCTTACTGTTAGTCAAGCTGTGAATTAGCACAACAATTTGAACATCTATATGTGGACATTTTTCCCTGAAAATGCTAAACTACTGAATACAAAACAAAAAAACATTTTTATCTCACAATTCAGACTTTACTAATTTAAAGTCGATTGTTTAAAATATTTGCGATATAAACTTGCAATTCAGAATTCAAAATCGCTGATTTATATCAGTTTGGTAAACTGTAAATATGGGTATAAATGGTACAAAAAAGTTTTTCATATAATTCTGACTTTTTTCTTACTATTACATATATACAGTACATGTAATTCTCTCTTGAAGACTAACAAATTTGAGTTCATATCTTGCAATTTGAAGGGAAAAAAATTATCCAAGATCTCTCCAAAGAAGCTTTCATAAAGTCTCCATTGGCTTTTTGCCTGTTGACAAGTCACTGTAGTACAGTCGAGCTGTACATGTTTTCGTTTAGATGTTTTTGGAGCATTCCAAACTCAAGGTAATAGAGGATCCTCATGTCATTCCAAACCTGTAGCCATTTTTTCCATGTAGTTGCAGTGAATAAAGCTTAAAGATTTCAGGCTTCTTAAATTAATCTAAAGCACCATAAAAATTGAACAAACTAACTAACAAACACACAAACAACAACAACAAAAGCTGAGTTTTTCAACCACAAAAAAGTCCCAAATTGCTTTGTTCTCTATTCACAAAGACTTCTAAAGAAATATGATACCTTTAAAGTAATATGAAAACCTGGCTGCTACTTGTATTTAAAAATAGATATTATAATTTGTTCTGCAAAACTAGTTTATTTATTTTATTACCAAAGGTTTGTAAATATGAGTGGGTAACATGGGCAACACGTTGGCTCAAGGATGATTTATACTTCTGCATCAAACGAACGCGTATGGTCCGGTGAAGCCTTCGCTCAGTCGCACACCTCTCAAAAAATTTTGCAAGGATGCATAGCGCAAGCTCTGTGATTGGTCAGCTTGGTAGATGTGACAAGTGTGGACAATGCTGAGAGCCATAAACCTGATAGAGGAAGTGTTTACAAGTGTCGAGTAGGCATGGGCCGGTATAAGTTTGTGATGGTATGATAGCCGTGCATAAAAATATCACCGTTTCATGGTATCATGATATTGTGATCACTGATCTAAAATAAGTTCTTTTTAAGTGTCTGGGTAAAAACAACAACTTTTTCCCACATTAAGCACAATATATTTTATTTTAAGAAACATTTAAAATATTTTGGACCAGTAGCTTTTGATGTGGAGGGTCATTTTCTGCTGGAGATACTGTTGCCCTAAAAAACTAAATCAAATAGTCGCAAAAAACATGTTAAAAAAACAAACAAACTGTACATATACCGTAGGAACGGTATAATAGAAAATTCTGGCGGTTGTAAAACCTTGACTTTTTATAACCGCTGTAAACCTTGAAACCGGTTATCATCCCATGCCTTGTGTTGAGTCCCTTAAAGGAGCTCTAGATGGAAACTTTTGTTTTGTGTTTACCTTATGATTAAAGTTGTTGCTCGTCTTCCGGTTCTCGTCTCTGAATGAGTGAGTTTTAGCTACTACTACATTAAGGTAGCATTCTAAAAAAACAAACCTGATACTTAACCTACTGCCAACTAGCCTTTTCGGAAGTGTTATTGCAGAGCAACACAAACAGCTCACAGAAATATAAATCCATGACTATGAGCAAGGCACGCGCCGTGGGTCACGATGATCACTCGACGCAGAAGTATAAACCAGCCTTCACTGGGTAGCACTGTCATCCTACAGCAAGTATTTTGTGAACTCCCAGCTGGACCAAGAGGCCTTACTGTGTGGAGTTTGCATCTTCTCCCCATATTCATGTGGGTTTATTTGAGTGCTCTGGATGAACTAAATTGGTTCCAATGTACTGTTTGAGTGTGTGTGAATGTGAGAGTGCATGGGTCTTTCCCATCTCTTGGGTTTCATGAGTTTGTGCTCTCTTAGGGATATTTTGAGGGATGAAAGGCAACTGCAGTAAAACATGTGCCAGAGTACTTGGTGGTTCATTCCGCTGGTGGTTCGACCCCTGATAAAGCAGGGGCTAAGTCAAGGAAAGAGAGTAACCTGTTTAAATCTGATTCTCAAATAGGAAGCAACCATATGATTTCAGAAAACTATAGCATGCACAAATCATATTGTCCACTGCTAAGATGAAGCATTTGCATTTTCATTTTTTTTAGCTTTCAGTCCATTTTGATTGAACAAATGGCAAGCAGAATGAGATCAGTGCTCAAAAATACACTTTTTACAGGGTGTCCGCGGGGTCTTGAAGTCTTAAAATGTCTTCAATTTCAAAAACAAAATGTTAGGCCTTAAAAAGTCTTAAATTCACTGAAATATTGTCTTGTTTGTCCTAAATAATTTGTCTTAATTTTCCTTCGTTTATGTGAAGCTACCCAATCGATCCAACACATCCAGTCACCCACAACACAAAACTTCAAGAAAATCTCTATTTAAAACTAATATTATTACAGTCTGTTGTGCAGTTTAAGTTTTTTTAAAGAGTTGTATGTATACAAAAAAAGGTCTGCTTGTTTTGACAGTATTTAGACATTCGACATTAGAACTTTATTGTCATTGTAATTTACAAACAATGAAATTTGTTTGGTAGCTCTTTGACATCAGCACAACAAGGAATATAGAATAATATAGTATAAAATGGTGCAGTAATAGTACAGTAAAGTGTTAAGCATGGGGTTGTTCTCGCCTTCAATTCCTCAGCAGCTATTTGTTTCTGTATGTGTTAGGGGGAGATACAGGCTACTGCTCTTTCAAAGAAACTGTTCCTCAGTCTGTTTGTTCGTGCCCTGATTGTCCTGTATCTTTTGCCCAATGGAAGGGGTACAAACAAACTGTATCCTGAATGGGTTAGATTCTTGCTGATGTTGCTGGCTTACCTGTGTAGATGGCTGGTATACACTGTGTTCAGGTTGCGGTATTGGATCCTCTGGATTTAAAAACTGTAGCTAAGAAATAATTAATTAGAATAAGGTTTTTGTTGGGGCAAGTACAAATTCTTAGTGTTTAGCCCTATATAAGTCTTTAATTCCTGATGGTCTTAAAAGTCTTAAATTTGACTTGTTTTGAAATCCACCATGTAGTCGGAAGAAGAAAAAAAACTATTTTTTAAAACTCAAAACATGGTGAGGTTGTTTACACAAGATGCCATATTGGACACTCAAGACTCACATTTACTCAAAGGAGAGGTTCCTGGAAAAATGTCAATATTGCAACAAAAACTAGTTTTAAATATTTACTTTTCCATGTACTTGTTTTTAATGTTATCAGACAATCATTTTTATCTGGAGAGAGTTTAAAGGAAATATTTTTAAACATGAATCCTTCAAAAATGGTAGAATTGTTACAGTATAAAAAGTTACCCTTAAACTATTTTAGATTTATGTGTTATTTATTGCTGTTGTTGTCTTTGTTTTGTTCTATATTTATTTGTACTAATAGAAAAGTGATATTTATAAAATGTTGGGAATTTTGATTTGGTTTTGCCATGAAATATCCAGAGATGCCGATATGACAATAATTCAAAACTCTCGCTCTCTCCATATTAATTGTAAAAAAAAAAAGAATCTGTCTCAGTCTGACAGCATAGTATACATCCACAAGGGAGTGAAACAAGAACAATATAAAGCAGTAAGTTAAAAGTAAAAAGTAAGTTATGACATATTTTCCGGTTTTGGCTCGAAGAGATGACCGCACAATTGAAAATGATCCACTGAAATTGTAAACAACTTGCTTCTACATAATGCTTCATGCAGTACTGCTCTGTACAAGGTGTCATTGCCACAAGGTAGATCTGTCATCCCAATTTGTTAATTTCTGCACAATTTCTTGATTTGTCTTTAAATGCACACCTGTTCCCATTGTGTCTTATTAGATTTGGCTATAGAGGGCATCTCTCTCTCTTTCTCACTCACTCTTACTCTTTTTCCCTGAATACTCAATCTCTTGGTGCTGCTGCAGCCTCTGGTGCTTGTCCTGGATTCAGATCTATGTCCTGGATTAGACAGCCCCTCTGGAAGCCGTGTCAAACGTTGATGCACTCTGACACAGGGTCAACTTGTGCTCCAAAGAGTAATGTTTTACAGCTCCCGTGTTTACGACTGCCTGGGCATTCGCTTTAACTAGGTAACTTCAACCAAGCCTTAGCATCTTCACTGGTGTGAAGTTGTGACTTTTAGGACATCTGAAAATGTTTGGAGCAGAGGTTTCTGGAAATGGACGCTTATCTAAAGTCATACTTGTTTTCAAAAGCAGGAATCAAATGTTCAGTCCTTTCAGTAACATAATTTATTCAAATGTAAGTAAGGGAAGAAGATCTTTCAGGTGAACGAGAAACTGTCAGGTGTTGAAAAGCGTTCTGTCATCCTCTTGGGAGGCTGTTGTGTGTATGTTGCTCACGCATCATACAGGAAATTGCACATGCCTTCCCTTGACGTCTGAAAGCAATAGGTGAGAAGAAAGCATACAGCTGATTTTAAATGCCTCAGTGGATGCATAGTTGGCAGATTACTTGTTTTTAACCCTGTGAATTGCTGTGGAAGATGTGCCATGACAAGGTGTGGCAAATAGGATAAACTGTCAAACATTGATTTTTCCTTTCATTTTTTATGTCCATTCATAGTGTTCACCCCCACTTGCATTACTGTTCAATATACAGTACTGTGCAAAAGTTCTAAGCACTATACAAGCTTTGTTGGCCTAAGAATTGCACCCAAGACATTTTCTGAAATTATGTGCTGTGTAAAATCAGGCTTCATTTACCACTTTCCAGAGTTTTTCTTTAGCTTTAGAGTGTCATATCTTTATTTTTCTGTCCTGGTGATCTCATACAGCCTCTAGAATATTCAGGTCTGGACTCTGTTTAGGCCATTTCATGTCCTTATGTTTTCTTGCTCCAAATGTGATTTCATTGCAATTAGTGGATCATTATAATGCCTAAAATGAAAATTATTACTATTTCTTTCCAGAAGGAATGGCATAATGGATTTGTACTTTTTAATATTCAAAATTTCATCTATTTAGACAAATCAGTGATTCCTTGTTAATCACGGAAGTTGCGTTCTAAAAATAGCCTGCAATAGGTGAATTCTGAAAAGTAGTTTATTTTTTACTATTACAGTATTATATATGTTTTAAGGCTGTAAAACCTCTCACTGCACTCTTTATACACTTTCCTCAGATATACATGAACATTTTCACACTTTTCTCTCTTGTTTAAACTCTCGTGTAACTTCTACCTTTCTTTAGCATGTCCAAAAGTTCAACTGTTTGTGCGATGGTTAGCATCTTCTTCTGTCTTTTTGATGCTACCTTGGGTGCCTTTGATGGTGCAGAAGTGAAGTTTATTTATAAAATAATTTCGAGAGGATCACGTGCTTATGATTGCTTGCAGCTGGCCCCGCATTATTTAATTTATGATTCAACAATAAGACAAATCTAAAAGTACCCTAAGTTCCATATGACAGCCATCTTTGTTTTGAAGAATCCCAACTTTCCACCCCTACTCCTCGTCCTTTTCTAGATGGGTGGCACGGTGGCCTAGTGGTTAGCACTGTTGCCTCACAGCAAGAACGTCACTGGTTCTAGTCCTTACCAAGCCAGCCGACATTTCTGTGCGGAGTTTACACGTTCTCCCCGTGCTCAAGTGGGTTTTCCCCGGTTTCGCTAGTTTCCTCCAGCCGTCCAAAAACATGCAACTTAAGTTCATTGACTAATCCAAATCAGCACCATAGACATGCTCCTAGTAAATAGTTATCTCTTAAGAGCAATCACTATCTGTTCATTAGTTACTACAGCAGGGGAGTTCTCGAGATCTACCTGAGCTCAAACTCCCCTCTCGCCTTGCAATCGGGAGGGAGAATCCCACTGCCAGCAATCGAAGATTTATGTAAATTTGGCAAACTGAGTGCATTGTGTACTGCACAAAAGACATGGGACAGAGGAGATTTATTGACAATGGTCTACAGCCAATCAGGACGCAGAACACAATGCGCTGTTAAAAAAAAAAAAAAAGCATGTCAAATTGCACTTAAAACAATTCGCGAGACCACGAAAGGGCAACTGCGTTATGGCGAAGTACCACTATTGTAACAACACTTGTAGAAATGCAGCTCAAACCAGGGCAAACAGCCTCTCTCAAACTTTGTCTTTTACATGTCTTAAACAATTAAACCAAAATAAGTCTAACTTTACCTAACTCCTATCCTAACACACCACATCAACTGAATGATAGTTTGTTCACCCTGGATAAATCTCAAAAAAGAAAATTGACAAAGATGACTGGTTTTGTGGTAAAAGGTCACATATATCCATTATACCATCAGTAAAACTACATCTTTTGCACAGTACTGTATAATGTTGTTATTGTTTTGAAGAAAATCTTATATTTATAATTTGCCACCACAAAATGTCTCAAGGAAATATTGAGTTTGAGCTTTTCGGCACAAAATCCGAATATTAGATTTCTGTGATTGATGACTCTTCACTGTTAAATACAAACATAACTGTAGCTTAAACTTCCAACTGCTGCACACCAACTAGGACTACACTCTCAGTTGCATTAATCAAAGTTTTAAATTAAAATTTTCTCTAGACAATCAGTTTAAGAGAAAATTTCAGAAAGGTCGGCCTTAAAAAAGATTTCACATAAAGAGGTGGGCCTCGAAGTGAAAAAGGTAAAAAAAAGTACTTCTGTTTTAAATCCTCATCATTTACCCTTGCAAAATTACCAACTCTAAACCTAATGAGTGGTAGTGTAAAGGCATCTTTCTCACATACTATACTGTATTACTTTAAAAAAAAATCATTTTCTAGCAAATGTTTTCTTCAAATGAGTATTTTCCTGATTTCATCAATGTGATTTCCACTTTATTTCCGCTGAGTGAGATAGCCAAACTCATGACAGCTGGAATCAAGACTAGCCTCAGGCGGATTCTGTTCTATTACCAGTGCAGCTAGAGAGATGATCGCAGACAGCGGATATCTGTCCTCACATCTGCCCCTGAATTATGAACCGCATCACTGAAAGACAGCAAATTAAAAGTAAAAATAGACAAAAACTGCTACAGATGACACCTAACATTTTACTCTGATGCATGACTTTCCCAATAACATTAGTTAGTTATTACAATCCTAAAAAATGACCCCCCTTTTTAAAAAGCCCTCTGCAGAGGTGTGCTGAAAATGTATCACTGATTAAGAACCTGTCACAGTGTGCAACCTGAAATTAGAGCGTTTAATATGAGCAATAAGGGAAATGCATTTTCACCCTGTGAATGGCTTTTTAACAGTCTCTTTGTTAAATAAAAGTTAATGCATTTGGTTCAATTCCTGCAATCCATTTGCTTTTATTTAATATTAAGCACATGCTGTTCAGTCTTCAAGGTTCGACAAGAGTACATCCCCTTCCAGGTTTGCCGTTTTATCCATTCTACATAGTGATTGCTTCATTCAGATGAGATGTCGGTGTCTGTGTGAGCACCAAAAATGTCCTCATATGATTGCATTTCCTCATTTACATGGAAGTCAGTGAATCAGCAAACTGTAACACAATATAATTTGACTAAACATTGGTTCTAAGAGGGGTCTCATGCCATATGATCAATCGCTAGATCATCATCTCACTGTAGATGAGGCAGTCAAGGATGCTAGGAAGACTAATTATTAGTTTTTTCATTGTCAGGAAAGGAAATGCCTTGTATGGTCTAGGCATGGGCCGGTGTAAGTTTCTGATGGCATTATAACCTTGGATAAAAAAATATCACTGCAAATATGATTGCAAGTTGTGCAAAATGCAGCTGCAAGGCTTTTAGCCAGCACCAGTAGGAGGTCGCACATTACTCCTGTGCTTAAGGCACTTCACTGGCTTCCTATTAGTTTTAAAGTAAATTTTAAGATTCTGGTCATTACATATAGAGCTCTGCATGGTCAAGCACCCCTATATATTCAAGATTTACGTTGTCACTCATGTAGCCGGTCTTTGAGGTCTTCTGGCAAAGACCCTTTAGCCATTCCTAGAGCTTGTCTTAAGACTAAAGGTGACCGTGCCTTCTGTGTTGTGGTCCCAAGGCTCTGGAACTCTCTCTCTCTTTATCACTGAGAAATCTGGGATCAGTTGAACTTTTTAAAAAACACTTAAAGACGCATCTTTTAGGACAAACATTTAATTAACAGTATTAGTGTTTCTGTACTGTAATGCACTTTGTGACTCAATGTCTGGGAAAGTTGCTAATTTAATAAACCTCACTTACTTACTTAAAACTTACTTACTGTATAACAGTATTGTGATTACTGCTCTAAAACAAGTTATTTTTAAATGTCCTGGTAAAAAACAACACATTTTCCCCATTAAACACAATACATTTTATTTTAGGAGACATTTATAATAATTTGGAACAGTAAACATCTCAGGCTAAATAATTCAAATATATCATTGACATTTGCTATCTTCATTAGTTTCAATAACACAAGATCTCTTTACAACACATTAAAAACCTTTCATATACCTTAGGAACGGTATAACAGAATTTTTAGAGGTTTTAAAACCTTGACTTTTCCAAACCACGGTAAACCTTGAAACCGCTTATCCTCCCATGCCTAGTATGGCCTTGATGTCAGTGGTCTTTTATGAAGAAAACTCACCTGGCCTTATGGTAGGGTTTACCACCTTCCTTCGCATCATTTGTATCTCCCAGTACCTTTTGTTACAATATCTGACTGTAGTTTTTGTATTCAGGAAAAAAAAAACATAGAGTTAGATATTTGGAGTAGCGCTTGCATTTTAGCCCTAAAACATGAAACGGTTTCCTTAAATTCCTGAAATAGGCTCAGTACAGGGCAGCTTAAGTAATTAGTTGCTGCTAATTGGCTAAGTTATGTTGAGTCCACAGTTTAATCATCAATTTGTTGCTGTGGATATTTTCTGTTCTTGCTAAATGGGGGGGAACCCCCTCTCCAATTCTGCGGTGTTGTTTGCCTATGTTGGATCAGCGAGGCAACTGTGTAACTTATGATACACCTTTTTATCATTGTTTAGCAGTTGGCTTTTTAATTCTTTCTCCCACAGCTCATTCCAGACCTTTCATAGCGTCCTCTGCTTTGAGTGGTCCCCGGACACCTTTTTCATTTTCTCACATATTTACTCAAGCGGCAACATGTACAGCCACACAACAGGGCGAGAACCTTTAATTGCTTTATTTCTCGTATTAATTCGGATTCCAGGTGGAACTGCGGAGGGGATTAAGTCCTGTTTACTGTCTGCAATGCACCGGATGAAAGGCTTCGATCTGAAGGGGGGATTTCTCCTGCACCGCTACTTAATCGAGCTATTCAAGTTTCTCTCTTTCCCATTCGTCTCCAATTTGCTATTATCTTCAAACGAGCCCAAGATGGCGTGTGTTTGAAAGCTTTAAAGGATTTCATCATTCTTTTTTTCTGTCTTTTTTTTCATCTGCGCGAACTGTGAATTAATTTCACACGGAGATGTTTACAAATGCTCACATATCTCTGTCAATACAGTCAGCAAAAGCAGTTTCCCCCACAATTCATGGCTACGCTATTGGCGCGGTTTTAAAATTTGCCTTTTGAAGCACATCGACAGACACTAACACTTGACTGAGATGAGCAGATTTCTTAGCTTGACCACTGGAAGGCCTTCTGCGGGTTTCAGAAATGTTTTGACACTTAACTCTGCACACAATTTCAAACATGTATTTTATTCTTTAAAGAAAAGGAGGATTTTTCAGTATATATTAACAGGAATGTAAAATCTTATAACAATCTGTGACCGTTTTTTTTTTTCAGACTGGCATTTAATACAGAGCCTTTGTGCTAGTTATAGGTAAAAAATATAGAACATTGTAGATTATATCCATATGGAAGTAGTCAGTAGTAGGGCTGCGCAATATATCATTTAAGCATCGATATCGCAATTTGCGAATCTGCAATAGCCGCAACACAGGATCTGCAATGTCAAGTTAATTAACCAGAAAACAGTTCAGAACATGGAGTTTAAATCTAATCTAATAATATGAAAGACTTTGAATGTGTTTTTTTAAGACAAATGACTGCAAGATTTCAAGTTAATTTAAACCAATTGGGGCACAAGAAATTGTTTGCTGCTTTAACAAATATTAATTGTTTAGTTATTGATTGCAATATTGACTATATGCAGTGTTATTTTACATTTTACATATTGAATTTCTATACTTCAATACTGTTCCACTCTACCAAAAACCTTATTTCATTTTTATTTTTGTTCTTTTGTTTTCATCTGTGCATAAATTTATTTTTATTTAGCATAATTTAGTGTATTTTATGCAGATGCACTTCCTCCCCTACAAATCAGTTCAATCAATATAAAACTAGGACTTCTTTACAAATAAACATCTTGTGAAACTATTCATAATCGGGATATATCGCAGAAAATCTGAATATTGCAGTGTAATTTTTTTCAATATTGTGCAGCTCTAGTCAGTAGTAGGCATGGGGCTGGTACATGAATCTGATGGTATGATAACCTTGGATAAAAATATTGCGGTTTCACGGTGTTGTGATTACTGCTCTAAAATATATTCTTTTTTAATGTCTGCGTAAAAAACTAAAACTTTTTTTACCCTTTGAACACAATATATTTTATTTTGAGAAACATTTAAAATATTTTGGAGCAGTAAACATGTCAGACTAAATAATTCAAATGGATCATTGACATCTGCTGTCTTCATTAATATCATAAACGGATTTCTTTTTGACAATTTAAAACGCCATCTTGTAATGTCTTTTCTGCCAGAGACACTGTTGTTCTTTAAAAAACAAACAAACTTAAAAAAAAATCTTACATATACCTTAGGAATGGTATAACAGAAAGGTTGGGCGGTTTTAAAACCTTGACTTTTCCAAACTGCTGTATACTGCGTGAAACTGTTATCGTACCATGCCTAGTGTTCATCACCAATGTGCCTTTAAGAACAAAATGAAATGCTTTGTTTTCCAACTCAATAAGAGGCATGCTGATTCCATTGTGGGATTAATCTTGACAAGCTTGCTAAAATGCAAATGAAGAAATTGTCTTATTAAATCATATTTTGTGAGATTAGTTTCACATTATGTTCTGTTTAAAATGTAAATGTTTTTATCCAGTGGTAATGTTCATATTTGCCATCTGTTGAATGCTATAAACATAAATCTGTCTCTGAGCCATTCTTGTGCATAATGCAAAGCTTCTTTTTAACACTTGAGTATGAGGAAACTGTAGTATAAAGATGAATGAAATAATGTTTTATAGCATGTGTGTCTTAGTGATGAGCATAAATGGGCAATGGAAGACTAATTTTATATTCAGGTGTTAGATTGGCTCTTTTGAATTTATTGAAGGCTAGTCATTTTTTAAAGGTGCTGTATGTAAGTTTTGACTCTTCTCAAGCATAAAAATACCATAATATTGTTGTTTTAACCATAAGTTTTCAGATTTTTGAGAAACAGGCTAAGTGAAAGTTCATGTTTATTTGAAAAGCAGTGCTAAAGTCAGATGTTTTGCTTTGAAAATGTGCTTTCCGTGCCAGAACAGCTGTCTTTGTTTTGGTCATTTAACCCGCCTAATGCAAGTTTAGCCAATTATTTTCCCCTTAACCTTGTGTAGCAGATTCTGAAATGAGACACAGATTCAGAGTTCCACATGAGGTGGTTATCAATTAGAAAATAATATAAATATTACGAACATAAACATTCGGTGAGAAGGTTTTGTTGTAGTTGTGTAACGGATCACAAGTCTCACGGTTCGGATCACACTACGGTTTTTGAGTCACAGATCGGACCTTTTTTTGGATCAGCAAAAAAGAAGAAGACAAATGTCATTAGCCTTCCATTTACACAAAAAGATTACAGCAAAAACCAATGGTTTTAACAAACTGAACTTAGAACCTGTAATTTTAATACAAATAAAAATCCGGAATGAACCAGCTAAAAATATAAAAACTTTCAATACAAATTTTTTTTTCGCTACTGTTGCTTATAGTGCTTAATATAGAAATCTAACATCTTGTACAACAGATCATATTTATTTTCAATTAATGATTCAACAATTCACACATAAAACTTCATGTTTCATTATAGGTGGTTCATTTTTGAAAACCTATTCAGTGACATAACTTTGGTTGTTTGTCGCCACCCATTGGTTACACAATGTAATTGCTACAACATTCACCAGCGTCAAGTTCCATTAAACAGTGATCTTTACCATAAACATCAGTGTTTATATCTGAACTATAAACTGTTCTCCCAGTACTTCTGTGTTATTTAATTGTTTGTAACTAACTGAAAAAGTGTAACAACTAAATCTCTCTTGATCAAACACAGATTTGAATGCAACGCTTCAAAGGATTAATAAAGATATGCAAATCAATATCATTTATAATTTATGTGTGCTGGTTGGAATCACATTCTTTTAATGTTTAATTGTGCAGCTTTACACTAAATGCATTATTGCTGGCGAAACAAACAGTGACAGAAAATACCGTAATCATTATATTATTCTCCGTCATCATTATATTTTACCGGGGAGCCATACACGTGATTTGAATGACATGAGAGATGAACTCTCTGCAATTATTATCAATCCGTCGGTCATTTTGGTTTCGAACTGTTGGGTTATGATCCATTACACCCCTATTACATTGTAACCCCATGTCCTGACAACACACTACGTTACAAGATTTGCATTGATAAGCAATTTGTCTATTTCCAGACGAAACATGAAAGAAATTTAAATACAGCCATTCAGAAGCACAGAATAGTTAAATTTTTATGTTTATAATCTAATTAATACATATAAAAACCTCTTTAACATTATTAAATGTACATGATGAATCACTTATATGTGTTGGCTTGCACTAAAGTTCCATTTCAAACAGTTCATTTCAAATTATAAGCATTTAACATTGAAAAAAGCACATTAGGTGTACCTGAGATGTCCGTTTTCTTTTGTTCAGCTGCAAAAAATAGAAGCTGTTTCCAAAATATAATTTTAAGGTGTTGGTTAGAACCAAAGCTCCTGTTAGTATGGAACATTGCCTCTATCATGCCATTACTTTTCATTACAATGTGGCTTAAATCAGTCTTTAGGCTTGACAATCAGGCACACTGCTGTTGGTGTCGCCAATCTGGCAACCTGCGCTTTTGTTAGTTTTAAACCAGGTGTGCAATACCTAGTTCAACCACTGGGTATCAAATTTACACACTGCACCTTGAATAATTTGTCAAGGTTTCATTGCAATTTTTACAGTACTGTTTAAGATTCTATCTGTGATTTTTTTTTTTTTTTTTTTTTTTTTTTTCTTTTTTTTTTTTTTCACATTAACAGTTTACTAGAACCCTACTAATAATTTAATGAAATCTTTCTGACATATTTACACAATGTTTCATTTCTTTACCCTACAGCTGTTTTCTGTCCCTGTTGCTGGTTGCTGCTGTGGTGTGGAAGATCAAACAGACCTGTTGGGCCTCTAGGCGACGAGAGGTATGTCACAAAACATAAAAAGCATCCCATTTCATGTGAATAATCTAATGTTAAAGGGCCATCATACAATTTGCCCTAGGAATTTTAAAACAGCCAAATATCTGCTGATTATGTCATGTTCAATGCATTGCATCACTTGACGTGAATCTGTTCTTATTTGTAGTGCTGTTTTTTCCTTCTCATGGAATTTGATTAGATGCTGAGACGTACATATAAAGCCCTGTCAGCCACATGAAATAGCTTAGCAGAGTCCAGTGCTTACAAACATGCCCATCTTCCTAATTAGAGGCCCTTATGAGCCAATTAGCTCTGACAAGAGTTATCTAATGCAGTTTAGAGCAGACTGAACGATAAGCGCAGCAGATGTCTGCACATCGTGTAGAGTGATGCCATAATTTCACCATTTCTCCAGCCTTTCTTCATTTTACCGTAGCAGTTTTAGAAGCAATCGATGTGTTTTGAGGGATAAATTAGCTCATTTGCTAATCTAAAAGTACCCTGAAGTTACTAGAAGATATTCACAGGAATGGTTGGCCAATATCTTAGTGTCCATAATGCATTTATTCCATTTAACGGCCAGAATTGACGTTGATAATCAGGGATGTTGCTCTCTTTTGCCTCTGTCCTAATTGATGTATGGGAATAAGCAAGAGTTATGACTGCCGTGATCCAAAGCTGCATTTATCTAAAGAATTAAATCCAATAATGTGTGATGGGGGCAGATGGGCGTCCACCATTAGCATTCGGCTCACTGCAGAGCTGCACTCCACAGGTTCAGATTATCTGTTTGTTTCTGCCCTCAAGTACTCTCAAAAAAGCTTTTATCTTTTAATTTGAAATGATTGAAAAGTTTGAGGAGGCACTCCAGAAAAATAATTGCTTCTGAAAATGTATTTTCTCCTTCCTTTTTGTCTTGATCAAGAAAGAGCCTTGGTGACGTGCGTCTCATTTTGGCGCCAATCATTTGACAAGGTTACGTTGTTTTTTTATTTATTTATTTTTGTCTTGGCAGCATGGGACTGGTGGAGACGGAAATGAAACTAACAGGGATTTTTGTTGAGGCTGTTTCCATCGCATGCGAATGGTGGTCATTTATTGCTTTATAACTTTCAGCTCGGATGATCGTATGCGAAGAAGCCGTCCTGCTCTGTGCCCTCTCCTTTGAATGCCTTTTGTCCTGACTGACTTTTTGAAAGACGCGAGTTGAAAGCAGAGGACATGTTTATAACTTCCATTATGCAAATGTTCTCCACTACACTGAATTTGGCCGAGAGATCAAACAAGGGAATATCTAAAAAGCAGCAGTGCTCAACACAAATCAGAGTGCTTGCCTTTGATTTCGTTCAGTGCGTCGTTCCCCAGAAAATTCTAGAGAACATCTTCTTGTCATCTGCCCGGATATTTGCCCAGTTGCATTTGCCCTTTTTTGGGTTTAGCTTTAGTCCTTGTGTTGAAGCCCGGCACTTGCAAATCTGGCTAAAACTATTCAGGTGGCAAATTTCATGGATATTATGATATATTTAATCTTTCAATGGACAATAAATTCTCTTATTCAATTATATTTAATGTTTTATGCACACATAAATGTTTAAATGCCACATTTATTTAACAAAACTACATCAATATTGTTATATTATGAAAAGAAATATGTTGTAATAGCCTTTTAATTATTATTTGAATATATTTTAATTTATTACTGTGATGGCAATCCTGAATTTTATCTATAGTTGTTCCAGGTTTTTTGTTTTGTTTTGATTGAATAGAAACTTGTATTGCACAAAATCTAAAGATGTTTTTATTTATTTATTTTTATTATATAATTAAACTGTAGTTTACAAATTAGGACCAAACAGCACACACACAGTTTTATGAACAACAAATATTAACTTGACTTTTAGTTGATCATTTGGTATCAGAAGTGGCTTATATAAAAGGCAAAGGCCCCTAGATTATGTTTATTTTACCAAAATAAAATATGATCATGCCTTGATTTATTAATTATCTAATTAGGACAGTAAGGTCTGACTTTGCTTAGACAAAAGTCTTGCCACTTAATAGAAATAATGTACAGTATAAAATATAAAGTCATGGTGCAGTGGGAAAAGATTTATGTTGTGTATGACTTATGAGCTTGGAGGACTACTTCCATTCATCTCTGCAATAACTCAAATAACTTATTAATAAAGTCATCTGGAATAGCATAGAAAGCGTTCTTGCAGGACTCCCAGGGTTCATCAAGATTCCTTGGATTCATCTTCAATGCCTCCTACTTCATTTTACCCCAGACATGCTCAATAATGTTCATTTCTGGTGACTTGGCTGGCCAATCCTGCAGCACCTTGACCTTCTTTGCTTTTAGGAACTTTGATGTGAAGGCTGAAGTATGAGAAGGAGCGCTATCCTGCTGAAGAATTTGCCCTCTCCTGTGGTTTGTAATGTAATGGGCAGCACAAATGTCTTGATACCTCAGGCTGTTAATGTTGCCATCCACTCTGCAGATCTCTCGCACGCCTCCATACTGAATGAACCCCAACACATGATTTTTTTTCTTCCCAAACTTGACTGATTTCTATGAGATTCTTGGGTCCATTCGAGCTCCAATAGGTCTTCTGCTGTATTTGTTATGATTGGGATGCAGTTCAACAGATGATTCATCGAAAAAATCTACCATCTGCCACTTTTCCGAATGATCAACTAGAAGTCTTGTTATTATTTGTTGCTCTTACAACTGGGATCTACGACAAGACTTTTGTCATGTAGTCTATGCGCTAACGATTTGTCTGGCCAAACATTTGAATTGACGTCGTAAGGTAAAAGACAAATTACCTTTGTGAAACCACATAACATTTCACAGTGGTATAAAGATTTCAAAGTAAGTCTTGGTGTGACATCTCTGAAAAGTGTATACTAGCTTGTGTTTAATGAAGGAAGAAATACATTCTGTGTCTCGGATTTGATTAATCACTTTAATGTTATGGCGTTAGTCTGTATATGTGTGTTTCAAACTGATGTTAAGTGATAATGCTGAGCAGGTGCATTAGAGGACTGCCGTCTGATGCCGGAGGGCTTGATAATGGTGTTTTGCATTTACTGCAGTGGAACATTACATGGGCAGAGTCACTTACGTCGTTGTCTTTTGAACCTGTGGGTTGGTTCAAATTCGTGTAGGTGATTAACATTTCTTTCAGCATGTGAAAATGCAGAAATAAATTTATTCTATAGCTTTTTTTATTTTTATTTTTTGTTGAGTTTTCAGGTGTCATAGCTCTCTGCCTGGGGTTATTCCTGTGCTGCATGATACAACAGATCAATCTTCAGAAAACAAGGCATCTGTTGTCTTTGTGGGGGAAATATTTATCTTGCCATTTTGGAGAATGAATTATCAACAGCCTGGTTTCTTACAGCTAGAAATTAGACAGTGGGAGGGAAGATTACAGAAAGTACAATTAAACCATCTTATCTTTGCTCTCCAGTGAGCAACACAAACAGGTTTGTCTATGGGCATCGCCCTCGTCCGCCCTCGTGTTTTATGATTTGTCTTATTGAAAGAAAGAAAAAAACTCTCCCACTGTTCGGACCAATGATTGCAAACCCCATGCTGAAATGAAAAATTAAATGAACAAGGCGGAACAGGGGTGATTAAGAATAATGAAACCGTGTCGTCCTGAGTTATTGAATTTCGTCTAACATGCAGTCTCATCCAATTCACTTCTGCGAGTGCCTGAAGAGGAGCAAATATACTCATAATGAAGGTTACATGCCTCTGCTGTGCCCTATCGCGTTATCATTTAGGCAATAGGATGTTTTAATCGATTCAGATGAAACTGCAAATAGATGGTTTCTCGGTAGGATGATGTCTGTTGACTCTTGTTTGAGTTGTTAACGTGAAGATTTGCACTCCAGACGGATTTAGCATTTAGTTTTTGTGTCTGACCTGTCTGAACAAATTATTGGGAGACTTTTAATAGGTTCTGTTGTGTGCACCGGTTTTAGAGTGGCTCTGCACCTTTTCAAGAGTGCAGATGACGGAAGTCTGTACTAAATGTCAGTGTGGAGCAAGAGGAATGACTTGTGTAAAACAGACGGCGAGGGCATTGACATTTCACAGTACAATGTCATACAGTCTGCACACACAAAAACACTTTTAAGGGTGTACTCACATTAGGCTATCCGTTTGAATAGTTTAAGGACTGTTCCATATGGATCTATAACTCATTCTTACTTGTCAATGAATTTAAACTGTTGCAGTTTGTCAAAGATGCTGAGCATCAAAAGCAGTGAATGTGTTCAGCGAAATATTCGGCCGTTTGTCACTGCATCCCAAATTACTCAAAATAATACACAGCAACATTACAGAAGCAGTCTTTGTTGTACTGAGCGAGAGCAGTTCTCTTTCTGTTTTCTTCTAAGCAATCGCATTGATGATGCAAGTGTGTTGGGCTCAGAAACAAAAATGTAATGTGAGTGTGGGTAGTCAGGGAGGGGGGACCCTAGTGCCCCAGCTTGAATCAAGGCAACCGTGCCTAGTGTGAATTCTTCCTAAAGACCCATTCACACAAAGCACAATGACTGTAAATTTAATCAGAAATATCTTTGCGTCGACAATGGCAAATGATCATAATTGTTTATTTTTAGATTATGTGACCAGCAAGGCAAGTGTATTTATATAGCACATTTCAAACACAATGGTAATTCAAAGTGTCTACATAAACAAGAATAAAAGAAACAAGTCTAAGAAATAAACAAGAAAGAATAAAAATGAGATAAAATTAAATTAATTTAAAAACAGATAAAATAGATACAAATGTGTTAAAACAGGTTTAAAAGAAATGAAAAACAAACGAAAGACATACAGTAATAGTTCAATCTGTCGGATGTAGCAAAGCGCTCATTCAGTAAATGCACAGCTAAACAGATGTGTTTTAGTCTTGATTTGAATGTGCCTAATGTTGGAGCACTGACTCCAGCAATAGGGGCCATAGTAGAATTTTTACTCGTTAAAAAATAAATTCGATTTTTTTTTTGTGTGAATTGTAATGACAAATTGCTCCGAAACTTTTGTCCGTCATTAAAAAACAATGTTTTTAACAGTTTGATTTAATAAAAAAAATTATAATAATAAATAATTTATTTATTTTTATTACATTTTTTTTTTTGCTTCTCGCATCCGAAAAAGAGATTTGAGAGGTGTTTTGACCGTTCAGAGCCACCATGCAAGCAAAAAGCTAAATGCAGAATGCCTTCATTTGAGTGTTGTTGCTATATCTAATGGAAAAAAAACAAACAAACAAAAAAAAAAAATATATATATATATATGTGTGTGTGTATTATGTTAACGTCTACCCCCACCCCAAACCTAAACCCGACTGTTTTAATCCAAAATATTAATTATTGTTATACAGTGTCATAAATAATGCTGCTAGATTGATGTGCATATCGCGCTTCCAGCTGGCTGCATATCCAATCTAGATTTTACCTCATTTGAGCTACATATAACTTTGTGACAAACACAGTGCATAAAATAAAGACAGACTGTGGCAGATAGTTGAGAACCCCTATATGCTGGATTGGCGCACCTCTACCTTGCTACGATTTGATCTGTGTGTGTTTGTGTGTCCATACATTTGACGTACTGCTCAGACATTATAATAGAAAGCATGGTCTGTTTTTGGTCTGTTACTTCAGACCAAAAACTGTTACTGACACATCAACGAGGCCACCATCTATTATAATGTCTATAGGTACTGCCAATCTCTGTTCAGGATTTGTTTACATACATGGATATGTGAAGTATCACAAGCAATGTATCAAAATTCCACAAATTTTTTTAAATAAACTTTGCATTTCAGGATAATCGTTGTGCAGCTCTTTGAAAAGGAGGAGAACGCTCCTTCCTCTCTATGCAGCCTAGTATTAAATTAACACAATATGTCTATTCCCCTTTCTTTATCTACTTTGATGAAGAGAGGGTAACAGAGCATCTCTGCTTGAACTGACTCTGAAATGTTTTGCGTTTTTTTCGTCATGGATTAATTAATACGCAACTGACTCAGTGTGCAAGGTTCATTTACGTGACAATTTTTTTTGCATATGAATACGGAAAAAACACATACAAAAATGTCGGACTTCAGTTTGCAAAGAACTTTAGAATTTCTTATTTACTTGATCCTAATAATCTGAGTGATTAGCAGATGTCCTCAACTATTAGCGGATCTGTCTAGTGAATTAAGCTTGTGACATGTAATAAACCTAATCGAACATGTTTATAACATTGACAGATTTTTATTGATTTTAATAATATAATATAATATAATATAATATAATATAATATAATATAATATAATATAATATAATATAATATAATATAATATAATATAATATAATATAATATAATATAATACTCAATTAGTGTTGGCAGACTTTGGTTAAGGCATTTTAGCCAAATGACCAAAACAACATTTCCAATGTTTTACAATGTGCTCGCTCTGCTGGTTTGTCCATTAATGCTGTCCATCGCATCTATTCTTATCATCGCATGATCTGTTAAAACCGAATCACATGACTTTTTTATAGCGCATACTGGAATTTATTCGGTAAAAGTGTTTCCATTGTAGTCTATGCACGTTTTTTCTTATCGAATAAAAAGTTTATCCAACTTATTTGTATGCATTTTCAAAATGTATGAACATCTTGGCATTTACATCAAACATTTTTTACGTGATAATCGAAAATTCACATAAAAATAGATGGATGAAAACATAGCTACTGGTGTCTTGATTATTTTATGTAAAACATGTTTTATTATAATTTGGTATAAACTGAGATTGGCTTTAAGATTAAGGTTTTTTAAAGAGTGATCTATAACTTAAATAATCCAGTTTGATGAAGAGAATAGAGATGCATTCTCACATGCAGAAGCAGTTTGTCTGCCTAACCATCATTTTATGCACTGTTACACACCTAATATATTTAAATCCAATTTTTTAATGGTTAACACATTAGTGTTAAGGAATAAAGTATACACATATTAAGTGACTGTGGTGGTCTTGGCTGTTGATATCTGCATCCATTTTAGGCTACTATAGACAGGGTAAATTTATGTAGCCGGTATTATATTCCAGGGCTGCCGAGTACATGCTTGGCTTTTTCTGGAAGTATCCATTATTATGAAAAATGAAGAAGTTATGATAAAACTTTTTATCTCTGCGATAGGGCCATGTGTTATAAAGCAGGTTTCTCTTTCAAGGGCATCAGCAAACTTCAGGCAATGGGAACCGAGAGTTTTATCCTCTTTAATATTAATTAAAGGTCATAGTTTCAGCCCCAATATAAAAGCAGTCTTTCTGGCCCACAGCCCGAGATGTGGATTTATGAATGTGAAAGAGAAGTGAGCTATTGCTCTGCAGTATGGCGACTCTACTCTAAATCTAATTTAGAGTTTTCAATCACTTTGAGTGATGATTATTCATTAATAATTGTTTGGTTGGTTATAGACATTTAGCATGTCAATGATATGATAATTGGCCTTAAGCTATTGATGTTTTCAAAATCTAGACATCCTCAACTAAGCTATAATTAAAACCGAGCCTTATTACTTAGCTTAATGAATGAGCCACAATCCCTTGTGACACAAATTGGTCAGGAAAGGACACATTATGCAGATGGCAAGAACCCGATGGAATCAGGACGACACGGATGCTTCTGCTCCTTCTCCAGTCTTGCAGAAAAGCAGCTCTGATCATTCTGCAAAAAAAAAAACAAAAAAACATTTCTGCCCGTAATGAGAGCCTTGCAAACGGCCACAACCATTTATGACTCTGAACACAGAGGCTCTGCTTCCACTTCATTCATCACACGCTCACAAGGGAACCTTTAGCCTATGACAAATACTCGCCCTCGCTTTTCAAGTTCAGCTGTGGGAACTCTCTCAGAGTTTGTTAAATCACAAGTTCACACAAACCGATATGTGCAAATGATACATGCATTGCTCAGAGTTGCAGCAGTTCTCTCTGAATGAATAGATCTAAACTAGAACCATTTGGTTGGAGATATTGAAGCAAAGACATGCTTTTCTCACTCACTCACTTTCCTTTGGCGTAGTCCCTGTTTTATTAGGGGTTGCCACAGCAGAAAGAACAGTCCATTACTGTAGCATATGTTTAGAGTGCACAAACTTGTGAACACACTTTCAACTACGGCTAATTTAGTTCATCTGATTCTCAGGCGAGTCTTGTTGAGAACATGCAAACCGAGTCGGGCCTCCTATCCACTAAGACTATGCTAAGGCATGCTCTAAATTAATCCCAAATATTTAATTTCCACTTTGTCTGATCACACTTTATGATCCAACCTACTTTCTGTATCACCATTGCTGCTTTTTGCAGTGCTTAAAGAAATGGATGCATTTGCTTTCGCAGTTTAGCTGATTTTTTTAGTGCACTTTGACATGCCACATTGTGTTCTGCATCCTGATTGGCTGTAGACCATTGTCAATCTATCTCCTCCTAAACTAAAATTCAATGTTTACTTACAAAGCGACACCACCTACTGGTCTGGCATGCGTTATACATTGCTTTACTCATCTGTAATACATACAGTATGTACTCATCTGTAAAGGGAAAACCTTCTGTTTTAATTCATCAGGTGTCGTTAAATATATTTTTAATCTACAAGCATGTTGGAAATGCGCTATAAAAATGCTCTCCTACATCTTTCATTCAGCATGAATCCAGACTGTAAATAGCACGAATGCATGTGGCACTGTGTCTAGCACTATGGGCATGAAGAGTAATAAGAAGGCTGGAGATCTGCATTGTACTAAGGGGTGACTGAAAGCTTTTTAAGTATAAGTATTGACAGGTAATCATTTCACCAGTGATGATATTGGACTAATGCGATCATATTTTATGGACCTGGTTGGATCTCTGGCTACAGTGTTTTAAACAAACTCCAGCTTATTTATGGAACCAATCGGGCATCCAGCCAGAAGTGCATTACAATAATCAGGTCTCAAAGTTATGAATGCATGGTCTAACATATCTGCATCTAGTATATTCTGTAATTTGGACATTTTTGAAGTGGAAAAATGCAGTGAGGTGCTCAGTGGGCCACATCCTTTGTTCCAGGGGATGTACAAACTACCCCAAAGAGTTTTAATATTTAGCAATGAAATTGAAGGATGTGTCTATCATGCAATATGTTATCAGAGCTACTGAAAGATTACTTTGTATTTCAAGTTTTCTATCACATTTTCTCTTGTTCATGTTTTGTAGGGAATTTATTATCATTCATTAAATATCTGATTCTACAGTTTTATTTTTGTTAATTTAATTGGTGTGGTAAAGGGCTTCAAGTCAAGCCAGGTCCTCTTTATTTCAGGAGCACTTCATACAGTGTATATTGTGTCAAAGCTGGTTGACAATAGATAAACAGGAAAAAAGATATAAGGCCATAAAAGTATTGGCTGGTATCAGAGTGGTAGTACAATTCTAATGTATTTATAGTAAGATTCAAACTGATTCGGTTCCATTGAATAACTATTGAAGGACAATCCACTGAACGGCAGCTCTGCGGACAGCAACCAGGCAAGCCAGAGGTGACCGTGGCAAGCAACTTAATGTCCACCAATTGATGGAAATTCATATGAAACCTTGGGAGAAAACAGACTCAGGGGGATCAGGGGATCAGTCTCTTCTGTCCAAACGGAAAAGAGGCAGAGCAACAGTCTAAAACCATCAACAGAAAGCATCCATTGGGGAGGAAGTACAGGTCCAAGTCAGTTCCTGGTTAGTGTTCATACTGACTAATGTGTTCTATGTAGTGACTCATTCATCAATATCTCTGATCATGTTGTGCTGTGTTGAGCTTTTTCATTTTGCACGACAACCATCAGTTCTGGATACAGACTGGATCCAAGATTATGTGAACCTCGTGAAAAGGAGAGACTAACATGACAATATATGCCACTCTTCTTACAGTGTTCCCCATTCCACTTGGCTTGATTAATGCAGCCTAACAATCCTTTATAGGATATGAATTTTAAAGTTTGGTGTTTGTATTTTGGGTAGACAAGTGTAAAGAGGCATGTCTTTAATCTAGATTTAAACTGACAGAGTGTGTCTGCCTTTGTGCAGAGTGCAGAACTGCGGTCCTCCACGAATCGAGTTTGAGACCTATGTTGTAAAGCATTATAATTATCTAGCCACAAAGTCATGAAAACATGAATGAACTGTTCCGCATTAGACATTGATAGCATATGTTGGAGTTTGGCAAAAAAATAAAATAAATAAAAGTAAAAAAATGTAGTTATGATGTGCTGCCATAACATACCATCCCCAAATTCTTGAGACAAGGACTTTACTGAACATTCATGGTTATGGAGGGATTATACTTGTAATGTTTGATACCATTTACTAATCTGGCTCGTTTTATGTATCGCAAATAGCTGAAAAGTGTGAATTATGTTTTTGTTTTTAACATTTAGGTATAGTTTTTTAATTTGCATTCAATTTTCGTAGTGGCTCACCTAGGAGAGGCTGTTATACTGCGGTATCCACTTTTACTTTAGCTTCTTTGTTTAAGAGGCATCAATAACAAGAGGAATAAAAGTTGCAGTCATGTTAGTGCTCACTCCAGGCTTTTTGCTGCTTAAAGCTCAGCAGTAAAGATAAATCTGGGACATTTATAGAGTGATGGTGCAGACTAAAATTAGTTTGATCTATTTTGTAATAGAGTATGTGTTTGCATATTTAGAAGCCTATAATGTAAACATGTGTGCTTTTTTGAATAATAGACATGCTAGTGACTGATGTTTTGTAAATGTTTTAGCTCTTCGGCTCATTGAGGGGCTTTAATTTGATCAAAACTACAGTAACAAAGTATTATTGTAAAATTAAATTCTATTAAGTTAAAGTGTTTACTTTGAGAGTCTTTTTTTAAATAAAAAAATCTTAATTTTTAGCTTTACACAAGCCTCCAATGTCCCACAAGCCTTTAGAAATCATTCTGATGCTCTGCTTTGATCAAGTATAATTGTTACTCAATTCAAAATAATGGTTGTTATGTGTGGAAACAAATATTTTTCTGCTTCATGTTTGTAGAAACCTTTATGCAGTTTGTTTTTTCAGGGTTCTTTGGTAGTTTTTAATGGTAATATATCATATTTAGACAAAAAAATATAAGCAAACAGCTATTTTCAGCATTACTATAAATATATTTACATTGAAAACAGTTAGTTTGAATTGAAATGCTATATTTTTGGATCATTTGCATATGAAATTATGCATGTTGCTTTTCAGGATTCTTTGGTTGGTTTAAATGGTAATAAATCATGGATTAGACAAAAATATGAAGCATGCAGCTGTTTTCAGCATTGCCGTAAATATAAATGGCATTTAAAATATGTTAAGTTTAGTTTAAACTTTATTGTTCGTTCTGCTTGGGACAGAAAGGAAATTTGTCTTTAACACTGGATTTAAGACAACAACCGAGCATACAACAATCACACAATAGCAACACTCATCAAGACATCAACATAAGTAAAAAATGTAAAAACCAAGTTAGCATCATACATATTACTGCAGATCATTCTTGACAACCACCCCATTCACTTCAAACAGTGATCCGATTTAAGACAACAACCGCAATTGGGATAAATGACTTTTTAAACTGGAAGCATTTCTTCTGGCTTTAGGAATTCTAAACCTGTGTCCTGATGGTAACACTTCAAAAGCTGAGTAAAGGGGATGTGTATTGTCTTTAAAAAAATCGCAATTGCTGTTTTTTCCATAAAGGATTCAAATAGAATCTGCAGTGAATGTTGTTATTTACATTTGAAAAAAGTTTTGTTAGAAATGAAATAGTGCATTTTTGATTTATTTGTAGCTTAAGTCACTAAGAGTTTTTTTTTTTATATAAAAACAAATAAACTTTTACAATCATTTGACTCTAAAACACTGAGAAATGTATTTACAATAACAGTAGCATCAAATTTGTATGGTGTGACCTACAGGCATCTTTCAGAATGAATAACCAGCCCACCAGCTGAACGTAATTGATTGCCCCTGATCTACATATTTGATAACACTAACAGATCAATGTCATGCTCAATCCTGAGCCGATGAAAGTTACGTCCCTTGTGCAGTCAATCAGATGCTCTTTGTGGAATTACCAATTGAGCCAATTTCATAATCCATGTTCTAAAGAGCTAATCAGGTCATTGATGTTCCTCATGATAAACTGGGTCAAATGGGTCAATAATGCACAAGTGATTGCTTTATTATTCTTAAACATGAACAAATAATCAGGGGGGAGAAAATTATTGGCTGTGGAAACATATGGGGATTGCATTGTCTTAGCAAGGTCAGGGGTGCATTGATAGCTTGCAATATGATTTGACGAGTCATTTTACTATGTCTTTGTGTTTCCTGAAAACTTTTCTTTCCATGTCATTTGTCTGGGCACATTTCCCTGCTTGGTTCAAGACCTCATTTTCAGTTATCATCAGTAATTAATTTGTTGGATTGTGAGTTGCTTAATTTACATAATTTACACAGTGAATAATTTGTTCACATTTTAGATGTGTTTGCAAGTTAGGCACCGACAAGTCTCTGCTAGTCGGAATGAATTCGCTCATCATTCCAGCATCTAGTCCTAAAGTTTTTTTTCCACATGTGAAAGCAGTTCATAATTGCATTTAATAGTCAACAGTTACATGAATTTTATATTTATTGACAATACAGGAGGTATTTTTGATCAACTAAGCAGCGTTATGAATTTGCTAGTGAAGTGTATTAATTTGTAAGGAAGAACAAAGTAACTCAGAACACATAATTTATTTAAAACTGCAGGTTTGTACTGACTGTGTGTCTAATGAGTCTTTGTTTCTTGCTTCTGAAATGAAGCACTCAGTCATGTTTACGTTGTTTTGTAAATTGATTTTCACTTTAATGTAAATATATATAGCAAACTCTATTATTGTAACCATTTAGCAGAAAACTGCATGTTTTACTATAGATTTTAGACCTAGGGCGCCGCCATCTTGGAATATTACTGTGTCTGACGTCATGGTGTTGGTTCCGTTCCCTCAGCTGAACAGATACAGTGGAAGTAAAGGATTGAACACCATACCTGCCAAAACTCCCGTTTTTCCCGGTAGTCTCCCGTATTTCAGACCTATCTCCTATTTTGTTCTGTCTCCCAGGAAAACTCTCGAAATTTAACTAAAAGAAAAATACACAACTTAAGACATGACTTAAATGCTTGTATTTGTGGTATTTGCACCAGCTCTGCGATGCACGTCCACAACTTCATGCATTGGGTTAAATGAGGCTGTTCAGTCCGTTACTACCATGGTTGAATCCCAGGCAGGCAGCGTAATACAGAGAGTGGACCAAAGTGCATCAAATGATTGGTAATTAAAAGGAAAAAATAAAATTGCCTCATCTGAGGAAACGGAACCAACCCCGTTACGTCAGACACCCTTGGTCTAAAAGCTATAGTAAAACATGCCGTTTTCTTCTTAATGGTTACATTAATTGAGTTTGTTTAATATATTTCCATTAAAGTGGAATTCAATGTACAAAATAAGGTAAACTTGACTGAGTGCATCATTTCACCTTTAACATATTGTTTTCTTTTCATTTGGCATTTAATAAAAATGTCAACCGTTATGCAAACAAGTTCGTTTAGTGTCTAATCAGACAGCCTTAGATGCAGATTATACAAAGGATGAGACTTTACACTTGCTCTTATGAATATTTATAAACTTGTTCCATAGTTCAACTATATCATTTGTAATTAAAAGTTCTTAAACCACACAATACCATAGGTGTCTTCATTTTACCTTGATTGTTTAGGAAAATATGTAGGAGTAATAATTCATAGTGTGAAATTAACACTTTACATGGTTTATTATGTTTTTAAGGAACTTTTCTAGAAAATATTGCAGTCATTTTATAATTATTCAGGCATAATTTGTCTTATCAGGTGAAATGTGAGTAATATTACATTATTTCAAATGTGTAATTAACATATGGAGTTCTAATTAGATTGCAATATAATTATACAGTTATATTAAAGGAAAAAATAATGACTGAATATCACTTTGAGTCTGACTGTGAATGATTCTTTAATATTTCTGACTCATATTTTGATTAGGCTTTGTTGTTTTCAAGATTGGAAAAATTCCAATGCATTTAATTGTCGTATTTGTGGGCAAAATGGTTTTGAGAGGTTTAGCCCTTGTTTAATATCTAACAGGAAAGTCCTAATGCTATAAAGCAGGGATTTCAGCAGGGTTTAACACAAAGCCTACAGTAAAATCAATGAACAATCAATCTCAATTTCACATCACTGAGGTTTCCACAGTGCTACCCTGGGGCAAGGTTTTAAGAGCATTTCAAACCATTACAAAAACAAATCTGACCTTAGTGTAAACTCCTACAAGTTTTGTGTGAAAACGCCTTTCCATGCTCAGCTTGGTTTGTAGGATCGAACAAGCCATTTCAGTTATATGACGCAGATTATAGATGTGAATCTCCTTTTTTTTTCCCTCTCCACACAACACAACAGAACCGAAAATGTTGCCTGGCTGGAAAGGGCAGCTGCATCCTCGAGTGGATGCATCTATGTATATCTCAGTGATGGACCGCCTTTGTCTTGCATAATTGTTATGGAGATGCCACTGATCTAGTAAAGGCAGTGGGCCTGATGAGTAATAGCAGGTGATGGAGAGAGATGGATAAATTGCAGATGGTGCTTTTTGGCTGTCAACAAAGCCAGGCTGTTTTCTGAGAGAAGATCTATTAGCACCAATGAGAGCATGCCACAGCTCTCTCTCTCTCTCTCTCTCTCTCTCTCTGCCATGCTCTCTCACGCCGTCTCACTTTTGCTCTCTCCCTGTCATGCTTTGTCATTTTAGTTTCTCAGTTCCTCTCCTCGCATTTTTCTTTCTCTTTCACACATACATGCGCAAACATGATAGAAAAAAGGGGATGAAAGAGAGCAAATAGCTCTGAATCAATATTTAAATGAAGATAGAATTAATGGACTGGTAAATGCAAAAAAAGTTTCACCTCCAGAAGTGGGTCGTTTTGGAGCAGATGTCATCTGCGTTTGATGGGAACGCAGCGTCACAATGATATAAACCAGTTCGGCTGGCAGAGTTAACACATTTCAGTCATGGCCATTTTATAATGCTTTTGAGACTGAAGGTGGACATTTTTTAACAAAGATGTTTAATGACAAACAAGATTGTTGCATTTTCTTGGTTAGCTTTTTGGAAAATGTATATTTCCAAGAGGATGTTGGAGGAAAAAAACTTTCCTCTATTCCTATTTCCTTTTTTTACTGAGGCAAATACTGTAGATCACTGCTTGAAGTTGATTCAGTTCAGAAACTTGAGCAAGCAATACAAAAAAAATGAGTCTGGATTTGTTTGTGAGTCATTGAATGCCTATTGAGGTAACTATAAATATGATGACTTCTGCTTAAGTATTTATATTAATGCTTTTACTTAAGTATACTTGACCCATCTCCATCTATTAATCATGTGGTGGACTGTGTGCATTTCACCATAGGGCAGAGTACATAACTTGAGGAGTATAAAGATGAATGGGAGCTCTAAATTGATCATACATATAGAGGTTACTGTAACACTTTCTCTACATTTTAATTTTAAATTCTTTATAAATATTTGCATTGTAATAATATATAGAGGTCAGTTTTTAGTGTCAACCAGATTCAAAATCCATTAGCAAATCTAGATTTATTATTATTATTCGTTTTTCTGAATTATGAATTTCTACCTCATTAAATTAGTCTAATACAGTTAAAATATTATGTCTTTGCCAACTGCTGACTGTAATGTTTTAATGTTTTAGATAAGAGCATCAGCACAATATAGAGATTGCATTTTTTAACAATCACTATTAGTATAAATCAGAGTGCATCATGGGCATTAAAAGTGAACTATAAATTGAATTAGCCTGTTTGTTTGGGGTGTAATGGTCAGGGTTTTTATAATTAAATGAAACTAAACTCCTAAAACTTAAAACTAAAGCGATAAAAGCAAATGTGCTTCTTTTTTAAAAAAACATTTTAGGGGTTTTTACCTTTTATTGGGATAGGACAACGGAGGTTACAGACAGGAAAGTATTAGGAGCTGAGAGAGGGGAAGAGTCAGCAAAGGATCTCGAGCTGGGAATTGTACTTGGGTCACCGTGAGCACCACAGTGCTACACTCACTGGCCACTTTATTAGGTACACATAAACAGTACCGGTTGGACCCACTTTTGCCTTGAGAATTGCCTTAATCCTTCATGGCATAGATTCAACCTGGTACTAAAATATTACTCAGAGATTATGGTTCATATTGACATGATAGCATCACGCAGTTGTTGTGGATTTGTCAGCTGCACATTCATGCAGGGTCTCTCGTTCCACCGAATCCCAAAGGTGCTCTATTGGATTGAGTTCTGGTGACTGTGGAGGCCATTTGAGTACAGTAAACTTATTGTCATGTTCAAGAAACCAGTCTGAGATGTTTTATGACATGGCACGTTATCCTGCTAGAAGTAGCCATCAGAAGATGGGTAAACTGTGGTCATAAAGGGATGGACATGGTCAGCAACAATACTCAGGTAGGCTGTGGTATTGACACCATGGTCAATTAGTACTAATGGGTTCAAAGTGTGCCAAGAAAATATCCCTTACAACATTATACCACCAACCTTAATGGTTGATACCAGGCAGGATGGATCCATGCTTTCATGTTGTTGATGCCAAATTCTGACCCTACCATATGAATGTCACAGCAGAAATCAAGACTCATCAGACCAGGCAACATTTTTCCAATCTTATTTTGTACAATTTTAGTGAGCCTGTGTGAGTGGTAGCCTCAATTTCCTGTTCATACCTGACAGGAGTGGCACCCAGTGTGGTCTTCTGCTGCTGTATCCCATCTGCCTCAAAGTGTGACGTGTTGTGCATTCAGAGATGCTCTTCTTCATACCTCGATTGTAACAAGTGGTTATTCGAGTTTCTGTTGCCTTTCTATCAGCTCAAACCAGTCTGGCCGTTCTCCTCTGACCTCTGACATCAACAAGGCATTCGTCCCCACAGAACTGCCGCTCACTGGATATTTTCCTTTTTTTTTGGACCATTCTCTGTAAACCTAAAAGATCAGGAGTTTCTGAAATACTCAGACCAGCCTGACTGGCACCAACAACCATGCTACGTTCAAAGTCACTTAAATCACCTTTCTTCTCCATTCTGATGCTAGGTCGTCAGATTGTCTTGACCATGTCTACATTGGCTGATTAGAAATTTTCGTTTACAAGCAATTGGACAGATGTACCTAATTAAGTGACTGGTGAGTATATGTCAGCGCACTTAAGCACTAGGCCCAACAAGTGTGTGCTTCTTGAAATGAAAGAAAGAATTGAATAAAAATGACTCAAAAACTGTATTTTATATTATATCCAGAGAATCATTTCTCATTTAAGAACATGAATACTAAGTTATAGAACTATAAACAGTAAACATAAAAAAACAAAAACAAAAAACAAGCACATTAGATTGTTTGAGGGTGAGAAAGTTAGGAGTAAATTAGCATTTTTGAGGTAACTATTCCTTTAACTTACCTTTCCTTTTTCTCTTCCTTTTTCTCCACATGCACATTTGCTAACGTGGGTTTGCATTCCTCACGTTTAGCAGAGATGATCAGATGGCATTGTCAAGAGAAGCCCTGATGTGAGGAGTGTGCTCAGCTTTGATAATTTCATTATAAATGTGGTCGCTGTGGGATCAGCCATAACAGTCCTCAAGTGGTGATTAATAGAAAAGATAATGAGTGATTAATTACTGTGGTGCCATCAGGGCCCATTTGAGCGGAAGTCATTGAAGAGGCCTTTTTTGTCAATGCCGAAGAGACACCCCCACAGAGACGCCACTGTCGACTTGATATGTGCTTCGTCAAGGACATCGCCACCTTTCTGCCGTTTATGTTTGTCATGAATGCAGAAACAAGTTTGTCTGGGATTTTGAAGTAAGGTTGAAGTGACTTTCAGACAGTGCAATTGTTTGGTGACATGGTGTTATTGGACCTGTAATTGGCCTAATGGTTTGCCTTGTACTCCTAGTTACTGTTGCGATCTCCAACAAACGTCATACAATAACAGTCAAACTTTTTGCACGATGTTTTTGATACATTTTGCACACAAATCATGTTGACCTCTTGTTGGAGAGAGCATTCAAGTGGCACTCATTTATATAAGCAAAAAAAAGGCATATGAAAGGTATTAACATCTATCTGGTGCATTATAAGATAGGAAGCAAGGGGTTACAGATCGCAATGAAAGGTGGAGAAACCTCATGTTTCGAATGTTTATGTGCTGCAGGGTATGATTGATTAATTAGCAATTAACTTACATTCATCATTTAAAGTATGCATGAAATCAAGGTTTACAATGTTTACATATTGTTAGGGCGAACTCACACTAGGTACAGTTGACTTGAACCGTGCCAAAGAGTGATTGTCCCCCCTCCCCTCTCCCCCGAAGGCTTGCAATCAAACAGCATTTTGCCTTCCGAACCTGAGCATGATTACGTCATCGATGATGAGACTGTTCAGTTTAACAGGAAGAGAAGCGCTCTCACTCAGCACAGTGGAGATTGCTTTTGTTCAGGGCTTAATTTGTGCTGGAACAATCCCCCTCCTCACAGGCACATCCCCCCTCCCCTCTCTTCACTTTCGTCCGCGATAACCCCCCTCCTATCACTTTTGTCTACACTGCTCTTGTTATATCATTTTATATCGAACAGATCCACAACTTTTGACGCTCATAAATTCTCAGAAAAGTCATTGTGCAGCACGTAGGAGGTTTGCTAAAGGTGCAGCTGACGTGCAGTTAGGGCTCTGCATCTTTAATAAACTTTGACAGTTTGCATTTATTGAAAAGTAAGAAGGATTAATAAATCCATATGAAACAGTCACTTAAAAGTGACGTTGTGTCTTCCGTTTTGGGCTCACGGACGCTTCGCACTCACATTACAAGTGAATCGTGCCAAAGCCCAACTGAACCATTCTTTGGCACACCTCTTCCAACTAGGCCAGGGCAGCCAACTAAACCACACCTGGGCCCAATTCAGAGCACTCAGACTTGTCAAACGCACTGGGAAACACACCTGGGCATGGTTCAGATAGCATGGTGTGAGTAAGCCCTAAGATTAGATTAATGTACAGTTAAATTACATTCATCATATAAAGTCTACACTTTAGTCTTAAAGTAAACAATTAATCAGTGCAAGTTAATAAAAAAAAATACTGACCCCCCCCCAAAAAAGTTTTGCTATACTTTATTCAAAATCAAACTATGTCATTCTTCTCTAGAATGACAGTCCTTCTCTGAAGATGTCAATTTGACCACTACTCTCCTGCCTGCCTGATTTGCTGAAATGTTCCACAGTCTGAAATATTGTTGTGGCTTTTTATTCTCATTTTTTCATCTGTTAAACTGCTTTGGCACAATCTACATTGTAAAAAGTGCTGTAGAAATAAAGATGATTTGAATTGAGTTTGATTGCTTGGGTGAACTATGCTTAGCCACGTCCCTCCAACTGTTAGCTAATGGAGAAGAATGAGAGGAGGAGCACAAAAATGAAACCCCGCCCCCTGCTCAGTATCCCTTTTCAGTTGGAAATATGTCATCCTACTAAAGTTAAAGTCTACATCGACTTCTGGTTCACACAGACTTTAAGCCTTCCTGTAGCTCAAGTGGTAGAGCATGGAGTGATCAGTACCAAGGTTGTGGGTTCAATTGCCAAGAGAAGTTTGTTTATTTACTGTCAAGGTCAACTTTTTTTCAAATACTCCCCAAGTGCTGTTTAACAGAGATAATGTGTTTTTTGCAACCCGTTTAAACATAATAGTTTTAATAATTAATTTCCAAGAACTATTTGGTTTTTGTTTTTTCCTTGAGTTTTTTTCCCCAAGATAATAGTATTCCGCTTAATACACAATTTAAAGGCTTAACTAGGTTAATTAGCTTAACTAGGCAAGTTAGGTAATTAGACAAGACATTGGATAACATTGATGTATTCTTTAGCCAATCGAAAAACAATATTTCTTACGGAAGCAAATGTAAAAAATGCCTTCATCCCAGCCAAGCTAAAAGAAATAAAACTTTCTCCTGAAAAGAAAAAAAAACATATAAGAAATTGTGTGAACAGTTCTTTGCTCTATTAAACATCACTTGAGAAGTAGTAAAAAAAGAATAAACATTGCTCTGGAGGGCTAATATATTTTCTGTTTAAAGAAAAAAAAGGTCTGGATATCTTTATCATGCATGCAATGTATTATGACTTATTTTATATGCCAAATTTAGTAATCGCTCGATGCGGATTCTTGCTAAGAAGTATTGTCCTTAATGCTGTTGTGTATGTGTAAATGAGTTTTGAGGCTCTTTTGCAGTGGTTTGCAGAGATTCATAATGTTGAATGCATTCAGTGACGCATTAAGCTCTGTAGTGGTACATGTTGGCATTTGTTAGAAGATCTGTTAGCCTGTAGAAAGCTTGGACTCCAGTTGACTGCACAGCTTATATATTAAGTGAAGTATTGCTATTTACAATGTTTTCAAGTTTGTGAAATCATTGGTCTTCTCTTCATTATGTTATTATTATCATTAGTATTAATATGAGTAATAATAGCCATTTACAGTATTTCTGCTGATTTATTCAAATTATTTGATTAATGTTCTATAAGGAATTTAGATTTTTAATTTAGAAAATTCATGGGAATGCCTTCAGATTAGTTGAAAAATGTAAATTTTGTTTGTTTTTAAACAACCTTATGCTTTCAGAATGTATAGATTCAAGATCTACTCATCTCACTTTATAGCAAGAATCACTATTTTATAAAATAGTCATAACTTTTATTTTTAACAAAAATTTTAACTTGTGTGCAAAATGTTTCAAGATGTATTTTGTTTGTTTCCATGATTTTACCATGTTATATCGTAACTGGTACAATGGTATTGCTTCCTTTTAATTTTAACTTCTTATTGTTAGATTTTACTGTGGCTTAACCATTCTTGGGTGGCTCGCCAATGTTTTACATGACTCTATTACATAAAATAAGTAAGCTCACCAAAGTTTTTATGGAGAAAAGACTTTAAGAAGACAGTGAATAGTACAGTTCCTTAGCAGAGTTGTTAACCCGCCTGTCTAAAAGTAGCTTAATCCAAAATATTGTCTGTGAGACACTACAGTATAACAAAGGACATGACCCCCCTGGAGATCAACTGATTTCATTGGGTCATAACTCTTGACTTCCTGTAGGCCATTTGGTTGACACATCACAAATATTTTATTCAAAAATACTAAAATTACATAAATCCTTTCTATTTAAATATATAAAACGTAAATATATTGTTCTTAAATATATAAACATAAATATAATTTTCTTAAATATATAAACATTAATATATTGTTCTTTAATATATAAACATACATATATTGTTCTTTAATATATTAACATAAATATATTGTTTTTAAATATATAAACATAAATATTTAGATAATGCAAAAAGTCATATCTTTCATACCTATGCTTACCAACATCTAAAATGAACTGAGCATAAAAGGTTTAGCTGTGTTTATATTTCTTTCAAAATATTGCAAATAAATTGGGGAAATGAATTATAATAATGATCAATGATGTGTATTCTGAAGTATCTGCAATCTTTTATTCCTATTCTGAAATAAAAATAGAAATTTAATATATTACAAGTGCATCAAAATAAGTCTAAATATGTTACGAGGGTAAATATTTTGGAAAAATGTTTCCAATGCAAGTACAGTGCTCAGCATATACGAGTACACCCCCCACAAATCTCTTTTAAATATCTTCAATAGGATGCTTTACAATATTTGTGCATATATATTCGATTAGTCAGTACTGAAGCCAAATCTGGAGCTTATCTAACAAAATAACTTGGTTAAAAAATTAGTAGCCCAAATGTATATGTTAGGGAAAAATATTAAATAAAATTTTCAAAAATAGCAAAAATCAAAAGAAAATATGTACAATTTAGTTGAAATGTTGAAGTTTGTATTTTTTTGCATGAATTAAAATGCATTATCTTTCAATTTCTAAAGATGTTCTGTGACTAAAATATAATTTTAATAAATAAATCTGTTTAATAAATCTGCTTTGTTCAAAAACACCAATATATATTATGCATATTCACTGAAAAAATGAATAAAAATATTCATTTTCAAAATGGGATGTATTCAGATATGCTGAGCACTGTATATCTGATAAAAAATAATAAAGTAATATTAAATATAACAAGTAATTTATTCCTGTAATGAAAGAACTGAACTTTCAGTGTGAATGCCACATTTGATGCTTCAGAAACATTAATCATGTTGAAAGTAGTTGTATTTTTGAAGAAATCAGAATACATTTGTTTCCTGTATGTATGCAAGGATAAAGATGTGTTAAAGGAACATTTTTCAATTTAAATATATATAAATATATATATAAATATATAATTGACTGTTAGTTTGGATCAAACCTCCGCTGACTGCGCGCGCACCTCACGAAACGGATGAGGCTTTTATACTTGATGCGTTCGCCGTTGTGATATTCTTTAAAACGTCAGGGTGCGGTCAAAAGAAACCCATCATAAAATCATTTCCGGAAGTTTCCGGAAATATTTCATATCATTAAAAGTATTGAAGATTTTTAAGTTAATTATTTCTAGAATTTTTATATACTATTTTAATGATTATAAAGATTTTTATAACCATTCAAGATTTTTTAAATCAAACTTTGCTGCATCACTTGCTTTTGTTCATATCTCAGATGGTTCTACCTTGTAAATTTTATTAAAGTATTAATGACAACAGATCATGGGTTGCGCTACAAAAATATTTTTTATTGTGGAAAGAATAAATAGTTATCACAAATAAAGCCTAGAAAAACTGGGCATCAGTATATTGTAAACCATAGGTTCAATACTCTTCCAGTTATCCACAAAGTAATCTGTTATTTCATTTTAGTTTTGTAACTATTAAATTAAAACCTATGAATAGTGGAAAAACATATTTTGTAATATTAAAACCACCTGGGTCTCCACTTTTGCCATGGCCTCTCTTTTTGGTTTTAACAAACATTTCCCTCAAGCTTTTCTAAACTTAAAAAAAAAAAACTTTTCTCCTTTCCCACTGTTGCAATTTCTAGCCAATAATCATTGGTCTCTGGCTATCCCTATAATCACACATGGACGGATCATAAAGATATCTGTACAGGTGTACCTGTTTCAGACAAAATCTCTTCAAAGTGTTTCATATTCAGTTCAAATCGAATGCAGCACAGAGCGAACTATTCGCTCGAGTCTCAAAAAATGTAATGCACTCCACCAGCCGAAATCATGTCGCACGCACCCAAAGCGAACCTCCGCAAACACTGCCACGACGTCACATTCGTCTAGCGCACTCAAGCGAACATGTTGAGTATAAACCAGGCTTTATTAGTATTGTTTTCTTTCAAACAATATTTCTCACCCCCAAACCTTTAAATACTATAGACCTATGAAACTCCTGAAAAACTGCAAATAATGCAAGTTACTTCATCTGTCACCAGTGCTGATTCAGTTTTTACTTGTCACAATATTCATTTTAATTACGGTACCATTCGTCTTATTAAATTGTTTTCATCATTTCTAACCTGTCTGAAAGAATGTGATTTGCTTTTTGTGCAAGAGAATGAAGAAATACTGTACATTCACTGTGTGTGGATGCCATGTCTTTTTACAATGTGATTATGGTGCAGAATTAAAGCGAAACCGTACATGTGACAGCACCACTGCAGTTATCTTTTGCCAGCGTTATGTGAAGCAATTAGAGCTTAAAGCAGCACACATTCCTTCAGCTTAAATCCAATAGCAATCAGCCTCGTCCTTGGTACCCAAATCAGCCGACATTTAGATATTGATCGACCGCCAATGAGGACCACTTCGTGTGTGTGCTTTTATCATCACTTGATTATCCACAGATGATAAAGGCATCACCAGCAACTCCTCCATTTTCTCTAAAGCGAGAGAAGCTGATTTATATTGCTCTCTTAAGTACAATGTCTTTCAGTGTGTCTCCAGGGCAAAACGCTTCCTTTCTAGTTGTTTCGACCATACCTGCTGAAGTGTTGTTCATTATTGCTTGACGTTATTGTTGGTAATGAAATGAAATGAGACATTTAAGCAGGGCTTTGAGGTCTTCTTAGACTGCCTATCGAGTGCTTTTCTGAAAAGTATGTTAATTGTTCCTTGTGGAGTTGTCTGCATGGAGGCAACTGGCATTTGCTCCGTGATTGAGCGCTTTATATTACACTATATCGATCTTTTGTACTCATGTCACACCTGCAAACGCTCGTGAACGCTCGCTCATTTTTATACACCGACATCTACAGACTCTGATTAAATGAGAAGTTGGTATTGATAAATATATTGATGTCACCTTCAGAAGTAAAGGTGACCCGGACTGTTCATGCACAAGCAAGGCAAATTGTGTACCATGTGCACATGATAGATAAACTATGTCCATCAAAGGGGCCAAAATAAGCAGTGTGCTGTCGTTATGGATGGGATTTTGTATGAAGGTTGCGAATCGTGCTTTTAGGGCAGCCAGCCAGTCAGTCGAATGGAGAAATTACAGGGAATGCATCATTAATTAAACTCCGCCGCTGGAATACTGATGCTCGCGCAATCAATGGCAAAATAATTGCTTGTCATGCATGTTGTGGCAAGAGAAATTTCCTTCCAATCTTCGCATACATTTGATTAGCCAGGTCCTCCAAACTTTTTTATATGGAACAAATGAATTATTCAACCACCTGTTTCTGTCTGAGCTGGAAAACAGCCAGGGTGCTGTCAATGGCCTCGCTCTCTAACTCTCTCTCTCTCTCTCTCTCTCTCTCTCTCTCTCTCTCTCTCTCTCTCTCTCTCTCTCTCTCTCTCTCTCTCTCTCTCTCTCTCTCTCTCTCTTTCTGTCTCTCGCCTTCCATCTATCTCAGCTTTTTTTTTTGCACAATATTTCTATAATCTTTCTCCTTCTTTATCTCAAACACATCAGCATCTCTGCCCTACAAATGTGTCTTTTTTTGTTAGTTTTTTCAATAATGTCAGTCTCTGGACTTGTAAATCACTGCAAGTCACTCTTTTTAACAGCTTTATATTTGTTTGAACTTATAAAGATGTTCACTAATGTTTACTAATGTCTTCTTGCTACAGCAACTGATGAGGGAAAGGCAGCAGATGGCCAGTCGTCCCTTTGCCTCGGTCGCGGTGGCTCTGGATGTGGGCGGCACTGAAGGAGAACTGCTTCAGGGTGGAATCGAGGTTAGTTTGACATCTCACTTTTGTGTATTTAGCCATCAATGTTTTACTCTAGTGCAGTATTGCAGCGTATGGCTAGTTATATACAGTATCGAATGTATCATTTGAATGCCAATGTACTATTAAGATGCATTATTACACTTAAACGTTTTATTTAGCTATTTATTGCAATTCCTGGAATAGAAGGTTTGTTTTTTTATCGTCTTAAACGTTTGTGTTCTAAACATATTTATTTAGGCTTGGTGTTTAGTAAATGGCACTTTAATTTATGCTTGTTTTGAAACTTAAAGTTTCATTCTTTTTTTGTTCTAAATTAACTAGAATATGCATTATCAGTTAATTGGTTAAAAAGTTACATCCCATTCACACAACGAGTGACAAACAGTGACATGATGACAAGTGACCATTCACTTATAAGTGACCGCAACTGGAGCTACCAGGTGTAGGCGTGTCAAGGAGCAACTTTCTTGAGCGACAGCCAATACAACCATCAGTAGAGCTCATGTGATCCTCTCTCATCTCCTGCAGAGGCCTGTTGTATTCTCCTTGCTGTAGACCTAAACAGACCCACGTTTATGGGAGATAAATAGCTGTAGAGACAGAGAATACACTTTTTTACTTGTTCATTTTTGTAATTAAGTATTTATGTACAGAATTCATTTATATTTAGTGTTTTCTCTGAACAATGTTTACTTTCAGCGACATGTAAACTCATTCGGTCTCTGTAAATATCACCATAAATGTTACCCAAGCAACCTTAAGGTGGGAACACTCACTAAGGACTTCAATCGCCACCCAGAGCGTCAGGCAGCTACAAAGTCGCTGCTAGTGTGAATGAGGCATTATGAGTATTTCCCTTTTACAAACAGCTCATTATAAAGAAAGTTTCAAGAAAATTCTCTTTTAGAGCATTGTTTGCAGAAAATTTCAATAGCACATTATAAAATATTACATGTTTTAATGTATTTTATACTAGAGAACAAATATATATTTATGTATGAGTGTTTGTATATGCAGCAGGTAAAATACTCATTAAAAACATCATTATTTTTTCTGCTAAATATATTTGTAAAGGAGCTGTTGACATGAAATTGGCCTACATTTTGCTAAAAACCTGAATGATCCAAACATACAAATAAGCTAAAACAAACAAAAGAAAATTAGGAAAAAGTGTTGTGTAATAATAGTGGAATGACAAAAAGAGAAAGTACTGAACAAACTACTGATACATATTTAATATTTTGTATAAAAGGCTTTTTTTTTTATAATGACAGCTTCAAGACACCTCTTGTATGGAGAGTGGAGAAATATTCATTACTCCAGTGTAATTTTTTATTCACAGACTTCAGTGGAGTTATAAAAATCTTGATGGTTCTGTGGGGCTCTTCTGTCAACTCTGAACTTTAATTATTTTCTATTGAATTCATTGGCCATTCTAGCAGATTTATTTTATTTTTCTGAAACCAGTTGTGAGGTTTCTTGGCTGTGTTTCTAATCTTGCTAAAATGTCCACCCTGTTTCATTTTCATCCTTCTGATAATGCAGGTGTTGGGACTGAAGCAGCTAATATTCATCACTGATGGTTGCTTTCTAACTACTAATTGATTTTAGCTGCTGTCCGGGCTTTCCATGCCTTTTTACACCTCCTTTTATTCATGTGTTCAATGCTTTTTCACTTTGTCCATTTATTTTAATACACAACTTCACTTTATTTGTTTTGTTTTCTTTGTGGATGGATTAATAGTAGTTTTCTGAGAAAAATGGAGACATGTTCGATACTTATTTTACCCATTGTGCAATTTAATTAATTTCTTTCTTTTTTTATATATTGCAAATAGAAAAATGGATTAAGCATAAATGCACATGAAGCACAAATGAACATTTCACTTAAAACATTTACCTGTTAATCCCAGTTCAAGAGTACTGACAAAGTGTTTTTAAATTATTATCATTCAATCATTTTCTTTTCGGCATATTCACTTTGTTAATCAGGGGTTACCACAGCAGAACGAACCACCAACTTATCCAGCATATGTTTTACACACCTGATGACCTTCTAGCTGCAACCCATCACTGGGAAACACCCATACACTCTCATTCACACACATACACTACGCACAATTTAGCTCTCCCAATTCACGTATAGCGCATGTTTTTGGACTTGTGAGGGAAACCGGAGCACCCGGAGGAAAGCCACGCCAACACAGGAAAAACATGCAAACTCCACACAGAAATGCCAACTGACCCAGCAGAGGCTCGAACCAGTGACCTTCTTGCTGTGAGGCGACAGCTCTACCCACAGTCCCACCGCGCCTCTCCCTTTATTATTTTTATTATTATTATTATTATTATTATTGCTATTTGTATATTTCTGTTTAAAGTTTTCTTTTTAATTGAAACCGTAAGCTCTGCATCCACAGTTAAAGGTAGTGCGTTAAATGTTGAAAAATAACATTAAAAATCTTCTATTTTACAAGTAATCAGACATATTTTTCCCTGCTGAGTTTCTATATATATTTAATGTACCTAACCTTTAAAATCAACTTAACGAGGTCTACAGTCTCAATAATGAGCAGCGCCAGGCAGAAACTGTTTGCAGTTTGACAGCTCTAATTTAAGTGCATGGGGATTCATGGCTGTTACACAAGAGACACGCACACAGACCTGTGAAAGCAGATGTACCTGCCGAACAGCAGAGACGTTCAAAACACACGTCCAGCAGCACTTGATGTGCCTCTCCAGAATCCATTAGTATAGAGTGGAGTGGTGCTCAGTGAGCATTATGGGCTGTTGGAGGACACGGCGCAAATGAAGAGAGCAGAAAACAACATACTCGTCAATCCTCCAGCTGAACGCTGTTCAACATAGATCTTTTTAAACAAACTTCAGCTTCACTATTAGCAGTGCATGGTTCTCATGTATGGGGACTTCAGCCTCATGAAAAGAGCCACTTAAGTTCTGTGAAATGTGTCCACAAGCCAACTGCTGAGAATGTAAGTTTTTGCATGCAGAAGTTGGTTTGATAGTCAACATTTTGGTCTCAGATGGTACAGTGCATGCATATCTTGGGTTTTTATTTGTTTGTTGTTTTCACTGTATGCTAGTCCTGAGTGTGTAAGGAATTCCCTTTTATTTGCAACTATTTCTTTAAATATTGCAGTGCTTCTCACAGGTTTGAAATCTACTTACGTTGGTAGCCAGATTGAAACACATTTACCCACGGCACATAAACTACACAAAACATACAAAAAATAATGTGATTTTTAACAATACTTTGATATATTATGACACTGTTATACACAGTTCTTTTCAGTTGGTTAAAGTTTTAAAAAAGAATTCTACTATTTCTCTTATTTTTATAATTAATTTCAGTAATTGCTTTATTGGCATGACACATGTTGCAGATGTATTGCCAAAGCATTTCTAAAGTTTACATTAAAAAAAAGTAACGGTGGCGTCAATAGCCTAGGGGTTGTGCGCCGACATATAGCACCATAGTGCTCAGGGCTACACAAGTTTGATTCACGGCTCGAGGTCCTATGCCCATCCTTCCCCTCTCTCTTCTCCAATGCTTTCCTTTCTGTGCACCACTATCCTATCACTAAAATGTGAAAATACCCTAAAAAAAGTAACACACATGTATAATAAAAAACACAGTAAACAGTAAACAGTAGTAGTAGTAGTAAAAAAAAGATATTTATGTATAATAATTAATAAAATATAAATAATATATCATATTATTCAATATATCATATTATTATTCAATATACTGTGTATCCAGAAAGTATTCATAGCGCTTCACTTTTTCCACAGTTTTTTATGTTACAGCCTTATTCCAAAACTGATTAAATTAATTTATTGCCTCAAAATTCTACACACAATACCCCATAATGACAATGTGAAAAAGATTTTTTGAAATTGTTGCAAATTTCTTAAAAATTAAAAAGATGAAAAATCACATGTACATAAGTTCAGTTTGCTTTATTGGCATGGCATTTAGTACAATATTGCCAAAGCATTTTAGATATGTTTTAAATATGTAATATATCAACATCATCAAATTAATAACATATACAGCAAATGAGAAGTTAATTACAGGAAAAATTTATAAAAACAGACAACATCTCTAAAATTTATATTTATTAATAATTTATAATTTGAATAAAACGTGTATATTATATAAAAAATGCAAGTGAGTTGATTGGCCATTTCTAATGATGCACATATATTTTGCAGCCAGTTTAGATGTTATTTCGTCCTCTCTGAGTATACAGTAAAGTTGTTTTTTTTAATCGTTTAGGTTAAAGATTCTATTGTTTACTTTTCCTACTTTTTTTTTTTTTTTTTTTGTCTTGCGGCTGTGCGCTCTGTCAGCTGTGATGCCAAGTGGAAAGTAGTCTTGAATAAAATAGTAATACGAAAACGCAACAGCTTTAGAAAGCAAAAGCAAAAGTCGACTCCCAGACTTTTTAGGAGATTCAGAAACATTGGCCGGACCAAGTGGCAACTCTCCCTCAAGCAAATACAGAACTAACTGAAACGGCAATTCATCGAAATTCTGCTAGTCCTGGCTCCATAATAGAGCAAATTTCTATTGACTTTAGTGTTAAAACGGGCAACTTTACAGCAGAAAAAAGGTGTTTACAGCCTGTACAACGATTTTGGTTTACAGCCTGGTGAACGATTTTGGTTCATATAGCTAACATTATCCTTCATGGCAACTGTGAGGGGAGTAAAAAAAATTTTATAACTCATCCGTATTGTTTATATAAAGTTATAATAATTAAGGGCTAGGCCACTGTTTTCTGTGACTACACAGTCAGTTGCTTTTTTTGAATGAATTCTTACAATTATCAGATGTTATGGCATGCTGTGTGCACTTAATTGTGCTCACAAACCGTTCAAGTGGCCTCCATTTCCCAGGTGAGTGAAATTATATTCTTATACCATCTCTTCAAATTTGCTTGTTTTATTTAAGATCATTTATCATTTATAGTTTTCTTTAGAACTGTAATGCACTCCAGAATTTGACAGATTGATTAGCTGTAGCCTATAGAACAGTCATCTGAAACATTATCACACAGTGTTATGCCTGTATTTTATAAATAGCCTTGCATTTACTAACACAGACTATATTTTAAGTATTTTGAAGTAATTTGCGTTTTCCTCCTGTAGAAAAACGTCATACGAACAATGCTGGGTGGCGCCATACATTACAACAGTGTTTTTAAAAGTCTAAACACTTTATTGATATAGTGTAAAAGCAAGCACATGTGGTCAGAACACAAACAAGTCGCAGGTAATGAAGTATTAAGCGTTTCTCCTAAAGAAAAACCCATCTAAGCAGAATGCTAGCATGCATCTGTAGCTCCGCTCACGCTCCACCTCTTTGCCCTTGTTTGGTATCCCCCAGTCAGTGCAATGATACATGAACAAAATGGCGACGGTTGGCCATGCCTACTTGTGGCTTCTTTTTGAGCTTTTCAGATACCTAAGTGTGACGTCACGGATACTACGTCTATATCTTTCACAGTCTATGGGCCGGACGCATTTTTAAGCCTCAAAAAGGCACATCTCTTTGGGTCTCAGCAAAGCATGTGAGGCTGTGTGAGGAAGTGTTGTTGACAATTCTCACACACGCACAATGAGCAGTACAAAATGTGTAGGGTGAAAGAAGATTTTTCAGAGGTTAATCGAACGCCGATGTTTGGTTATCGTGGGTGGATACAAAATCATGTAAGAGGATGATAATATTATAAAAAATAAAACAAAAAAAGCATCAAAAATACTTGGGTGGCCGTTAATATACCTGGCCGGCCTGCCCAAGTAAAGTCTATGTGTGGAAAGCACTGTATTGTTGTTTTTTTAAATTTTTTTTAAATAACTTTGAAAGAAATTTCCTCTGAGAATGAATTGGATTAAATAAAATATTTGGATTTTTTTTTTTTCATTAAACATAAAAAAATATTACCAATCCCAAACTTTTAAAAATATAACGTAGATAGTGTACACGCACTGTAAAATGTTTGTAGGAACGTGTATAAATAAGGACTAGAATTATATCCCTATTAAACCCTATCATATATTGTTTAACAAAGTTCTTTTATCTTATTTAGAGGTCTTAAATTGCGGGACAGAAAATCCCACATTACTTTGCAATCAACAAATAGCACTAATTTTATTTTATATATTAATGTATAATTAATATATTAATATCTAATATTAATGTTGTACTTAATTGTGACAATCTTTACATTAAGGTATTTGTATTGTAATATATTTTTGACAATTACAAATGGTCATATTTTCTCTCACTGGGTAAAGTCAGTTCAAAATAAATCCTGGTGCATTATAGTTAAAAGTGGTGTTTCATACAGAACATATTATTTCTGGTTGATACTGGTAGTCTTTAAAATGTGTTTGAGTCTGAGCTCATTTTATTGAATGTACCCTCAAACCCCACTCAGTACCCTTATGTCATTCCTTTTCTGAAATACAGTTGTGTTGTCATTTTTTAAGTTCCTGTCATCATTGTAGTGGAAGGAAAGACACTTTTGAGACCTCATTTCTGCTGTTCCCTTCTCAGCCTCTCATAGGTTTAATTTCAACCTGTCCAAATAACACACAGTCTCAGCTCAGGAGACCTGTTATGAGCCACCACCTTTCAGAAAGTATGTTTCAACTCAAAGGTTTGTTCTCTTAAAGCTTTGATTGCAATAGCATTTCAAGGTTTGTATTCAAAATTAGCCAGGGAATATTGTAATGGAACACAAACAAATTAACAGTAGTAGATCTAAATTCTCTGCAGTTTTGTTTCCACAGCTTTTCTTCTGCGTACTAAGCACATATTTTTTGTACAAAGTCCCTAAACGTATATATTTTGGTTTTAGCATATGTGTACCATCATGTTGTTCTTCCACGGTCTTCATCCTGTGCTCTGTGATCAACGTTGACACTTCTTATAGTCTGTCGAGGCAGATCCAGATGTTTGCACCACTTTGCTGGGATCTGGCAGCAGCTGAAGGTGAAAGGAGGGAAATGAGAGCAATTCTGTTCTATAAAGGTTAATGAGACAGCATCTGGTGCTGTTGAATTGTTTAGCATAACCTGCTAATAAAAAAGAGGACAATCCAGACAGTTCAGCACAGTAAAATGTGCCTGTAGCTCAGCTTCTGTCTGTGGTTCTCGCAGGGTAGCTGATTTAAGAGAAATCTTAATAGCAGGATTAACCAAGGTCTGGTTTTTAGCCATTAACTCTACATTAGCTGTGACTTTTCTAGGCTTTTCTCTGTATAATCTGTAGTAAAGGAGAACCATGATGTGAATTCTTAAGTGAGTGCCACAGCTCAGTAGTAAAATAAGACAACCCACAGTCAATGCCTAAACACTAACTGTGAATACATCAACATGCAAAGATGAGACTAAGCTGTGGATTAAAAAAAGGAAAACAATAACACAGCTTCTGTGTTTTTATGAACATAGAGGAAGAGCAATATTATGGACTGTTTAGCAAGCCTTCAAAAGCTTTCATGCTTGTGATTGCCAGATGTCAAGAGTTTAAATGCATCTGTCCAAGGTCTTCCCTTTGTTTTACTTCATCATCGCAACCTGGCAGCCATCAGCTTGTGCTGTCTTTATACTGAAAAAAAAGGCAAATGTAAGAACTTTAATGATCTCCACTGCAATAACCTGCTCAAATAAAAATGGAATAAACCCAAACTGTGTTCCTTCATGCAACCATTTTCGCTTTTTGCTACTTTTCAGTGGCAAGTTCCATATTGGTTATATTGCTATAATATGTATTGAGTGCATATCAAAAGTGGTGCACAGATGGCTAAACGGTGAACTGTTGTTCGCCCATGTGTCACTTACAGCACACTTATGCCATATGTTCATGGCAATTGCATGGCAACAGTGCAACAAATCATCAGCAGCTACAACAGTGGTGACCAGGGCAATGTGTCACAGCCATAGACTGTAAAAGATAAGGATGTACTATCCGTGACGTCACCCATAGGTTTCTGAAGAGCGCAAATGAAGCTGCAAGTAGGCATGGCCAACCATCATCATTTTGTTTGTGCGTTATCACATCGACCGGGGGTGACCAAATAAGGGCAAATGGGCAGAGCAACAGACGCCTGCTAGCATTTTGCTTAGACGGGCTTTTCTTTGGGAGAAACACGTAATACTTTATTACCTGTGACTCGTTAAATAAAGTGTTTAGACTTTTAAAAACACTGTTGTAATACATTGAGCCACTAAGCATTGTTCTTTAATTATGAAATGGCTAATTAAGAAATCCAGGCATAACACTGTATGACAATGTTTCAGAAGATTGTTTTATAGCATACAGCTAGTCAATCTGTCAGATTCTGCAGTGCATCATAGTTCTAAAGAAAATTATAAATGATAAATTATCATAAGTAAAACAAATACATTAATAGATTTTACTCACCTGGGAAATGGAGGCCACTTGAATGGTTTGTGAGCACAATTAAGTGCACACAGCACGCCATATTATCTGACATTTGGAGGAAATAATTCCAAAAAGCAACTGACTATGTAAAATCACATAAAAACAAAACAAAAATATTATGTATCATAATCATCTAATCAGCCAGTGACAGCTAAGGTGACGAGACAGTGAGCAGCCAGACCTAGCTGTCACTCAAGTGACCACGCCCTCAATTATGCAGACTTAATATAACTCAATAAAAATGAAAGAATGAGTTATAAAAAATTTTACCCCTCTCACAGTTGTCATGAATGGTAATATTAGCCATGTGAACCAAAACCATGTTTTGTACCAGGCTGTAAACATGTTTTTATCAGCTGTAAAATTGGCCAATTTAGCATTGCAGTCAGTGAACATCTGGGGTTCCTGGAGCCAGCCCCCAAAGGCCAGTCGATGAATTGCAGTTTCAGTTACTTCCATATTGGCTTCACGAGGGATAGCGGGATGTTGCCGCTTGGTCACAGCACACAGTTTAGCACAGACCTCTGCGTAAAAGCCTTCGTAGCCCAACCTACAAGTACTTGTGTTAACTGCACACTATCACAAACATTCCATACTGTAAAATAGGCCTATAAGATCATCGAAACTGGACTGTGAGTGATTGAAAGAGTGTGACCCCCTTTTTTTTTTTTTTTTCGGGGTTTTTCACCTTTATTTGACGGGACAGTAGAGAGTATTGACAGGAAAGCATGGGGAGCAGAGAGAGGGGAAGGATCGGTATAGGACCGCGAGGCTGAATCGAACTCGGGTCACCGTGAGCACCGGAGTACATGTGTCGACGCACTAACCACTACACCACTGGCGCGGACAGAAAGAGTGTGACCTGTATGCGTCATGTCAATGGCTGAGCTCACAACTTAACTAAATGCTACATCATTTTATTTGAAAACTAATTTATTCAATGAATCTAGTAATTGAACTTGCTGCTAAAATGTTAATGGTTACACATTAGTAATGTTTAATATTAAAATGATAACTTCCTATAACCAGATTTGAACCTTCATTTCCATTCACACAGTGGGTCTGCCTTGAAATTTCTTATTTAATTTGAATGTAGTGAAGTCAAGCATTAGCGATCTGAATTATGGGTCAGTCGATTCACATTTTCAGTTGTTTGCTGCAGAAGTTGTAAGTCTTTCAACTTTAAGTGTCAACACAGGCGTACGTCTCAGATCGCTTTAAGTATACTTATGCAGACACTAGCCAATCACATTCATGCAATATGGTGTGTGTATGTGATTGAGTCTCATAACTAAGACAATTGCATCAGCACAAAGCTTCAGACACACCCTCCGTTGAGTGTTAAAGCAGCCCATTGTTGCTATCAAGCATGACTTTTTGCAGCATAATGACAGGAAATGCTATTCACAGGGTCTGTTTGTGTCAGTTTAAGGTCACTCTGGCTGAATGTTAGGCTAGTCTAGACTGGTCTGCGCTAAGCTTGACTGGACTGGACAAAAAACTGTTCATGGAGGTCAGCAGAAGTCCATTATGAAGCCAATGTGAGGCCGCCCCATTTAAAATGGTGCAGATGACAAAGATGCTGCTCCGCCACCACGGCCAGCGCACAACATATGGGCCCGTTAACAGTTGCAGAGTATGATGGATGAAAGCTGTCACCAGGCAACAAAGAGAGGGCCGTTTAAATTATACTGCGTATGTAGCTTGTCTTGTGTTCGAGAGCACTCAATAGTGAGCTCTTATCTACAGACCAGCGCTCATGCTCCCTGTCACTGCAAATGCTCCTATTAGCCATGGAAATGAGATACGCTGAAGGCCGTTAAAAGCTTGGGAAACGTATAGATGAAGAGGATTGTCCTGTTGCTTTATGACTTTGTTTGCATTTCCATTTCTATTCTCTGCTGGTTCTTAATACTCGCTGCAGCGCTAGCAGTTTATCAGCTTCATCTTCGGCAGCAGTGATCTTGCGATACATATTTTTAAGGGCGTAAAGAGATGAACAGAGAGGAAATTAGAGATGGATGGAATAAAGACACCCAAATAATGAAACGAGGGATAGAATGTGGTCATAAAAACGTCAGATATTCAACATTTGAGAACATTCACCCTCACATTGTATTTGTGCCCATTTGAAGCCAAAGGATTGTCATTTCATAAAGCAGTCATAATATCTTTCAACTAAAACAACATCATCTAAACAGGAAAATCTCAGTAATATGTGAAGGTGAAAATATGTATTATTAATTATTATTTTAATGCAATGCTACTGTTTTTTTATCATAGTAACCATAGTTTCTTTAAATTTACTGGATTTAAGTATGGATTTGAGTGAAATGTTAATATTTGTTTTATTCTATAAAGGTCTGAAAACATTGTTAACATTCAAAAGTTGTCTATTGAAGGTTTTTTGTTAGAAAATTCTTTAAAGCAATATCTAAAACCTATTTATTTAGAATATCAGTAGTCAAGTATATTCAGTATTACTCTTATACACGTATGTTTTCTAACAATATAACTTAATTTTGCCCAAATTTAATTTTCAAAGAATACCTGACAAAAGTCTTGCTGTTGACCCCCGTTGTAAGAGCGAATAATAACTTGACTTCTAGTTGATCATTTGGAAAAGTGACAGTTGGTAGATTTTTCCAATGAATCATTTGTTAAACTGCATCCTAACCATTACAAATACTGCAGAAGACCTATTGGAACCCACATAAACTTAAGATTCTCACAGAAATCAGTCGATGATGATGAAGAAAGAAATCATGGTTTGGGATTAAATTCAGTATGGGGTCATGCGTGAGATCTGCAGAGTGGATGGCAACATCAATAGCCTGAGCTATCATAACATTTGTGCTGCCCATTACATTACCAACCACAGGAGAGGGCAAATTCTTCAGCAGGATAGCGCTCCTTCTCATACTTCAGCCTCCACATCAAAGTTCCTGAAAGCAAAGAAGGTCAAGGTGCTCAAGGATTGGCCAGCCCAGTCACCAGACATGAGCATTATTGAGCATATCTGGGGTAAGATGAAGGAGGAGGCAGTGAAGATGAATCTAAAGAATCTCAATGAACTCTGGGAGTACTGCCATTGCCATTCCAGATGACTTTTATTAATAAGTTATTTGAGTGATTGCAGAGATGTATGGATGCTGTCATCCAAGCTCATGGGAGTCATACACAATATTAATTATTTTCCTACTGCACCCTGACTTTTTATTCTATACAGCACATTCTGTTAAGTGACAAGACTTGATCATGTTTTCTTTAGGTAAAATAAGCATAATCCAGAGGCCTTTTCCTCATATAAGGCACTTATGATACCAATTGATCAACTAGAAGTCAAGTTTTTATTTGTCGTTCCTAAAAGTGGATAGGTGTCAAGACTTTTGTCAGGTAGTGTAAATGTTAAGTGTTTTTTTTTTTTTGGGGGGGGGGGGGGGTTGTTTTGGTGTTGATGTAGAAATATCAACATAATTCAGTACCAAAAGTATGCTAGATGGAAGAAGGCAAAACATATCTCACATAGTTTTTCAGACACTTCAAGGTGCTCCTTATAGTACATGCCTGGGTCTAAAAGTTTCTCTTAATGGTCCTCTTAAGAAAAATACATGCAACAGTGAAATTAATGAAATAATTAGTGAAAAATGTGCTAAATTAATTAATAAATGACTTAAATTGTGTATGTTGACTGTCTTAAAGCATTTACAAAGTTTAATTATCTAAATAAACCATGTTGTGTTTTATTTCTCAAAACAATCTTTCTTCAAAACGTGCAAGAATGCCTTATAAGGTTTAAGTACAAGGTGAAAAATTGAATGAAATATGCAGAAGTTAAATCAAGTAAACAGAAAGCGTCTGACACATTGGCGAGACATGAAGGCATGGCCCATAAAGTGTCCCTCATCAGCCGGATTGTCTCTGTGTCTAATTAGAATGTGGCTCAGTGGCGCTGAGCTGTTTTCATCAGGTTAGTCAGTGCTGGGGAGTGGGATGAAGTTGGCCCTCAATTAGTTGTAAATCAGCAGGGCTGTACGACAGACATCTGTTTGTTGGCTAGTTTCGTGTCTTTTTATAGCCTTTCTTGTTTTCTCCGGAGACAAAACGTGCAGGTCTTTCGCGAAGATTCAATTTTCTGAATTTGACCTTCATTTTCATGTGCAAAGGTGAGCATTTTTTGGTAATTAAATTTAGATTAATTTTATTGTTTGGGGTTTATTCATGAACCACGAAACTGATCATGATATCGGGGCACACATAGTAAGATTTCATTTAATTATTTATTTATTTATTAATTTTAAATATGATGATTATCTGTACAAAACACACCATTACGAGTCATACTGTAACTCTCCCATTTAAAGTTGATTTTAAAAACTTATGCTCATCAAGGCTATTTATATTTGACAAAAAAATGGCAAAAAATTTCAAGTTGTCAAATATTACATTGTAAATTATGTGCAAAAATATATATTCAATGTGTTAATAATGTAATTTATTCCTGTAATTCAAAACTAACATTTCAGCAGCCATTACTCCAGTCTTTAGTGTGAAATTATACTTCAGAAATAATACCAATATACAAATTTGGTGCTCATGAGAGATGTATTATTGCTAAAACCTATTTGTTTTATTATTGTGAGGTTATTTTTTTACCTTAAACTTTTAAATATTTATTTATAAAACTATAGTATTAAAGCCACCAAAAAGACTTAAAAGCAACATCCAGTTGCTCATAACAGTAAAAGCATATCTCTTATTAAAAAGCCCCAAGGTTTAAGGTAGCATTAAAGTCTGTACTGCCATCTTTGCGAGATGTGAATTCATGGAAACCTCTTAAATTACCTTCTTCGCAGCACATGTGTTGTAACGTAATCCACTGTAATCTCATCTTCAAGCAAACCTGAAATACTTGCTGCTTGCTGGTAGAGCTCTAAATGATGTTGTTATTCATTAGCTGGGTCATAGCAATGCTCTCTCTAAATGGCCTGCAATTGGATTACACTAATCTGTATGGCGCAAGTCTGATGTGAACGAGACAGATATCGCAGAATCCAAAACCATAAGGGGTGAGAGTAAGTGCATGAAAATGGATTCACCTGATCATTTGGAGTTGTTGGGATTGATGAAGAATTTGTTAGTTGGTTTATTCAATTTATACATTACATACACGGTCCTCACATACTTAGAGCAATGAGAATATTTTAGGGTCATTTTGAGAGGCTATTTTTTCTTATTAATATTTCAATTTGGGTGGTTTATACTGTAGGTGTTTTAGAGATATTTCCCTGATGTACAAAGTAAGGTAGTTATGAATCTATTTATTAGGGAATAATTTATTTATTTTTTCTTGTACAATATTTAATACACTATTTTAACATATTTATAATAGAAGATTCCTCTTTTAATTTTTTTTTTCAAGTTAAGAATATTTATTTGAATATTTATTTATATTGTTAATACAGTTGTGTGTCTATTAAAAGACAACATTCGTTCATTCTATTATTTTATTTTCGACTTAGTCCCTTTATTAATCTGGGGTTGTCACAGCAGAATGAACCACCAGCTTATCCAGCACATGTTTTATGCAGCGGATACCCTTGCAGCTGCAACCCATCACCATACACACTCATTCACACACATACACTACGGACAATTTTGTTAACCCAATTCACCTATACCTCGTCTTTGGACTTTATTCCCACACGAACGCGGGGAGGACATGCAAACTCCACATAGAAATGCCAAGTGACCCAGCTGAGGCTCGAACCAGCGACCTTCTTGCTGTGAGGTAATTGTGCTACCCAGTGTGCCACCATGACGCCCCTAAAAGACAACATATTTCGTGTTATTTTGAATTGAACCAATGTGTTATTCTTCTTAACCAGTTGGGCAAGCTACTTGGGAAATGTAGTGAGCTTAGCTATTAGTTACTCTACTTAAAATGTAGCTTAATTACACTAAAAGCTACCCCCTGGGAAATGTAGCAAGCTAAGCTAAAAGCAACATGGCAAAAGTAGCTTAGCTATACATCTTAGCTGTTTTTTTAAATCGAAGCAACTTCAATCCAAGTCAGTTCTGTCTTAGTGATCAATAAAACTACCAATGAAGCATATGCAGCATAATTGTTAAGTTCAGTTATTTACAGCAATTAATGTGGTGTTCCAAACAGAAACAGATTTTACTAGAAAGCAAAAACTAAAATTCAAGAAATCCTGGATTGCACATTTTAAAACAGTATAGTATAGTATAGTATAGTATAGTATAGTATAGTATAGTATAGTATAGAATAGTATTATAGTAAGTCTAGTAAAGGGAAATAAATAGGAAAGTGTATTATAGTATGTGTGTTTGTATATGTATATTAATAATTTAATATGTACAGTGTGTTCAATTATTTACACATACTAATGTCATAAATGTGCTCCCCCTTAATAAGATTATTGTAATACAAATATATAAACATGTTTTACAAACATGTAATGTATACACAGTTTAAGTCAGAATTATTAGCCCCCTTGAATATTGGCCCCTCTGTTTATTTTTTTCCCAATTTCTGTTTGACGGAGAGAAGATTTTTTTCTATACACATTTCTATACATAATAGTTTTAATAACTCATTTCTAATAACTGATTTATTTTATCTTCGCCATGATCACTGTAAATAGCTTAAAGTGACATTAAAAGGCTTAACTAGGTTAATTAGGTTAACTAGGCAGGTTAGGGTAATTAGGCAAGTTATTGTATAACGATGGTTTGTTCTGTAGACTATGGAAAAAATATATAGCTTAAAGGGGCTAGTAATTTTTTTACCTTAAAATGGTTTTTAAAAAATTTAAAATTGCTTTTATTCTAGCCAAAATAAAACTCTCTAGAAAAAATATTATCAGACATGCTGTGAAAATTTCCTTGCTCTATTAAACATAATTTGGGAAATATTAAAAAAAAAAAAAAAAAACAATTCCAAGGGGGGCTGATAATTCTGACTTCAACTGTATGTAAACATGACTACAGTATTTGCAGTACATTTCTTCTGAATAATTATCAGTAGAAGAACTTTTCTGTCAGTTTAATATCTTGTTTTACAAAAAGATAAGTAAACTCATATATAGCCATAGGAAAAAAAAATCTGAATTCTGAGTTAATATCTCCCTATTCTGATTCATTGACAGAAACATGTTACGATTTTGAAATAAACCCACAAAAATAAGTTAAAACAAGTCATTTGGAGTGAGATTTTGAACATTATGCTTTACTCTGCCATTTAAGTTAAAAGCACTTTGATGCAAGGAAGTGGTGAGCTAGAGTCTATTGTAAAACAAAAAATGTGAGTGTGGAAATCAAAATGGCTCTTTACTTTATGCATGAATATGCAGGTCAGACAATAGCAGTGGACAGAAATGGATACATAAGTGTAGGGTTGAAAATGAGATGTATAATTAAGTGTGATATTTTGCATGAATCCCCTGATTGGTGTGTTTTGCCTGAAATAATGAGGTTTGCTGTGTCATTTAAAAACAAGAGGATGCATTTGCGTATAATAGCCAGATTGCAAAGTCTTGAGGCTGCTGCAAAACCATCGGTTTATTGCTTTTGATAAATAAAATGCATTGTGACCAAATTGTATCAATATCCATTCGAACTCAGCCACATTCTTAAGACCTAACTAGGCCTTAAGCAAGAGAAGAAAATACCTCTACAAACTCCTAAAGAAATAGCATGCAGTGTGTGTGAGAGAGAAAATCAAAAGGGAAAACAGCGATATTCTGCACACGGAGGAATGACGAAGCTAGAAGGGAAGCTAGACGCCCCCTGCCACCCCCTGTCACTCAGAAACAATGGCTTTGAACTTTTTAAGTGCAGCACAAGTGGCCTCTTTTCCTCTCAAAGAGACAGATATTGCTCTGATAACAGCCTCTGTCCGCCGGGCTTGATGGACATCACTGTCAGCGGCAGCTTAATTTGACCTTTCACAAGCCCCTCCACGCCTGTGCCATCACGTTCTATGAGTTCTCTCGCAAAATGAGAATGAAAGCGATGGGCTTGTGCATTCTTTCATTGTAGAACTCAACACATTTGCTATGATTTTAGTAGCTATAAAAGAAAGGTTATATACACACTGACCAAGCACTTTATTAGGTAGACCTTGCTAGTACTGTACATTCCGGATTGGAGCCAGAACTGCTTTAATAGATTCAAAATTGTGCTGAAATCACTCCTCATTTTGTGATGTATTGACATGATAGCTTCAGGTTTATGTACATCCAGGATGTAAATCTATTCCTTCAAATACCAAATCTGCTCTGTTGGATTGAGATCTGATGACTGTGAAGGGCATTTGAGTGACTTCACTGTCATGTACAATACTAATTTATGATGAGCTTTGTGACAATGCATTATCCTGCTGGAAGTAACCATTACATGATTGGTTCATTGTGGTCATAAAGGGATGTACTTGGGTCAGCAATACTCAGGTAGGATTTGCAGGTTTAATGATGCTCATTGGGGTCTGAAGCGTGCTAGGAAAATATTCTTCACACCAATAAACCGCCAACAACTTGAACCAATGATGCAAAGTATCAAGTTGTTTACACCAAATTCTGACCCTATCATTTGAATGGCGCAGAAGGAGTCAAGACTCTTTAGATCAGGTAACAATTTTCTACTCATCTGTAAACCAAATTTAGTGTTCCTGTATTAATTGTAGCCTCAGTTTGTTCTTATCTAACATTGTGTTCTTCTGCTGCTGTTGCTCATCTGCTTCAATGTTGGATATGTTGTATGTTCAGAGATGCTCTGCAGACCTCGCTTGTAACAAGTTATTTGAGTTACTGCCTTTCTATCAACTTAATCCCATCTGGCCATTCTCATCTGCCATTAACAAGACATGTCACCCACAGAATTACCACCCACTTATCATTTTCTGACCATTTCAACTCAACAGTTGATTGTGCATTAAAATGCCAGTAGATCAGCGATTTCTAAAATCAGGGTGTCCGCGGGGTCTTAAAAAGTATTAAAAGTTGATAAATCAATTATGAGAAAATTAAGGCCCTTAAAAGGTATTAAAAAGTCTTAATCACGTTAATCACTAGCTTTGTTCTAGCTTTGTCCAAAGTGTTTAACTTCAAAAAAAAGCATAAATATTTTTATTTTCCTTCAAATATTAACAATGGTGTGCTTGATCCACGTGATTGGTTAGGGCCGGGGTGAGTCCGGCCAAGCTCCTCTTTCTGGGTGAAGTCACATAATTTGCGACAAGCACGGGAAGGTAATGTGACGTTCTACACATGTAGCGAAACCATAGAGCGAAACAGACGGCAAAATGGGAAAATGTTTCTCCTTGTTGGAGAAAGACAAGTTTAAACAGTGGTTAAAGCCTGTGGCTGAAAATAACCACTTAATTTATTCTTTCAAGCTTTGCTTCTTCTGAGCTTTTCTGAGTTCTGTTGCATGGTTGTGCTCCATTGATTTATTTAACTACAACTGTTTATTAACAACTGTTTATTAAGTTAGAGGTTTGATACTGATTAGAACTTGAAGTGGCGATGATGTCTTAAAATATTCTGAGAAGGTCTTTAAAAAGTCTTTAAAAGGTATTGAAATTACCTTTAGGATTCCTCCATATACCCTGAAAATACTACACCTGAGATGGTGTATCTTTTGAATGGTTTTCTAATGACCATGAGCGTTTTGCGTTCTTCTTATTCACCCTGCACGCCTCACGTTTGAACCACATGCTGTGTCTTGCATTTTTGTCATTACGTGCTGTCAGTGCCCTGCTGTTGAAAAAAGTCAACTTTGAGTGAAAAAAGCATATTACTTCAGTCGCGCCTTTTGCATTCTCCAATCAAATCAAAGCAGAGGTGGGGTTTCCGTTGAGGTTACAGCAGTGTTTGTGTTGTCAAGACGACCATGGAGATTTTTAAAGACGGAGGAGAGGATAGTGGTTGCTGCTTCGGGTTATTCAAAGCTGTTTGACTTCACAAATCTTGAATATCACAATATTATTAAATATTACAATTATAATAATATCAACAACTGTGCTTGCACCTAATACGCAGCTGATTCAGTCATTGCCTACTGACATAAAAAAAGCACACATCACTTTTTTTGTGTGTCAACAAATAAAGGCAATGTGGTGCGCTTCGTGTTATCAGAACGGCTAAGTGTGTTTGGTATGATCAGCCCCTAAATCAGCTTTCTTCTACATTCTGACGCTAATTTACAACCAGATTGTCCTGACTACATCTATATGTCTAAATGCAGTGGTTTTAAATAGGCAATCATCTTACCTCACCGTTTCTTTGGAACGTGTATAGTTAGCAAAAATATTCAAATATTAATTTAAACTAGTAAATGGAAATAGACAGAGCTTTGTCGTCTATTGCATTATTGGATGTGACGCAATTGGACACGAAAACATTTTAATGATCTGCATATCAGCCCAAAACCTCAGAGAGCTCATTTAAATATCTACTGTGTGCTCCAATAATTGTCATAATTATATTGAGGTGGGAAAGGGCCAGGTTTGTATTAAGCATGCCTGCTTTAGAGAAAGGTACCTTAGGGTAACTTTGTTGGTTTGACGGCTGGCGTTTAATTCAGATTATAGGCTCGATGAGGAGCATTCTTGGCAGAAAATATTAGTTGGCGACTGTTCCCCTGTTTTTGTGCCTTTCATTTTTTTACGCATTTTGGCAAGTGAGGTAAGATATTAAAGCTTCATTTTGTAGAGAGCCATTGGTTGCCAAAGTCTGTGATCTTGCGGCACGCACTTGGATGAGCTCTTGAAGAGGCACTCTCTTTAAATGGTGAATAAAGCCACTCTATAGCTGACTCAGTGTGTGTGTGGACGGCCAGACATGAGAGTGTATTAATGAGCTGAGGGAATCTTTAAAGACAATATGGCACACACACACACACACACACACACACAAGACATGCATGCTTCATTCAATGGTGATGACATTTATTACTCACCTAGTCATTAAAACACACAAAACAATCAACAAATCTGTTTTAAAAGCATTCATACATATTTGAGTGGACAAACGCTTTTCATTGTAGCTGAATAATCCATAATGTGAGTTAAAAGATGACATTTTAAGATCCCTGCGATCGCCTGTGGCTTCTTTCCTCCTCATTCCACTGTGTTTCATCTGATGCACGCTTCTAACCAGAGCAGCGTTTATAGGAGTGCTACAACACGACCCGAGCTGGTAGTCGACAACCTCAAATGTCACAGATTTTCTCCGCCTCTGCCTGCACGATGTGAACTTTGAAAGTGGCTCGCTTTGAGTTTTACAGAGGTGATTTGTTACTGAGATTATCACAATGTGAATTTTCCTTTTCTGGCGATGTGCGAGAGACATCCTACAATGTCATCTCACACTGTGACATTTGTGACTGATGGTGATGTGTTAGGGAGAAAGCTTGTTATAGATGACACATTTCCTCTCTTCTGATCTCTCCGCAGGGGCCGCCCAAGCCAGTTGCTGTGGAACCCTGTTCAGGCAGTAAAGCTGCAGTGCTCACGGTGCTAATGTGCCTCCCACGAGTGGCATCTGGTGTTCCTCCACCCGGCCAGTCAGGTCAGTGATTTACTAATATATCCTAATACTGGATGTGTGCATGCTTTATATGTACCTTGTTTTATTTGTAGCCTAAAACTGTGTGTGTGTGTATATATATATATATATATATATATATATATATATATATATATATATATATATATATATATATATATATATATATATATATATATATATATACCTGAATAATGTGATATAAAATATTTCACTTCTGTCTTCCCAAAAATATTCCAGAACAATCCCATAATCTTCTAGAATAGTCCCAAATAAGTCTAAATTAATTATTTTTTTCCCAAAAGGGCTATTCAAGCTATCTGGTGAAATAGTATTCATATCGCAATATATATTGTAGCAAAACAAAATATGGCAATGTCCATATTTTGTCCATATAAAATTGTCCCCAATTTTAGAGTTTCCATTCTCCCATTTGCCAGAAAATTGTGCTAACATCTCTACATCACTATTATCAGATGCTTTTTTTCTCCACCTTCACTTTTGTTGTGCCTTTATTTTAGAGTTATTGAGGTGGAACGGGTGCGGCACATATTTACATATTTATCTAAGCATTAGTTTTAGAAGCATGGGTGGCATATAGATGATTGTTGACAACATCTTAGTGCTGAGGTATTTTCAGTTCCTTTTTACTTCTAATTAGAGGATGAAAATGAACCTCACCCTGAATACATTGGGCAACTTAATTTACGATTCATTTATATCTCTGCACTAGTGGCCCCTGATGCCTGTTATAACAGGAGTTCACTGTTACTGTAAACCTTATTGTCCCCTTTTGGGGTGATTTGTTCTGCAGCATAATAGATTGACAACACATATATCATATCACACACTTAAGACAAACATTAAACAACATTAATAGTACTAAAAAAACAGCAACTACCTCTTCACATTAAAATTCAGCAAATCAATCACACAAGGAACAAATGAAAATTTAAAACTGTTGGTTCTTCCCAAAGGGACCCTACCCTGAGATCCTGAGGGAAGGGTTTGAAATGAATCTAAAAGAGGATAGAATATCAATCAGATGTAATATGATGGGCTTTTTTTAACACCTGGCTTTCATACAAATAGGATAACCCTGACACTTTTACCCATAATACTTTGCAGCAGTTAGGGTTAGGGTTAGGGTTAGGGTTAAAAAACCTTAATTTATGGTTTCCATATGCCATTACCTATGCTGTGCATTTTTATCACCAAAATTCAACACCAAAAGTATATTAAATAAAAATCAGCATCAAAAATATATTTAACAATTTTTTAAATATCCAATATCAGCTTATATAAATATATTAAAATGAGAAAACATATATCATACAGCTGTATTGTGCATCCCTCTATGGCACTAGTGATTTATTCTCCTAGTGTATCTGAAATTTAAAACTCGTGCTAAAGCAGCAACTCAGTTATTGTTTTACACCAAATTAACATGCCTGCTGCACACTTATTAGGTTGCACTGGGGTTCATTCCCCATGTGGGAATGAATTTCATGCAGGAAGTCATAGAAGTTCTCCAGCATTCCCCTGTTGGAGTGATGTAAGTTCATCTGTGACTACTGGTCATATCCTCTTACACCACTATGGACAAGAATGTTCCTGTCTACAGGGTATCCACGGGGTCTTAAAGTCTTAAAATGTCTTAAATCTCAAAAGCTAAATTTTAAGCCTTAACAGAATCATAAATCCACGGAAATTTTGTGTTATAAGTCTTAAATTTTTTTTTTTTGACATGTCTTAATTTTCCTTTGTTCATGTATTGCAGTCTGGCCAGTGACACCCATGCAATCGCCAACAATCCATCTTTATAAAACTTTTAACTTTTTTTTTTTAAATAGCATTTAATTACTTTGCTCACAGTAACATTTGCTTAAAAGTTCTCCATTTATTTACTGCTGAGGATACTGACCTGGCCTATATTTTTTATTATTAAATTAATATTATTTTTGACTGAAGTAATTGTCAGCTATGTTTTGTTCTATTCTTTGTGGGGCTTATAAGGTTTGTGTGAATGGATATATTTAAAAATTACAAAACAATTCAAACTAAATTATTATTATTATTATAATTATTATTATTATTGTTTTATTAAATGTGTAAAATTTTTATCTTTTTTTTTTTTGATAGGGCAGAAACCCTGGTGTATAGCATGGGAAGGAAAAAAACAGATCTACCACTCTATTACCACTCAAAATATGAACAGACATTGTATCTTCAAGTGACCTTGACTTTGAGGCAGTAGTTCATGTGTTAAAAAAATACTAGTACAAATGAACAAAACAATAATAAGCAGTACAATAATTATAGTGTCCGATTTCTCTTTTATTCCAACATCTTTTTGTCATTCACCTTTAACTGACACACCTTTTCTCAAAGCTCACACTGACATGTCACACGCATATATTCAGAAGGTAGTGCCTTAAAAGACATGTCAGCTCGAGGTCTGTCTCATAGAGTTATAAGACCAGTTCAGTAAGAAAAAAAAAACCTTTTACCTCCTCGCTTTCTCAGCAGGCCTGTCAATCAACAGTTTTACAGGACCTTGTCTCTTTAAGCTTGACTTCTTTCCTGGGAACTTGACTGATCTAGAAGAAAAAGAGGAAGAAAAAACTTCTGTTTCACCAAAGCGTCTCTAATAGCTCCTCTTTTGTTTGACGAGCACAAAATAGAGGCAACAAATAACAGCACATAACAATAACAATTGATATGTACAAAAAAATAGTATGTTTGGTGATATCTGAAACTGGATCTGTCAAGATGGAGCTTTGTTGTAATTTTATGGCTCTGAAAACTTTAAAGTGGATGCTTTGTGGGCTGTTGAAGTTTGTCATGAACTTTTTTGGTGAGAAGTACATCAAATATAGAGCGAGAAATGAAAGGAGAGAGAAGACTGTGGGACTTCTGAATCAACAAAGAGTAGTTTTGAGAGAGAAGCACACAAGCTTCATGCACGGATGTCTCTGTCATCAAAGAGCTTTGTTTTAGTATGTCTTTTTGGAGGATCCACAGCTGGTGTTTGTCTGCTAGGATGAAGCAGTGTATCACCTTCACAGAGTAGACCAATTGGTATTTGACTGAAGTAGGAGCTCGAAGCAGGCAGCCCGCTTTTGTCAGCAGTCACCCTGCTCTGTATGGATGCCTACCTGGTGTGATGCAAGTATGATCCTGAAAAAAAAATGGTGGCTTTTTTGCACTGAAGTGCCTGACCTAGAGCTGGGACACGATAATGAAGTCAGCAAGCAGATGGATGCCGTGTGGTTCTAACCGTATTGATTATATTCACAAATCCTGCGAGATTTCTCTGGTGCTGAAGGTCTTTCTTGTTACTCGCCTGGCTAACAAAATCAGCTGAACGTTTGATCAAATAAGCCACCTTCTTTTCTTTCTCATTAGGATTTCAGTGGCTAAATAGGCATGAGTGTTTAGAAAAGAAATATACTGAAATGTTCCTTTATTGTTTATTTTACTTTGACTTTTTGTCACGTTTTAGACAGTGGTGTCAATGAGTAAATGTCAATGTTTTAATGTGGTTTTTAAGGCCCATCCACACAGGAAATTAAATGAGGGATATAAAGATAACCACTATAACTATGGTTGTTTCTCAATATGCGTTCTTGCGTCCTTGTGCTCTCATGTAACATCATCAACTGCCAAAGTTCAGTTACAGTAAGAACGGAGGATGCTTCATTGCAGACTTGAACGCAAAACTCACTTGAGAGGTCCTAGAAGTCATTGCGGCTGAATAAAGGAGGTGGGAAGCGCAGCATTTTATATAGATTTATTATTAAAGTTCAGAGATATAACTTAATTATCTCAGGAGTTTCCCTAAACATTAACATGAAAATCTTTATAAAGGCTTAAACTCATTAAGGTTGTTTATTTGCTGAAATCCTAATTAAAATCTGTTTTATTTGTATTGTTCAAAGTATATTTGAAAGGTTTTTGTGCATGATATATATATATTGAAAAGGGGAACAACAATAAATCATTAACTGAATACTGGAATGTTTAAATAATTTGCATTAAAAATACTTGGGGGTCATGTGACCATCAGGAAGAACACAGCATCTCATTTCTCAAAGGATGCGTTCTGTGTTTTTGCTGTCTACTGAGTTCGTTCTTCCGTGGTAACCTGGCAAGAATAGTCTTCATGAGAACGCAAGTCTGTTCTCTGCTTACTAGGATTTGAGAAACAGCCCATGTTTCATCCACAGCTGTGGACAATATTGTTTGTTCTAAGCAAATGCAGTTGTTTTATCTGCCACTTTATATGCTCAATCATAGGCAGGGTGGATTCTGATTGGCTGTCGATGGTTTACATCATCTAGGGAAAAAGTAAATGTCTAAATTTTCATGTAGTTTTTAAGGCCCATTCACACAGGAAATTAAATGAGGGATATAAAGATAACCACTATAACTATGGCTATTTCTCAGTATGTGTTTTCTGCGTCCTTGTGTTCTCGTGTAGCATCATCGTCAACTGCCAAAGTTCAGTTCTAATACTTAAGACCGTTAGAACAGAGGACGCATGAAAGTTCCTGGATGTGTTCTTGATGTGAAGGATGCTTCAATGCAGACTTGAACACAAAACTCACTCGAGAGGTCCCTGAAGTCATTGTGGCTGAATAAAAGAAGTGGGAAGTGCAGCATTTTATATAGATTTATTGTTAAAGTTCAGAGATATAACTTAATTATCTCAAGAGTTTCCCTAAATGAGACGGTGAAAGTAAACATTAACATGAAAATCTTTATAAAGGCGTAAACTCATTAAGGGCGTTTATTTGCTGAAACCCATATTAAAATCAGTTTTATTTGTATATTTGTAAGGTTTTTGTGCATGTTATATATATTGAAAAGGGGAGCAACAATAAATCGTTGTATGAAGGTTGGAATGTTTAAATAATTTCCCATTAGAAATACGTGATGGTCATGTGACCATCTGGAAGAACACAACATCTCATTTCTCACAAGACGCGCTCTGTGTTCTTGCGGTCTCATGAGTTCGTTCTTTTGAGGGACCCTGGCAAAAACAGTCTTCACAATAACGCAAGTCTGTTCTCTGCGGTCTTGGAATTGAGAAACAGCTTATGTTTGCATCCACACCTGCGGACAGTATTGTTTATTGTTATTGTTTAAGCACATGCAGTTGTATTATCTGCCAATCTTAGGGCATACTCACAATATGTACAGTTGCCTTGGACCGTGCTGAAGCACGCTTGCCCCCCGTCCCCTCTCCCCCAACGACCTGCACTCACATTGCATCCGAGTCGGAGCCCGCTTACCTCATCGATGATGCGCTGTTCAGTTTAACAGGAGAGAAGTGCTCTCGCTCAGCACAGTGGAGATTTATTTAGTTATATCATTTTAGTAATTTGATATGCAGTGACACAGTCAAATATTTCAAATAACAGATCAGCCACTTTTGATGCTCATAAATTATCATAAAAGTCCTCGTGATGCAGGTATTAGGAGGTTTGCTGAAGGTGCAGCTGACGTGCAGTGAGAGGTTTGTGTCTTTAAAAAACTACAACAGTTTGCGTTCATTGCACAGTAAGAATGATAAATAAATCCATATGAAACAGTCCCTTAAAAGTCACCTCTCATCTTCAGTTTCGGGCTTAGGCGCGCTTTGCACTCACACTAAAAGCGTAACACGCCAAAGCCCAAGTGAACCGCGCTCTGGCACACCTCTTCCAACTGGGCCAGGGCCGGCCAACTGAACCATGCCTGAGCCCGATTCAGAGCACTCATACTTCTCAAGCGAACCGGTTCGGATAGCATAGTGTGAGTGCGCCCTTAGGCAGGGTGGATTCTGATTGGCTGTCAATGTTTTACATCATCTGGGGGAAAAATGTTTTAAAAGTGATTCCAACAAAAATCATTCCTCTTTTTCTTTTCTTTTTTTTTCATTCTTTTTTTTTTTATTGTAGACATTTAGAGTTCCATAAGTTAGCAAACTCAAAATCTCATTATCTGACCCTTAAAGTCTTGCAGTATTTATTGTTAAACACAGCTGACCTGCTATTACAGAGTCATGTCACTTTTTTATTTTCAACCTAAATGCTGAGTAGCTTAAGTTTATTTAAAGCCAGCTCTAAAAGCACTAATGTAGTAGGCGTACACTACACTCTTCAATCCAGAGGACTGTTCTGTTGATAGACGTGTAGTTTTCACATCCCTCCCAGCAGTCCAGGTGTGATGGGTAATAAATCGATACAGGGCAGTGTGTAACTGTCTGAGACACGGGTTGTTCCTGGATGTAAATCCTCTTCGCCTGAATGCTTGAAGCTCCGGCTTCACACCAATGTGCTGAATTCAATTCCTTTTGCCATGGCCTGTCTGGAGTAATGAATTGTTCCCCTCCGATAATTGTATTGCTTCAATAGCAGGGAGGGAGCAGTGCCAGGCTAGCACAGAAGTGGTCGTTGTGTTTGTAGGATGATTTGTGAGATGCTGCTTTGAAAAATGGCTTTGGGGTTGTGGCCATGGATTTGGCCACAGCAGCCCGTGACAGAATTCTGGCGAAAGCATAGGGTGCTGGGAGTCAAATTCACTTCAAACCCCTATCCTAGAATAAGGGATGCGCTTTGAAACTGATGACCTTGACATTTAATAAGGAGTCTTTCAAGGCTCCCAACTCTCTCTCTTTTTTTTTTTAATTCATACACACTGTCTTTAAAAATGAATGAGATGATAGTTGTTCTTTTGAAAGAGATAGCTTTAAGTAACCATTGTCCCTTTTTAAATAACTTTGCTTTGACATGTAAATGAAGCGTTTTTGCTTTTGCATGCTCTCGGTGAAGTCTACGCTCTGACCCTCGGCTTGCTTTGTTGTGTTGTCTGCAGGTATAGCCATCGCCAGCGCTCTTATCGACACGTCCCAGCAGAAGCCCATGGACTTCAAAGAGAAAAGCCAAGGATTGAAGAACCGCAAAGCTCTGCCTCCTGCTCACCAGGGCACCTGCGTTTGAATCGTCTGTGGCCTTGGTGGGCTGTCCTTCTTTTCCAGAGTGACCTCCTCTCTTGTGCTGCTCCAGGCAGACGGCGGTGGCCTCATGCGGCCTCATATGAGGGGATTATTTAGGTGACAGAGTGCCCTCTATTTCCACTCAAACATTCACTTTATCTTTCCATGTCAATTGAACATCGTAAATAGATCTCGTCCATCAGAAATGACCTGGTCCTGCTCAAGAATCACTTTACCAGTTCCTAACCCTAACCTCAGCTTAAATCATCCTTCCTCTAGAGCCATTTCAAGGCCTTTTGAACTTCCAGTCGTCTCGCCATCAGCTTCTCACCAAGCACAGATGTGCCTCTAGCATGGTTTGTATTTAAATTATGGACCAGAGTGTCTTGCTTAGCCAGAAATAGCGTTCTGGTAGTTCAAGTACGGGTTGAACAGCTCACTTTATTTGTATGCTTGCCAACTAAACTTAGGTTTTTGCTCATTTTTTTTAATTTAAGAGATGGACTATACGGCGTGGAAGCTATCTTTTGTGTAAGCTAATGACGTTCTGCTGCTGGTAGCCTCATGCTTTGTAAACTCATGTTAGGAATGGGTCAAATCCATCTTTAGCTAGACACGTTTCGCACATTTCATATTTGCGCTCTTCTTGTGAAGACTTTGCATGGACCACTCACACTATGCTTGAAAGCTTTCAACCGTTCGTGGGTTTACGTGTCAGTCAAAAAGCATCTTCATGTCTTGAATTTTCACGCACTGTTAGCTGCAGCTAAACGCACCATGATGTAGAGGAGCCAGTTGCTGCGGGTGAATCCCAGTGTCAGTCGTAAATCACAAAGAGAAGTCAGTATTTAGGTGAGGGATGAAATCGCACCTCACTGATCTGACAAACGTGACAAATTTACGCCAGAAGATTACATCGCGGGTGTATAGTATTGTTAAGGACTTGCTAGGGAACTCTAAAAAAGCCGTTGATCTTTATTTTTATTGTCGTTTCGCAACGGTACAGGTTTAAACGAGCAGAGACTCAACTTTGCAGTAACGCTTCATCTCTTTATAAAGAACTTTTGTATTCTTAAGTTTCACATATTGTGAATGTCAAAAAGAAGGAGAAGATTTTGAGGAGACCAGCAGGCCAGAGTGTAATTAGACTGTTTATACACTCAAGAACTGTGTCCTCAGGAAGTGGTCGTTTTCAAAGCAGGTTTCCACACAACTGGATCCTCAGTCTAACGCACCACTGGGACTAAGCCTGAACCCTTCCTGGGTGAGTCTGGGAGATGTTTTTTTCCTCAGCAAAAAAGTGTACAGCATCCTAATCATCATTTGTTTGCTTTAGATGGACTTGAACATGTGAATCTAATGTGAATCGCTCTTTTTCTCTTCATGTAGCTACTTCAATGTTTTTGTTTGTATTTTCTGCTGGTTTTAATAAAGGATATTAAAAGGTCATTAGGTATTATAGGACCACCCTCTGTACATGACGGTGATGAGAAATAATCTTTTACAATGTTTGTGGGAAAAAAAACGAAATGTTGAATTGTTTTGTAACTAATTGATTCCTGTGTAATACCTCTGTGATTTTGATGCTTAACTACAGTAACTCGATTCATGCCAGTGTTGTTGTTTTTATTAGGGCTAGATGTAAACTGAAGCTGCTCATCTAGATTATTTGGGGCATTTTTGAACATATTTCTTAGGAAATATGTTAGGACATTAGCATCAAGGCTATTTTTGTTGTAACGCAGGACTTTTACAGACTGATTACACAGGAATCATCTCACTGTAACTGAGAAAAAAACAGCTTCATTCATCCCTCAGTGCATATCATTAATCTTCATTGTATTTTAAAGATGAATGGAAAAATAAAACACTTGAATATTCAGACGTCAATGGATCATTCTAGCGCCTATGAATATAAAGAGCTCGATATGTGGCTTTAGTTCTCACCAGGTCTTATTTCTTTCAGCAGCTATTTAATGCTAATTATACACCAGAAATGTACAAAGGGATACATTCATAATATAATTGCTTTAGGAGTAAAACTGGTTGTTTCTCTGATTGCTTAGTTTGTCTACTAAATGATAAAATGTGTAGATATTATATTATGTCCTCTAAAACACCATTGTGTCGCTTCCAGAGGCTTCACCAAGATAATGTGTTTGAAGAGCCACATGCTATTAGCATATTGTTCCAAAGTACCTCCTATTACTCTGAACTGCTGAGGCAAGAAAACACACATATGAATGGTTTACAGATGCTGAAACATAGCCGACTGTTTTTCAGAGGTTGATCTGATTTGAGCCTGTTATCCCTGACATGCAAAGCCAATATTGTTCTGTAATGTGGTTTTAGTGGCTCGTTGTTTTACCACAGTCAAGGGGTGTTAGGCAGTGGTGTGAAGTGGATTGCCTAAAACCCACAGCTCCGAGTGCCTTTGCTTTTATACAGTGGTAATAACAACACTATGTAAAATACACCAATGTGGATTTGATATGATTTTTTCGCCAAGTAGTTCATTAGACTAACTGTGTGACTTTTCATTGGACAGTCAAAATATAAAGCAGTTTGGTGCGTTTTTGGCTTCTGATGGGTCAAAACAGTTTTACAGAGTTGTTCAAATGGAGTATATGTACTGTAGTGTTTTTCAGACAAGGATGAACTTCCGTTAAAAGCTTAATGTGACTATTTTAAATTTCTCAAGGTTGTTTTTACAGCATCTATGTTGTGGTGTAAGTACAATGCATTCAGTTAAATAGACTTGAGCATTAATTTAGTTGTTCAAGCGTAAATGAGATCCACTAGCGCCAAGATCCACAGCAGGCGAGCGCAGAAACTCCATTGAAAATACAGGGGTAAAATAAAGTGTCATATATGGAAATGGAATTTACTGCAGTGCTTCTTGTTCGGTCTAAACCCCACTTTATATCTATAAATCAATCAGACAGTGAAGATCATTGAAATGCAAAGAAATCAGACCTTAAATGTGGCAATTTTACAATGGAAAGTAGTGGCAATTTTATAATGGAATTTATCATTTAATTTCTGGCTGAAATTAAGTCTGTGTGCATATACCCCAATGAAGATGTAGTAAAACAATTTTTCTTTTAGAACCTGATTAGTAGATTCTTTTTATTATTTATTCATTCCAAAGCAACATTATTTTATGGAAAAAATATATATTTTTAATGTTTTTAATGTTAAGTAACATTTACTATATGTCTGTATATATAGTTATAAAATTATATAAATATTGGCAATGACTGATAATAGAGAAAAAGTGAGCAAAAGAAAATGTGTGTGAAATAAAATTTTAATGACAAAAAAGAAATGAAATTACACAGACAACTACAGTAAATGTTTACAATTAAGAATTAACTGTACGTTTACAGGACGTTTACACACCGTATTGAACTTAAAATCCATTTACATTACACTGTAATCACATTTCAGGGTTCTGATAACCAGACTTGAAATAAGGTTTAAATGTGCGCATTTTTTTAAATGAATACCATTATTGTCTCCGTTTAAACTAAAATGCTATTTTGTGAAATGTGTGACGTCATGTTCATGCATATTACATGTTCAATCTACAGGAATGTTTGAGTAAACTGAAAAAAATTATTCAAAGATGATTCCTTGGATTTACTCAATTTTTTATGTTAAGTGGTTGTAAACAATTTATTTGGGCTGAATTTAAACAAACAAATTAAGTTGAACATTGCTCAATTTAATTTGTTTGTTTAAATTCAACACAAATAAATTGTTTGCAACAGTTTTGCATGCAACACTTTTTTCAGTGTACTTGACAAGCTAAACAACCATGCTGGACTACAGGAGCGCTATTGCATGGGTGCAAAGTATTTCTTTATATCGTGATATCACCAACTACTGACCTGAGATTTATAATACTATGTTTAATACATAATGGTTTTCGTGGCGGTTTATGTGGACAGGGATTGTTTTCATATGCACACAAAAGAATGCAAAGGAAACATTTGCATTTTAGTACATGATTGTTTTACACAGTATATCACAACAACGTTAGCCACAGACAAATTTTCCCACTTGTAAACCTATGTGGTAAATAATGCATTTACACACCCTCAAGTAATTATAAACATTTGTGAGTTTCTTTCTTTGTTGAATAGATTGCATTTTGGAGAACATTGGAATTCATTAGCCATTAAGATCCATAGCGAGAAATAAATGAAAGTCACTGGCAGCCAAAAAAGTCACTGGCAGCCAAACATTGACATTCAAATATCTTTTGTGTTTACCAGAAAATATAGAAACTTATACTATTTATGCACCTGCTTCGAATGTTATCACTCGATTGAATGGACGTTATCAGTGGTTATCAGCTGATAGATATGGGCCAGTAGCGGTTTTCTGCACCTACTGGTAGGCTCAGAAGGCTGTTATCATCCATCCACATGAGTAATCAGCTGCACTAATAGAGAAAACTCAAGATCCAGATCTGTTTTTACATTACTGTGATGGTAGGGGTAGACATTAATAAAATACAATTAATAGAGAATTTTATAAACAATATGATAATTCTTGTTAACTTCCCTATATGATCTATAGCTGATGAACCATACGAATGGATGATAACAGCCTTCTGAGCCTACTAGTAGGCGCAGAAGGCCCCTACTGCCCCATATCTTCAACCAAGTGATAACATCTGGCTGATTTATGGCAAGTTGAGTAAATGACAGACTTTTTCCACTTTTAGTTTAACTATCCCTTTCATGGTTTTATAAAATGACATTTTCTAACCCAAATGTATGTTGATGCATTGATCTGCAATGTATTTTTCTAGATCCCAGAAGGTTGTACTGTTCTTCCACTTCACCGTGACCGTCATCAGACCCCAGCTAGTCACTTAGTCTGCTCAGGTACTGGCTGACATAGACAGAATGAGCTGTCACAGCTGACTAATGCCCATAAAGACACTCAGGGGAGAGGTATGGATAACTCTGCGCAGATCTGCATGTGTATGTGTGTTTTTCCAGACTGCTGATGGGAGACGCTCGTAACATCATGTCATGCATCACAGGCAGTGATGGATAAGCCTGGCTTGTTTTTGCATTTTCCATGTCACTGTCTTCAGGAAATCAATTCAGTACCAAGCCCAAAAGTAAGTCGCTGGTCAAACCCATGATAACATTTGAATTTGTGATCCGCTGAAGTGATGACAGCATGGGGACTGTAAAAAAAAAAAAAGAAGAACATCCATTTGATCCTTTGCATTTTTTTAACAGATCCCATCCTCCAATGAGCACTTGAGATGTGACATTTCCATATGGATGAATCTGTCAATTTCAGTTGCGCTAGTCAATGGTGAGAGACTATGGATCTGATTGTAATCTGTGTTTCGGTACGTAGAAAAGTATGAATAAAATGTTAGGTTCAAACTACACAGTTGTTTTGTCTGTTACGATAGTCACGGTGTCAGATTATATGATTTGGACCACAAAATTCTTGTCATGTCACTACTAAGCAGGTCCGGTGCTAGAGTGGATCGTGGCTTTAGCATACAATTGAAAAATTACTTGAAAGTAAGTAATGTGTATTTATATAGCATGTTTATTGAGTATGGCCATACACCCAAAGCGCTTCACAATCATGAGGGAGGTGTGTGCAGCATCCACTTGGATGATGGAGCCAATTTACTTATGGGGATTATTGGGAGACCATGATGGGTAAGGGACGATGGAGGGGATTTGGCCAGGACACCGGGGTTACACCCCTACTCTTTACAAGAAGTGCCATGGGATTTTTTAATGACCACTGAGAGTCAAGACCTTGGTTTAAGGTCTTATGCGAAAGACAGCACTCGCTGAAAGTGTAGTGTCCCCTTCACTTTACTGGGGCATTAGGACTCACACAGACTGTAGGTTGAGCGCCCCCTGCTGGCCTCACTCACACCAATTCCAACAGCTAACTAGTTTTCCCATGTGGTCTCCCTTTCAGGTACTAACCAAGCACAGCCCTGCTTAGCTTGAGTGAGTAAACAGTCTTGTGCTCCAGGGGGATATGGCTGTGGATAAAGCGCTGTGGAATGGATCTTTCATTCTAGGTTGTAAACATTGGATCCTTAAATATAATTCTCACAGACTCTTGGTGGAAAAGAACACTCAGAACACTATTTTAATTTAGAAAATCAGACTTAATTACTGAAAATGATAAAAGAATATAGTGGTAGCAGACTGAGTTACACATCGTTGGATTTGCTTTTCAGTGTTTCAGCTTTCAGCAGTGACATTTACATTACACTGAACTGAACTGAACTTCAACTGCGAAAACTGAACTGAAGCAGTTTAAATTTACAAGAACTTCATCTATGTTAAGCTGCTCTGACACAATCTACATTGTAAAAGGGCTATAGAAATAAAGATGAATTTCTGGCACTGCTGCAAGATTATTAATAAGTAATAACTCCCCTACTGGGTTAGTAGCCTGTTTAATATTGAAAGCTGAATTTGTATAGGGCAGGAAGTAATATAAATTAAGTGAAATAAATAAGTCACCATGTCTTTTCGAGTTGTCTGGAATCCAGCATTAGTAGCAACTAACTAATGGAAACAGAAGTTTAAACAATTAATGGCTACCAAAGCGATTTGCTTTTTTACAATGGAAATATTCAGGGTGTGAGCGTAACCAGAGTCCCTCCAAGGCAAGTCATTTCACTCGGCGGCCATCTTTGAAACGCCTCTCGGGCAGTATGTTTGGGCATTCTGTCTGAGTGGGGAAATGTCAAATTCTCCAAAATTGCTTGCCAAGTTTACAATTAAATTTCATATTAGGACCAGTGGTGTAAAGTAACTAATTACAAATTCTCAGACTATTGTAATTGAGTAGTTTTTCTCAGGAATTGTAATTTGCTAAGTAGTTTTAAAAATGTGTAATTTTACTTTCCCTTGAGTACATTTTTAGTGCTGTATTGGTACTTTTACTCCACTACTTTCCTTCAACCTGCAGTCACAACTTTATTTTTTCTTGTCTATGGTGATTTGAAAAATCTGTCCTGTGATTTGTTCTGTGACGTTGGTTTAACATGTTGGATTTTGGTCCCTTTCTAACAACCTAAAATTAACCAAATATCAACGTTATTTGACGTCGTTATTGGACATCAAAATAACATTCTCCTTAGACGTTGGCTAGAATTTTGGTCACCTGACATCTCAACCTAAATCTAACCTAATATCAAAGTCTTATGGCGTTGTGTGCCTGCTGGGCAATAACTAGATGCTCTACAGAATGTTACGTTTACACACACATGCACAAATTACATGTAAATGCATCAGCTTTTTACAGCGTAATACTCACTACTCACTACTCTTGAGTACTTTTAAAAGGGCTACTTTTTACTAATACTTTGAGTAATATTCACAACAGATACTTTGACTCTACTCGCACTATATACTTTAAGCCAGGGCTATTTAATTAGTTTGTCATGGGGGCCAGTTCATGAAAACATCCCAAATGAGGGGCCGGAGAGATATGACTTGCAATGTGAGTGAGTACAACAGCATATAAGAGCCCATATGTTGTATTTTTGCTTCTTAAGAGACCCATGTTGGGTTTTTCTACATTTAAATGTTAATATATTGTTTTTTGTAACTACATAACACCAGTGCATTGTACAATAGGCTTTTTTTTTTACAAACCTTCAAATGCATTTTAGAGCACAACAAAAGCAGTGCATTGCTTAAGTAGGCTTCTTCTACATTCAGACACATTCATATGTTATATTTTAAATTGCATAACAATTATGGATGCAACAATTATAGATTTTGGTTGTATGATTATATACTGTAGTCTGAAGAGTAATCATGGTTTCACGGTTATCACGTCTAATGTAAAGTTAAGCTTTATATTAGTTAAGTATTTAAATTAACTGTTGTTATCATCTGCGTTCATTCATGCATAATCATTTTAATAATTTGTAATAATTCATCTATATCTTTTGTTTACATTGCACTGAAAGCCTCTCATCACTATGGCATGAGGCATTTTTTACCGGGTGCGCCTGTATATTGGCAATTTCTCTTACATTGGAAATAACGAACTTGCACGCGGAAAAGATGCAATATGTGAATAGCCTGCCGCTATAGGTAATCTAGTGTGTATGCATATTATTCTTGGTGTAGCTATAAACTCTGAACTTTAAACTAGCGCTCACGCGGCATCATTTTGTTTAGTCACAGCAGTTTCGTTCTGTGCAACAGAAACGCAGCGTTGACGATTAAGTGTCCAAATGTTTTCATCTGCTCGCACCCCTCGCTTAATGTCAGGTGACTCACGCTCTGCGCACGATTCAACTGCAGCTCGTGCTGTATTAAACAGACTCACGTCACTTCATAATTATAGCGGCCGTTTTTCGACTGAACTAAATTTATTTTTGATGTCTTGGTCACACTATTTAGATGGCCGGAACAAATTGCCTCGGGGGCCAAGTTCGGGGACGCCAATTGAATAGCCCTGCTTTAAACAAAAGTTTTGTGGTCTGTCCTGGTCTGAAAACAGAACATATTAGTTCATCAGTCTTGAGTCTAGTGTTGTTGATTAACAGCTAATGGTGGAGGCCGGATTTCACATAAAAAACGACCCGTTTTATCCACTGCTCTGGGTTTTGGGAAAGGATGAAATTGTATTTCCCCGGCCTTTCTGGTTACTTGCTGTCTGCATTGTAAGTTCTAAAACAACGCCTGGTTAATTTGACTGTTTGGCTTGTCAGATAAAATGGCGGACAGTGATGGGGGCACACAATATTGATGTTATGATTGACCATATCGCCTGTCAATCAAACTGCTTTTGTTTTTTGTTTTTTTTTGTTTTTTTACTTTTTGTTTTTTTTTTTTATTTAGAGAAAAGAAATAAAAAACAGAACAAAGCGGTTGTCATAAGAGTTACACAATCAAGTCATAATACATTTGACACACATTCTCACAAATTGTTTACAATGACATTTTCAGACCATTTTTTTCAGTACTTTTTACACTTTTTTGAATCAAATCTTAGATTAAAAGTCAGTCTCTCCTTACAGTGTATTTCCTTTACAATTCCTATCCATTGAGCCCTTGTTGGAGGATCAGGCTGAAACCATTTTCGAGTTATGGCTTTTCTGCTAAATCAAACTGCTTTTGAATGGTCAGTTCCACCTAGCAGCATAATTTCTTTCTTTTCCAAGCTTACCCATAATTTGTTGGTTGAACTCATTTAATGTGTATTTGCGTGACAGCATGGGGAATGTATAAATAAAAAAAGACATCATCCATCCATTTCCATCTGCCTTATACTCCTGACTCCTCCCTTGCAAATTTTTCAGCAGATCTCATCCTCTGATGATTGCTTGAGACGTGCCATTTCCGTATGGATGAATCTGTCAATATCAGTCGTATAAGTCAATGGTGGGGGAGTGGTGGAGTGTGTATCCGGTGCTGTTGTATATCTCTGTGTGTGTCAGTGGATGAGTGCTGTGAGAGATGCCTCGTGCCTTTATTGCTTTTAGTTGGCAGGAAATGCCCAGTGTAAATCAAGGTGTCTGGCACTAACATTAAGAGATATTAATGAGCGAGCGGCCTGTTGGTAATACAGGAGGTGAGAGAGAGAATGAGCAATGATTCAGGATAAATCATTCATCCTTATGATGCCTGTAACACCAGGACCTGCATGGAGGAGGAGTTTTACTAACGCTGATGCAGGCTTCTCTGGGAAACTCTGTTTAGATGAGAATAGTTTTATTTATTTATTTAATATATATCTAAATGCTGTCTTCTATGAGATTGAATATAAGCAGTATACAATGGATACAGAAATATTCAGACCCCCTTAAATTTTTAACTCTTTGTTATAATGCAGCCATTTGCTAAAATCAAAAGTGGGACTCAAATGAAGGTGTAGAAATTCTCAAGGATGATTAGAAGAAATGCACTGCAGTTAAATATATAAGTTCCCTATTCTTGTTGCTTATCCAAGTTTTAGAAACAACAAATAATAACTTGACTTCTAGTTGATCGTTTGGCATCTGAAGTGGCTTATATAAAAGGCAAAGGTCTCTAGATTACGCTTATTTTACCAAAATAAAATATGATAATGCCTTGATTTTTAATTAGGACAGTAAGGTCTGACTTCGATTAGACAAGAGTCTTGCCACTTAACAGAAATAATGTACAGTATAGAGTATAAAGTCATGGTGCAGTGGAAAAAGAATTGTAATTGTGTGTGACGACTGCATCCATACATCTCTGCAATGACTCAAATAGCTTATTAATAAAATCATCTGGAATAGCAAAGAAAGCGTTCTTGCAGGACTCCCAGAGTTCATCAAGATTCCTTGGATTCATCTTCAATGCCTCCTCCTTCATTTTACCCCAGGCGTGCTCAATAATGTTTAAGTCTGGTGACTGGGCTGGCCAATGCTAGAGCACCTTGACCTTTTTTGCTTTCATGAACTTTGATGTGGAGGCTGAAATATGAGGAGCGCTATCCTGCTGAATAATTTGCCCTCTCCTGTGGATTGTAATGTAAAGGGCAGCACAAATGTCTTGATAGCTCAGTCTGTTGATGTTGCCATCCACCCTCCAGATCTCTCGCACGCCTCCATACTGAATGTAACCCCAAACCACGATTTTTCCTTCACCAAACTTGACTGATTTTTTATGACAATCTTGGGTCCATGTGGGTTCCAATAGATATTCTACAGTACTTGTGATGATTGGGATGCAGTACAACAGATTCATTAAAATCACTTTCTGACAATTTTTCAAATGATCAAATAAAAGTCTAATTATTATTTGTTGTTCTTACTACTGGATCGACAACAAAGCTTTTGTCAGGTAGTGTACTTAAGACAATGGGTTATAATAGTTTTTCTTTTTTAATAAATCTGCAAAAATGACACCAATTCTGTGTTTTTCTGTCAGTAAGGGGTGCTGTGTTAAATTAATGAGAAAAAAGAACTTAAATTATTTTAGCAAATGGCTGCAACAAAAAATGAAAAATTAAAGGGGTTCTGAATACTTCCCGCACACACTGTATATAATAGTATTTATAGAAAATAAAATAAATATGAAAGTAAAATATAGTGGTGAAGGGTTTTGTAGAGCAAAACAACTTTATTTTTCAAGCGTTTTAACACTAATCTAGCTGCTACACAAATATTACACACCATGGCAAAGAAGTAAACATTATTTATGATAACATTTGTGCAATAAGCTGTTTTTACTTTATACAAATATCTCCTGTTTTGACTGTGTAAGATCCAGAGAAGGAGTGGGTGGAGGTAAATTCCACAGTAAATACTTTTGGTTATAAATAATACAGTTGAAGTCAAGATTATTAGCCCTCCGGAGAAGTTTACGTTCTTTTCCAAATGTTTCTCAAGTGCTGATTAATAGAAACAAATTTGCTGAAACATTTTAAAACATAAATTTAATAACAAATTTATAGTAACTGATTTTCTTTTGTCTTTGCTATGATGACCGAACATAATATTGTTCTAGTTATTAAACAAGATAATAGTATTGAACTTAAAGTGCGAATTAAAGGCTTAATTGTAGGTTAACCAGGCAAGTTGGGTTAATTATGCAAGTCATTGAACAACACTGGTTGCTCTGTAGCCAGTTAAGTATATATTTATTTAATTTATTTATTCATACTTCGCTCAGTGAGCCACAATTGTGCTAATGCCAGTTCTGAGATCAGTCAGTTATTAAAAGCCGGGGCAGTCATGGCCTAATGTTTAGAGAGTTGAACTTGTGATGGGAAGTTCGCAGGTTCATGTCTTGGTGTTCTGTAGATTTGTCCTGCCTTGTCAGATTGTCCTACCTCCCATTCAAAAAGTAGGTAGCACATTTTGATGATGCAATATGCTAACTGTCAGATTTTGCTACCAGTATAAATTTTAATGTGGAGTAGTGTGATATGAAGCTGTGATATTGCTCCAACCTACCTAATCCCTAACCTCAGAACCTTTCAAATAGTGTTGGTAGCATAATCTGATAGGATAAAATGTCAGGACACCGGCACAGACACAGGTGGGAGTGAATAGTGCTTTCACCACCCTCAATACCACGGCTGAGGTGAGTCCGTTGAGCAAGTCACCAATATTTATATATAACTGCTCCCCTGCTGCCTACTGCTCCGGTACTGTGTGTTGGATGGAAAAAAAAGGTTAAAAATTCAAAACTTTCTCTAGAATGGTGGCATGTCGCTTAACGGCAAGAAGGTCACTGGTTCGAGTCCCGGCTGGGCCAGTTTTCATGTTCTCCCCATGTTCACTCTGGGTGCTCCAAAGACATGCAGTATAATGACTGTAGGCAGTAGTGAAAGAATGTATGTGTGAATGTGATAGCTTATGGGTGTCACTCATGTGACTTCATTCCTTTCACAGTGGAATGAACCGCCAACTATTCCAGCATATGTTTTACGCAGCCATAACCAGTACTAGGAAACACCCATTCATTCACATATGCACTCATACGCTATGGCCAATTTAGTTAATCCAATTCACCAATACCGCATGTCTTTGGACTGTGGATGGAAACCCGCACGAACACAGCGAGAAGATGCAAACTCCACACAGCTGGGACTCAAACCAGCAACCTTCTTGCTGTGATGTGATAGTGCTAGCCACCGTGCTGCCTCCCATATGACTTGTTTTGTAAACTTGTAACGTTTATTTTGGTGATGTTGAAGTGAACTCATATAGTGTATGAGTTCACTTCGATATGTGTTATTCGTATATGTATATTCGGTATGTGTTGCAGGTTTACAACGGTTGCCTTAAGAAATGGCTTTTTCCTCTGTGATGTTCTTGACAGTTTTGGCAGTTTAGTCTCATGGTGCTTTCAGAAGTCAAATATTCCTGTGACATGCAGATAATCGTTGTTTTCCTTACAATATTTGCTTTCTCTCAGGAAAGCTATTTTACCTCTGAGCAATAGCATGTCATGTTCGTGTGACTCTTTGCAGATCTTTTGTTCCGCTTGGTTTTTCCCGTGGCTGGTTTCAAGGCCTTTTTATTTGAACTTCTGAAATAATCAGCAGACACAACCCCTTTATGAAATTGTACGTCTCAAAATCCTGCTGACCCTGCAGAAGACATGAATACTCCCTCTGAATTGTCACCCTCGTGGCATTATTTCCCTTCTGATGTCGGGTAATTTTATTCGGCTTGATTGCAAATTACACAGACAGAGCTCATCTGGTCACAAAGCTGATGCTTGTCTTTCTTTATTCAAGACCCCTTAAAAGAAAGCAGGGCACATGGCTCTGCAGAAACCAGACATTATGCCTAATTGCCTTTGGTAATAACAAAGAGCCTCCTATCTTCGGCTTCCCCTCAGCTGTCCTATGAGTCACGTCCCTGTCCCATCTCTGTGTCCCCACTTCCGTCTTTGCTTTGGTTTCAAGCTATGAAATGGCCCATGAATAATCGTCATGTACAGCATGTCGAGTGCATGCTGGGTATAGCGCTACCCTTTCACCTTTCCGCCCTTACATGCGAAATTCTTGATGAATGGGTCACAGTAACCATAGACTTTAGAGTATAATCTGTAGTTTTGAGGTTGGAGTTCAGAGGTCTCAATTGACAAGCAAATACATCTTAGGTTATAGTATGAAATCTATTACTAGCTAATTAGATGTGGTCAGTACTTTTTACAGATTTGTTTTACAGTCGCAATACTGTAGCTATTTTGTTTGGTTCAGTCAGAATTAATTCATTCCAATTGATGAATCTGAACATAGTGTTTCAAGGAACTCTAAATAAAGTGTTGATGTGCTTATTTATACACACACAAGCCACTTTATTAGGTAAACCTTACTAGTGCCGGGTTGGACCCCCTTTTGCCTTCAGAACTGCCATAATCCTTCGTGGCATAGATTCAACAAGGTACTGGAAATATTTCTCAGAGATTTTGGTCAATGTTGACATGATAGCATCATGTTGTTGCTGCAGATTTGCAACTCTCCCTTTCCATTACATCCCAAAGGTGCTTTATTGGACAGCTGGTGACTGTGGAGGCCATTTGGGTACAGTGAACTCATTGTCATGTTCGAGAAACCAGTCTGAGATGATTCGCACTTTATGACATGGCGCGCTATCCTGCAGGAAGTAGCCATCAGAAGGTGGGTACACTGGTCATACAGGGATGGACATGGTCAACAACAACACTCAGGTAGGCTGTGTCATTGACACGATGCTCCATTAGTACTAATGGGCCCAAGTGAGCAAAATATCCCCCACACCAGTACTCCACCAGCCTAACCGTTGATACAAGGCAAGATGGATCCATGCTTTCATGTTGTTGATGCCAAATTCTGACCCTACCATCTGAATGTCACAGCAGAAATCAAGACTCATCAGACCAGGCAATGTTTTTCCAATCTTTTTTTGTCCAATTTTGGTGAGCCTGTGCGAATTGTAGCCTTAGCTTCCTGTTCTTAGCTGACAGGAGTGGCACCTGGTGTGGTCTTCTGCCGCTGTAGCCCATCTGCCTCAAGGTTGGACATTTTGAATGTTAAGAGATGCTCTTCTACATACCTCAGTTGTAACGAGTGGTTATTTGAGTTACTGTTGCCTTTCTATCAGCTCAAACCAGTCTGACCATTCTTCTCTGACCTCTAGCATCAACAAGGCATATGTACCAACAGAACTGCTGCTCACTGGATATTTTCTCTTTTTCTGACCATTCTCTGTAAACCCCAGAGATGGTTGTGTGCGTGAAAATCTCAGTAGATCAGCAGTTTCTGAAATACTCAGACCAGTCCGTCTGGCACTGACAACTATGCCACATTCAAAATCACTATTCTTCCCCATTCTGATGCTCAGTTTGAACTGGAGCAGATCGTCTTGATCATATCTACATGTCTAAATGCGATGATTTGCTGCCATGTGATTGGCTGAATAGAAATATGCGTTAACGAGCAGTTGGACAGGTGAACCTAATAAAGTGGCCAGTGAGTGTACTGTATCCACAGTAACAAGCTTCAGATTGTGTTGAATTGTCTGATGGGCACACTGCATAAATATAAAATTCAAGATGTGCATACTAACTAACCCTCCTGTTTCTTTTTCTTTCTGAAGTAGGATCCATATTCATCAAAATGAATTATTTCGAAAGCTGCAGGTCATGTAAGGCCACACTGCCTATTTTTCTCAAGGGGATAAAAATGCCCAATCCCTCAAACAAACCAAAGTGTCTGTGGATAAACATCTAAAGAGACACTGTCCTACACACTATCATAGACTAAGAAGTTAGAAATGACACAGTGGCCATTTGTGACTCTGTTCAAAAAGAATAGCTCATTTTGCAATATTTTTGTTTTTACATCTTTGCACATGTACAGTATAACCAGCCTGATCTCACGAGGAAACGTACAGTAAGCATTTTACGTTTTGTCAGTTTAGTGGCTAATTTGTACGAGTTCAGTCGTACAAAAAATGTTAGATTTTTTTAAAAAGGAGGCGTGGCACCTAACCTCACCCCTAACCCCAATCGTCATTGGGTAATAAGCAAATCGTACTAAATTGTACGAATAAGATTGTCCGAATTCATAGGAATTAGCCACTAAATAAAAAAGTCACGAATTGTCATGAGATTGCGTTGGTATAACCCGTAACGGCTGTTCCGGTTACTCCCACAGTCTAAACACATGGTGAATTGGGTGAACAAAATTGATCGTAGTGTATGTGTGTGTGTTTGAATGAGGGAGTGTAAGGGAATTTTCCAGTACTGAGTTGCGGCTGCAAGAGCATCCACAGCCACAGCTGTGGGACCTCTGTAATAGAGACAAAGCAAAAGGAAAATTAATGAATGAATGGTCAATACTGATCAATAAAAAAATTGCATAACCTATAATGCCATTATTCAGCACCTGGTTAATTTGGATAGTGTGTGATCACTGAATAGGGGTAGTGGATGGCCACTGTTAAGTGAATTCACTCCTTATCACTCCTAGTTTTTCCACTGGAGAGTAAAACTCAGGCCTTAAATCTTGCCATTATCAATGAGTCAAATCATTAACCTGCTGTATTACCAGTGGCCTTCTGTAGCTTTGAAGGAAATCAATTACAAACAGCGCCCGAGATTCTGACATTTACCACAAATAAGATAAAAAGTGCAGTCGTAAGTTTAGAAGTGGCACTTTTGCAGAATGGTAAAAGAGTTTTGCAATGATGTTCTCCTGAGGGGAAAAAAAGAGCAACGTCGCCAGGCCCCAAGGTCAAGGGTGAGGTAATTAGATAGCAGTTCCTCTCTGAGAGCAGACAGTACACACTGATTACATTGTTCACTGTCTTCTGTGTGTCTCTTTTATTTGAGGGACACAATTATTTCACTCTTTCACCGAGGGTTGCGTGCGGCTGTGCTTGTGTATTCGAAGGTATTTTTTAATCAGCCTGGCTTTTCTTATTCCAAATTTATCTGAAACAGACCAGACACCCAGCTCATAAAAATTGTTCATTTATTTGATACCGTGTCATTTGCTTTTCATTCCTGCTTCACAGCTCATATTGTGCTTGATGCAAATCTGCGATGCTCCGCAATTACAATGGCACGCTGTGATCCTTTTCTTTCCAAACAGACTCCGCTCGAGCGATTATTAAATCTCGCCTCTCACCATTTCTTGTTTCCCACTGTGTAAATTTCTCATAAATTCACATTTTTCCCCCTCAATGTGACACTGTTAATAAATCCTCAGCCGATCTCTCAGACACATGTTCAATCATGGTGTCTGAAGCTGGTGTTAAGAAACATCACGTCCTGGTACAGCATGTTAAGGGAGCGCTAGGTGAACTGGGTTGCGTCCTTGTTTGTGTTATTGTCCTGGGGAGAGTGGACTGATGTGATCCGACTGACAATCATGTCCCTATTATCGCTTAATCCTGCCAGCTCGGAGTGAAAGTTAATCCAGCCTGATAAGGTTGCTCAGAACAGTCAAACTGAGGCAGCCTGTATGATGTTGACAGCCAGGTAAACTGCTGCTGGCTTTCACACCGCTTCTGGTAGTCAGGTTTAGCCATTTACAGCATTTATTAGGGTTAGTTGAGCCAAAAAGTACAATTCTATCATTAATTACTCACCTTCATGTTGTTTCCATTCCCTGAGCCCTGAACGTTCATCTTCAGAACACATATATTATAACTAATTAATATATATTTAGTTACCATTAACAAATATGAAGTGAGATGTATTGTACATGATTTATTAATGTTTTCTAATTAATTAACTAAGGTTAACTACAGTAATACAACCTTATTTTAATGTGTTACTATTTCATGTAAAAACAGTATATAGTAACATTTGTCACCCTAAACCAACTCTATGCAGCAAGTACATGCTGTTAGTTGATATTATTTGGCATTTAATTACAGAATAACCTGGACAACATCAAATAAAATGTAACCTTTAAAGGGCACCTATGGTAAAAAATCTACTTTTCAAGCTGTTTAGACAGCCATATGTGCATGTATGGTGTATAGACTGTCATATTTGGGTGATATAAGCACACCCAGTGCTTTTTTTTAATTTAACAACATAAAAAACGGTGGACCGATTAGAGCTGTTTTCAAATCGACCGCAACTTTACGTAGGAGAGTGGTCCCCCCGCCCACCAATATTGATTGACAGGCGCGTCATTATATCCTCTGTTTGTTGATTTACGTCCGGCATTTTCAGCGTGAGTGGAAGCGATATCACTAAAGGAACACCCTAGCTCTTTTTTTAGATGCAAGGCTCATTGGGCTCAACACAAGAGCAATATTCTCCACATTATCGCTCTAATCGGAATTATTGGTTGTATCTTTAGGTAGGTTTGCAAACATGTGTACTTCTCATTGAGTCTACCTTATACTTCAGCCGTGTGCATTTCTCGCGATCCCAGAAGCTCTCTGTGATCTTAACTAGCATGCGTTTTAGAATTCTAAACATAGGTTTCTATCAGGGTACTCTCAAGTCGACGGCTGGGCGCCGCAGACCGCTGCAGAAACTTATGTTTAGAATTCAAAAATGCGTGGCGCGACGATTCGGGACACATGTTTCTGCCGCGCTACAGAGAGTGTCTGGTGTGCCGTGTCGCGGCTTCGAGCGGCGCATCCGGTGCTTCAGTCAAAGTTAATTCAGTGTGCGTGGTTTTTAGTTTCTGTGTGCAAGCTCGGCACTTGAAACTAGCACACAGTTGGCTGTAAAACTGTACAAAGACACAAATGATTTTGTACTCTCTGCTTGGTCTGTGTCCGAGTCGTACATGTACGACTGAATGGTGATCCTCTCACTCCTTCTCTGAGTCTGCCTGTCAGACTCTGTTGCAAACGCTGAGCGGGTGAGCTCATGGCCCCGCCCCCTTGTTAAGTTGGGCGGGAAGCCGAAACTAATTTACATGTGAAGCAACACACCCATAAATCAGCGAACTGTGGACACGCCCCCAACATGACCCTTTTTAACACATTATAATAAAAAAATCGGAATTGTGTTTTAAACTGAACCTAAACTGGCACACTCAGAAGAACCATAATATTAATATTAAATCACAAAAAAGAGGTAAATCATGGGCCCTTTAATATATTTTGGAATTTTTTTTTTTACTTTTACTGTTTTTAATGTTAATTAATATACTGTGGGGAAATAAGTATCCAACACATCACCATTTTTCTTAGAAATATTTCTAAAGGTGCAGTTGGCTTGAAATTTTACCAGATGTTGATAACAACCAAAGACATCCATATATGCAAAGAAAACAAATCTAATTAGTTTATAAATTGTGTACTCAAATGAAATGACAGGAAAAAAGTATTGAACACATGAAGAAAGGGAGGTGTAGAAAGGCAGTAAAAGCCCAGACAGCAACTGAAATCTCTCAGTAGTTCTTCAGCAACTCTCTGACCTTCGTCAGTTTAAATTAATATTAGCTGCTTCAGTGTAACATCTACACCAGGATGATTAAGATGAAACAAAGCACAGCCAATCAAACTCTGAAATGCTTTCAGAGAAAGAAAATCAAGCTGTAGAATGGCCCAGCCAATCACCTGACTTGAATCTAAAAGAAAATACAAAATAAAGTATTGATTTTATTAGACGAGACCCACAGAACCGTCAAGACTCTGTTGAAGTCTGTGAAAAACTCACACCTGAGCAATGCATGTGACTTCATTCTCCACACGAGAGACGTCTTTAAGCTGCCATCAACAAAAAGCCTTTTATATAAAGCACTAAATACATTTCGTCCAGTACTTTCTCCTTGTGTCATTCCATTGTTTTTACACGTAACTCTTTTTTTAAAGGTTTTTTTTTGTTTTATTATCATATTTGTATTGTTTGGGTTTTTACTAAAATCTGGTTAAATTCCATGTCAACAGGTCCTTTAGAACATTTTTACCAGAAAAAAACGTGTTGAATACTTTCCTCCACCCCCCCCCCCCCCACTGTAGTTCACAAATATAAATATAAAATCATATTTTAAGTATTTCCCCAAAAAAATTTTTGATATTTATTCTGCAGTTATTTTTTTGTCACTAATTCATTAGATTTTTTTTAAAGTGCTAAGCCAGTCTGTGACATTTGAGTCATCAGTCAAACTGACAGCACCTCACTAAACCACAAGAGCTTTTTATGGCTTCCTGTTCATGTGTCAAGTTTAATGTTGTAAAGTGTAAAGCATATGACGCTTTTGGCCTGTGAAAGACATACTTGCACAGGCTAATCCATAGAAGAAGCAGACATCCAGTTCACATTCTATTTTAGTAATGAGAATCCAAGAGTGCTTCAATTATAGTCTTTACACATTTACTGACACTGGCAGCATGTCTTCTTTAGCACTAAATGGCACAGTCTGCCAGAAAACTGTCTGACGTACACTTCTAGCTTAGAGTTTTTAACACTTTTTCATGCCACACAACTCTAAATATGATGATCCCCTCATCATATGAAATCTAAATATTATTTTTATTAAGTTGACCTGTTTGTATCTTTAGAGTCCTTCTGAAATCATGCAAATGTGCTGATGTGATGCTTGAGACATACATTTTGAAAAGCAGCATTTATTTCAAATAGAATCTTTTGTAATTTTAAATGCATTTGCTATCACTTCTCATCATACCCATCTCTCGCCACCCTCCCGTTTTGTTATTTCTCCTGGAAAACTCCCATAATTTCACCCCGCCCCCGGTACTCAGCTTTTTGGTACAGTCTCTAACACACCCAGGTCGACAACTTTGGTATAATATCAGATCGCAGCGGCCACCTGAAACAAGTACAATTGTTGCAGTTATCAAAACAATTAATAAAACAAGTTGAAATTATCGAGAACCCATTGAACCATGCAAGATGTCACAATGAGATGTTAGGAAGATGGCGGAACATTTTCACCAAATGTTTTTATGAGTTTCCTCCAAATGTATCCACAACTAATTAATTTGATATATTACTATATTAATTTATTTAGCAACTCCACCATGCAATTCCAATCACTGACGTCTTCATTCATTTTGTCATGACAGTTCACCTACTCGTCATTGCCCCATGTGGTTGCAAATAACAGTACAATGGTGAGAGTGTCAAGTATGAAAGCCTCCGCAGCTCGCGGCTGTAGGTTAAAAACTGTGATAGTTGGGTTTAGGGTTGGGGAAGGTGTAGACGTTAATAACTGTGATGGTTGAGTTATGGGTTGAGGAAGGTGTAGACGTTAATAACTGTGATGGTTGGGTTTAGGGTTGGGGAAGGAGTAGACGTTAATAACTGTGATGGTTGGGTTTAGGGTTGGGGAAGGTGTAGATGTTAATTACTGTGATGGTTGGGTTTAGGGTTAGGGAAGGTGTAGACGTTAACTATGATGTTGGGTTAAGGTTTGGGGTAGGTGTAGACGTTAATAACTGTGATGGTTGGGTTTAGGGTTGAGGAAGGTGTAGATGTTAATTACTGTGATGGTTGGGTTTAGGGTTAGAGAAGGTGTAGATGTTAATTACTGTGATGGTTGGGTTTAGGGTTGGGGAAGGTGTAGATGTTAATTACTGTGATGGTTGGGTTTAGGGTTAGGGAAGGTGTAGATGTTAATTACTGTGATGGTTGGGTTTAGGGTTAGAGAAGGTGTAGATGTTAATTACTATGATGGTTGGGTTTAGGGTTGGGGAAGGTGTAGACGTTAACTATGATGTTGGGTTAAGGTTTTAGGTAGGTGTAGACGTTAATAACTGTGATGGTTGGGTTTAGGGTTGAGGAAGGTGTAGATGTTAATTACTGTGATGGTTGGGTTTAGGGTTGGAGAAGGTGTAGATGTTAATTACTGTGATGGTTGGGTTTAGGGTTAGGGAAGGTGTAGATGTTAATTACTATGATGGTTGGGTTTAGGGTTGGGGAAGGTGTAGACGTTAACTATGATGTTGGGTTAAGGTTTGGGGTAGGTGTAGAGGTTAATAACTGTGATGGTTGGGTTTAGGGTTGAGGAAGGTGTAGATGTTAATTACTATAATGGTTGGGTTTAGGGTTGGGGAAGGTGTAGACGTTAACTATGATGTTGGGTTAAGGTTTGGGGTAGGTGTAGACGTTAATAACTGTGATGGTTGGGTTTAGGGTTGAGGAAGGTGTAGATGTTAATTACTGTGATGGTTGGGTTTAGGGTTAGAGAAGGTGTAGATGTTAATTACTATGATGGTTGGGTTTAGGGTTGGGGAAGGTGTAGACGTTAACTATGATGTTGGGTTAAGGTTTGGGGTAGGTGTAGACGTTAATAACTGGGATGGTTGGGTTTAGGGTTGAGGAAGGTGTAGATGTTAATTACTGTGATGGTTGGGTTTAGGGTTGAGGAAGGTGTAGATGTTAATAACTGTGATGGTTGGGTTTAGGGTTAAGGAAGGTGTAGATGTTAATTACTGTGATGGTTGGGTTTAGGGTTAGGGAAGGTGTAGATGTTAATTACTGTGATGGTTGGGTTTAGGGTTAGAGAAGGTGTAGATGTTAATTACTATGATGGTTGGGTTTAGGGTTGGGGAAGGTGTAGATGTTAATTACTGTGATGGTTGGGTTTAGGGTTGGGGAAGGTGTAGATGTTAATTACTGTGATGGTTGGGTTTAGGGTTAGAGAAGGTGTAGATGTTAATAACTGTGATGGTTGGGTTTAGGGTTAGAGAAGGTGTAGATGTTAATTACTATGATGGTTGGGTTTAGGGTTAGAGAAGGTGTAGATGTTAATTACTATGATGGTTGGGTTTAGGGTTGGGGAAGGTGTAGACGTTAACTATGATGTTGGGTTAAGGTTTGGGGTAGGTGTAGACGTTAATAACTGTGATGGTTGGGTTTAGGGTTGAGGAAGGTGTAGATGTTAATTACTGTGATGGTTGGGTTTAGGGTTGGGGAAGGTGTAGATGTTAATTACTGTGATGGTTGGGTTTAGGGTTGGGGAAGGTGTAGATGTTAATTACTGTGATGGTTGGGTTTAGGGTTAGGGAAGGTGTAGATGTTAATTACTGTGATGGTTGGGTTTAGGGTTGGGGAAGGTGTAGATGTTAATTACTGTGATGGTTGGGTTTAGGGTTGGGGAAGGTGTAGATGTTAATTACTGTGATGGTTGGGTTTAGGGTTGGGGAAGGTGTAGATGTTAATTACTGTGATGGTTGGGTTTAGGGTTGGGGAAGGTGTAGATGTTAATTACTGTGATGGTTGGGTTTAGGGTTGGGGAAGGTGTAGATGTTAATTACTGTGATGGTTGGGTTTAGGGTTGGGGAAGGTGTAGATGTTAATTACTGTGATGGTTGGGTTTAGGGTTAGGGAAGGTGTAGACGTTAACTATGATGTTGGGTTAAGGTTTGGGGTAGGTGTAGACGTTAATAACTGTGATGGTTGGGTTTAGGGTTGAGGAAGGTGTAGATGTTAATTACTATGATGGTTGGGTTTAGGGTTGGGGAAGGTGTAGACGTTAACTATGATGTTGGGTTAAGGTTTGGGGTAGGTGTAGACGTTAATAACTGTGATGGTTGGGTTTAGGGTTGAGGAAGGTGTAGATGTTAATTACTGTGATGGTTGGGTTTAGGGTTAGAGAAGGTGTAGATGTTAATTACTATGATGGTTGGTTTTAGGGTTAGGGAAGGTGTAGATGTTAATTACTGTGATGGTTGGGTTTAGGGTTAGAGAAGGTGTAGATGTTAATTACTATGATGGTTGGGTTTAGGGTTAGGGAAGGTGTAGATGTTAATTACTATGATGGTTGGGTTTAGGGTTAGGGAAGGTGTAGATGTTAATTACTGTGATGGTTGGGTTTAGGGTTGGGGAAGGTGTAGACGTTAACTATGATGTTGGGTTAAGGTTTGGGGTAGGTGTAGATGTTAATAACTGTGATGGTTGGGTTTAGGGTTGAGGAAGGTGTAGATGTTAATTACTGTGATGGTTGGGTTTAGGGTTAGGGAAGGTGTAGATGTTAATTACTGTGATGGTTGGGTTTAGGGTTAGGGAAGGTGTAGATGTTAATTACTGTGATGGTTGGGGAAGGTGTAGATGTTAATTACTGTGATGGTTGGGTTTAGGGTTAGGGAAGGTGTAGATGTTAATTACTGTGATGGTTGGGTTTAGGGTTGGGGAAGGTGTAGATGTTAATTACTGTGATGGTTGGGTTTAGGGTTAGGGAAGGTGTAGATGTTAATTACTGTGATGGTTGGGTTTAGGGTTGGGGAAGGTGTAGATATTAATTACTGTGATGGTTGGGTTTAGGGTTAGGGAAGGTGTAGATGTTAATTACTGTGATGGTTGGGTTTAGGGTTGGGGAAGGTGTAGACTTTATAACTGTGATGGTTGGGTTTAGGGTTGAGGAAGGTGTAGATGTTAATTACTGTGATGGTTGGGTTTAGGGTTAGGGAAGGTGTAGATGTTAATTACTGTGATGGTTGGGTTTAGGGTTGGGGAAGGTGTAGATGTTAATTACTGTGATGGTTGGGTTTAGGGTTAGGGAAGGTGTAGATGTTAATTACTGTGATGGTTGGGTTTAGGGTTGGGGAAGGTGTAGATGTTAATTACTGTGATGGTTGGGTTTAGGGTTAGGGAAGGTGTAGACGTTAATTACTATGATGGTTGGGTTTAGGGTTAGGGAAGGTGTAGATGTTAACTATGATGTTGGGTTAAGGTTTGGGGTAGGTGTAGACGTTAATAACTGTGATAGTTGGGTTTAGGGTTAGGGTAGGTGTAGACGTTAATAACTGTGATGGTTGGGTTAAGGGTTTTGGGAAGGTGTAGACATTAATAACTGATGGTTGAGTTTAGGTTTGGGGTAGGTGTAGACATTAATAACTGTGATGGTTGGGTTAAGGATTGGGGTAGGTGTAGACATTAATAACTGTGATGGTTGGGTTAAAGGTTTCAGGAAGGTGTAGACGTTAATAACTGTGATGGTTGGGTTAAGGATTGGGGTCAGTGCATATGTTACTAACTGTGATGGTTGGGTTAAGGGTTTTGGGAAGGTGTAGACGTTAATAACTGTGATGGTTGGGTTTAGGTTTGGGATAGATGTTGATGTTAATATCGATGATGGTTGGGTTTAGGTGTGGAGCAGGTGTAGGCCATCTTGCCGACAACATAGTTTTGACATGTGGGTCTCCATAACTTCAAGTTATGCATCTAACGTACTATAAGTTACGCCCCTAAGACCCCTTCATTTTACGCCCCTGTCTTGCAGTCCGCAGGCAGACCCTACTCACCTGAAACCCGGTTCATAGTACAGTTACTAACACCACAGTACAGTTACTAACCTGGTTCTCAACTGTGTTATTCAGTCAAACACACATCACCATTGTCACCACCATAAACCCCACCCACCCCCACCCCGCCTCGGTCTCACAGAATCTTAGAGAGAAATGTTGGCAGGTATGCTGCTGATCATTGCATTTCTAAAGGTTGCGTGAAATTAAAATAAAAAAAAATGTGTTAGTTTCAGTCTGTTAGTTTTAAGGACATCTGGTGTGTTCCAAAATAGTGACACAATTTGCTTATATAAAACTGATATAAACATGTAAAGCTTGCCATTTATCACTTCCGTCTAAATGGATCCATGTTTTTTTTTTTTCACAAGACCTCATACTTAAATTTCTTATCAAATGTTTAACCAATCAAATGCTCTCTAATATTTGACATGCCCTGCCCCCTTTAAGATGCTTCTCATTTGCTTTTCATTTGATGCGCTAGAGCTCAACCACTCTTACTGGCAGAGCTGTGAAAAAAAGGGGATGGGCTACTCTATGCCCCACCCTCTCTTACTTTTTCAGTTGAGATTACTCCAAACATCGAATAAAAAGGCACATTTCAAAGCACTTCATGAGACCTTTGCAGTTTACTGACCCCATGTGTTTTGAAAACAATAATTATAAATAAAGACATTAAAAGACCTTCTTTAGTTTGTTTAATGTAAGTTTGTCTTTGTCTCTTGCATGTCTTACAGCCCTGTTCTATATGTTTATATATTTATTTTTTTTCTTTTTACAGCTAACCAGTACAACAACAATGCAGAAATGATACTTGGAGAACACTTCTTTTTTTGGGATGAGCGAAAGAAACCGTTCTCACTGAATGTACAAGCAGCACATTTGACACATACTGAACTGTGGTATCAACCCTCAAAGTTACTTCTGGATTTCATCACTAAAATGTAAGTCATAGTTCACACAACAGAGGTGATACACTAGCCCAAAAAAAAACATGTTAGAAATCAAGCATAATATACGCTGGCCGAGAGAGCTTAACATTCTGCAATTTAAGAAAACACATGCAATTATAAAAGACGCCAGAAAAGATCTTCATCTATGTGACAGCACACATGCTGCAAATCCTCACAACGCAAATACATTCAAAAACGCACTGCATTTTACCACAACACAAACAAATTATTAAAACGTGCTGCATTTTCTCACAACGCAAACCATCTAGGAAAACACGCTGAATTTTCTCACAATGCAAAAGATTTACGAAAACATGCTGCATTTTCTCATAACGAAAACAGTTTCCGAAAACGTGCTGCATTTTCCCACAACGCAAAAAATGTATGAAAGTGCACTGCACTTTCTTACAACGAAAACAATTTCTGAAAGCGCGCTACGTTTTCTTACAACGCAAACAATTTATGAAAACGAGCTGCATTTTCACACAATGCAAACAATTTATGAAAACGAGCTGCATTTTCACACAACGCAAACCATTTATGAAAATGTATTGCTCAGTGAAGTTGTAGGTGATCTTTGAAAGGTGAGTTTTCTTTGTTTATTTTAACATCCTGATTCTCTTGTCTTTTGTATTTTATTAGCCTAAATTACCATAACTTAATAGCCGGGTTCGTCACGTTATATAGCCCTCTTTAAACATTTCCGTTGTTTTCCGTGCTATTTGAAAGTGTTGTGAGAAATTGCAGGTGTTTTCATTATTTGTTGGCGTTGCAGCTGTGTTTTTTTAAAAATGTGTTTGCGTTGTGAGGGCTTGCAGCACGTGTGCTGTCAAACGGATGAAGATCTTTTCTCAGTTTATTGGTGTTTTTTGTAATTGCATGTGTTTTCTTAAATTGCAGCACGTTAAGCTCTCTCGGCCACCGTAATAATATGGTTATTAAACAAAGATGGTATTTACAAGTAGGGGCAGAAATTCCCAAAATAAGCAGATCGCTCTCACCCTTGTTTCACTGGAGAGGACAAAAACTAAAATAGATTTGACATTTACAAATTTAACCGAGTCCAGAAATAAAAAAAAAAAAAAAAAAAAAAACTGCCCATGTGTTGATGTGATAAAGTGTTGTGTCTATCCTGATGTTCATTTCCAAAACCGTATCATCCTAATTGGAGCACCACAAAACGTCACTGCCACTTTGAGGGAGAATGGAGTTTGTAGGCCCTAATAAGGGACTGTAACAGCAGGTTTTGCTGATAAGCCTTCAAAAAAATCCTGTGCACCGCTTGACACTCTTAGTTGGAGTTGTAGGCTTTCCTGTGGCATCAGCTCAGAGGAAATAAACGATCATCTGCAGCACACTAATATGCAGAAGCTGCATCAATCTTTCATTGTCAGTAGTGGTTCTTGCATCTCACATTAATTCCTGTATTCTCAGTCCGATCTCACTGTGATGGTACAAAAAAATGGCACCACATATTAGAGTTCAGGTGACACCTCGTTGACAAAGTAATCCTAGATGAGCTTCCGATTGCGTCCATGTTTGTCTGTTATCTCCAATAAGTGAGAAAGAAAAGCAGGTGGACCAAGAATAGTTTCATCACACTGAAACACCACAGCGCGCACAGAACCACTTGCGGAAAAACTCAAAATACAACATCTTTTTTTTTTGTTTTTGTATGGTACAGAGGCAGCAGCAGGTCTGATCGGGGAGCAGCTATAAAGTCTGTGAGGCTGTAAGATGGTCGAGGTGAAGAATTGAGAGCAGACACAGCAGCAGAAGCAGCACAGTCCAGTCCACCAGACAGACAGCACTAGTTGAGCTCCGAGTGATTGCATTAAAGCTACTGGGGTCGTTCAGCTGCTGATCCTGTGGAGAAAGGTCATATTTTGAATTTCAGACATTTTTTAATCCTTTGTTATTATTCTTATAAATGTTTTATTAGGAAAAAAAGTGAAATGTCAAGCAAAATGAAGCAACAATTTCACTTATAGGTGTTTCTAATGCTTTGCTTATTATGGAAGCCCACTTATGGTATGTCAAAGTACTAAAAAAAAGATTTATTACAGTACTCTTTCTCAAAATGATCACTTTCTAGCTTACAATTTGCAACTGACATTCAGGACTTTCTTCTGCTGACTGCGATGTGTAATATGCAGCATATCTCAGATGTGTTTTCATCTTTAAATGCATAGGTTTTGTTTCAGTTACGAAACTGTCGTCCACACTACGCCGGCATCTTTGTTCAAGTTTGGGAATTCTGGTGTTCTGTTTCAGTATAGATTGACTGAAACACAAACTATTAAAAAAAAAGGCACGATTATCCACAGCCATTCTTTGACTAGTACTCAGTATATTTTGTATTGTAAATGCGCATACAGAATGAGCGTAAATGGTCATCTATCATGTGTTTTAAGGTCTTTGCACACTGAAGTCTGAAATTTTTATGTGTTTTTTTTTTTCGTATTTTTGTATCTGAAAAATTCGTCATGTAGACAAACCTTGCACACTGAGTCCAATGTGTTTTAATGAATCCATTCCAAAAAAATCACATCACATTTCTGAGTCAATTGGAGCAGTGATGCTTTGTTCTCTTCTCCAAAATAATAAAAGAAAGAGGAATAGACTACATATTGTGTTCATCCAGTACTGCATAGAGAGGAAGGAGAGTTCAGCTAATTATTAAAGAGCTGCGCTGGATTATCCCCAAATGGAAAGTTTATTTTAGGAAATCAGTGTAATTTTGATACATTGCTTGTGATACTTCACATATTACGTACGTAAACAAATCCACAACAGAGGCTGGCAGTACCGCAGACATTATAATAGATGTCGTTTACATTGACTTATCGAAGCAACTGACCGAAGCGGACCATTCTGTATTAAAAACTATAGAATATACAAGACATGGCATTCATATAGTTTTGAATGGGGAAAAGCGTAACGGTCAATATGGTGAATAAAACAACAGCTGCTGTTTCATTTTATTGTTGTTTCCTAATATGAAATTTAATCGTAAGCTTGGCAAGCAATTTTGGAGATATCGATGTTTCCCTATTCAAACAAGATGCCCCAGCAAACTGCATGAGAGGCATTTCAAACATGGCCGCCGAGTGAAATGATTGCATTAAAAAGACGATTAAACCCAATTAGAATTAGTTTTATAATGGACAAAAGTTTCAAAGGCAGTGTGTCAATACGAAAGGATGAATACATTTCTTTAACATGTGAAAAATACAGACGAAAATGACTGATTCAGTGTGCAATAATCTTTAGACTGTTTAGTGTGAATGGAGTCTGCACAAGGAGTCTGAATAAATGAATTTGTTATTTGAGATGTAGAACGCACGGAAAGTGGCTGCATAGAGAGAAACGCAGAGAGACACTGCAGCGCTGCTGTGGCTGTTTACAGCAGCTTGACAGATAAATATGAATTTGTAGCTAAATTGTTAGCGGTGCCAAACAGCATTTTCCGTTGTTTACATCCTTGTTTACGTCCTCGCTACAACATACCATTAACACTAGAAACTGTGCCTGTAGTTGATCAATTTTAACAAATAAAAATACTTATAGGTTGTGACTCACAATCCATAGCTGTGTCAGTTGGAGTTTTTAGCCAAATCCAGCTCTGAACTGGGAGAGATTCTGGAAGTTCTCCTTTGTCACTATATCTTTTTTTCAATTTTTTTTTTAATAATTCTTGGGAACGAAATTAAAATTAAATTGTAAGCACTTCTCTCTTTATGTTGTGTCCTTTAGAAGCCCAAATACTGAAACAGAAGAAGCTCTGTTAAAATAGCAGCGTTTGAACGCCATTTTAGCTTTCACTGTTTTAACATTATATTGCCTCTGGCCACGCCCCTTTCACTGCGCAGAGTGTATGCGTGAGGTAAATGCACATAAGCAGAAGCCCTTGTGATCTCACTAGCCTGGATGTATTTTTTTATAGTGGCCAAATTAGTTTTTTTTGTTTCCCTTTGCATTGAACTTTGAGCGTATTACATTCAGAGATGTTATGTTCATACAGCTACATTACACATCAACATCAAGTTTAAAATGTGAAATCGTAGTGGACCACCCCTTTAAAACAAAAACGTAGTGTAAACAGCACCTCAGAAAGTTACAGATCTGAAATATTTGCAATTGTAAGAAATAAGATCCCATTTGTTGATTCCAATCGATCTACTTCCTATAACTGTGACTGTATGTTACTAAGTTTGTAATTGTGAGAATTACAACATAGTTACAATTAAGTAAAAAAAAAAAAACAAATCAAGAAAATGTATGCTAAATTTTATGCTATAATATAATGTGAACATAAAGTATAGTGGAAATCTCTCAATGCGTAAAAAAAACCAACAACATAAAGAAGAAATACATTAATTCTGTGACTAATATAATGTAATATAATATAATATAATATAATATAATATAATATAATATAATATAATATAATATAATATAATATAATATAATATAATATAATATAATATAATATGGACTTCCATATCATTGTGTACACATATGACATGTCTTGCGTTTATAAAAGGCTTGATTACTCAGACACAAAAATGTAAAGAAAGCATCTTGTGCAAACAGTCCATAAATGACTGGAGGAATATAGGTGAGTGGAAATGTATGACTCTTACCACACAAAGAACGTCCAGAGTAACATTGCTTTTCAGTTTCTGAGCCTGTAAAGAAAGAGAGAAAGAGGCCGGCTGAAAAGTACTGACTGAAAAGTCAATTACTTGCAAGAAGCTCTTCAAGGTTTTGTGTTATAAACCATTTCTCAGACTGAAGCATTTCCATCTAGCAGCCCTCTAAAGCAAGTTCAGTGTGATCCGAGTCGAGCGCAGCCTCAATAAAGCACTGTAATTCACCACAGCAAATAGAGGTCATGCGGTTCTGGCCTGAGAGAGAGGTCTTTCTGACTTAGATGTAATGTTATGATAATGAGTCCTACAACCCACATGCAAACACCACACGTATACACCGCTGTGGCCGACTGGGCTCTCTCTGGGCTTTCTTTTTAAAACAATGTGTGTTTCGTTGTGTGCAGGAGGGCAGTGTGTTTGCATCAACATGTGACACACCAATATATTTTAATACTGCGCTCTGCTATCCAGTTCCCCACTCTCTCTCTCTCTCACACACACACACAAACACACACTCAGAGGTTGGTTTGTTGAAACGATAAAGTGATTCCTCTGAGAATCTGGAATATAATAACAGTACTGCACAATGGAGAGAGAACGAGAGCTAATTCTTGCGAAAAGCATTGTGGGATAAAATGATTAATAGCCTTCCTGAAAGTCTATCTGACAAAAGAAACTGTGTCTACTAATAAATCATGATATTGTTATTACTGCAATATGATGAATTGTTGCGCTGTATCTGCAGGAGAGGATCTGGTGCTCTGTATTTGGGGTTTGTTATGAGCTGCAGATTTAGAAAAAAGTTAAACACACGTTCGGTTTTATGAAGAATGTCTGTGAGGTTGTTGTTACTTAGGAAATAAAAGAACTCATTTTGACTCATGACAAGATGTGACGCCTGGACTTTTGAAGAAACGTTTCTACATAAAGGACCCTATCATACACCCGGCGCAATAAGGTGCAAGCCCTTGCTTAATTTGTAAATGAATAATTCAAATATTATTTAGGTTCGCCACTATGCCATTATTTATTTTCGCTGCTCACTGCGTGCGAAACCAAACCAATGAGGGTGATCGTAAACATAATGGCTGAAAATATTGTAGAGGGGCAATAGTTAAACTTGACTTTTGCTTTAACTTGCGCATGGTGACTACCGTGATGCCGCTTGCACTCATTCACGTTCTCTGTCTGTCTCTCTCTCTCTCTCTCTCTCTCTCACACACACACACACACACGCACGCACACATAGGTATTCACATTGCACAAGTTAATATCGGATCTATTAAAATAAATATCGGAATGCAAAACACAAATATCGGATATTTTCCGCAACAGGATTCGACAAGATCCGGCTCAAATTAAGCATTGCGCAAGTCATGTATGGTGCCATTTCTTGCTGTTTTCAAACAAGGACAACTGTCATTTTCATGTTTTGCTCCATGTTTTTTAAATAGCAAATCCTTTTGTGCCACTTTGTGGACTCATGGGTGTGCTGGTCTGAAAAGGAGGTGTGTTAAAGCGCATTGTTGGCGCGTTACTATTTTGAGGAAGACCACGCCAGGAAGGAAGACCAAAATCTTTACTTATGAAAAAATAAAGGATCAAATGTTACAAAAATTATTATTTTCTACATAAATATGAAAAAAACACTGCCTCTATGCCGCCTTCACCTCGAAGGCTTTTTTTTTTAGTTTATTCATGACAATTTGTATTTGTATAATGTTATTATAATTAGCAGTATTATTTTTTGTTTGCATATTTATATTTGTTTTAATAAAAACTAGTTTAGAGTTGTCCACCTGGTGGGTTTTGGAGACATATGTGTCATTATATAGGGTATAAGAATATGACGTGTGTTTGGATATGTGTTTGGATTTTTTATTTTTTTTTACCAAACTTCGTTATTTATTGTTCATTTATTCATTTGCTGGAAATCAGAACTGAATTTAGAAATAGTTTTGAAACACATTTTTGTGCTTAACAAACAAAATTACAAAATTAAATATGTAGGCTAATGGAAGTTCTTACTCCACGAAATTAAAGGAGTATTGTAAAGAGTAAAAGTAAAGAGAAAGTAAAGAGGCCAAATAGAGGAGACTCGTTCTTTATCCTCATTCAGATGGTCTGTTTTTTTTATTCACCTTTAATGGTTAGGACAGTAGAGATTATTGACAGGAAAGTATGGGGAGCAGAGAGAGGGGAAGGATCGCATGGCGGGAATAGAACTTGGGTCGCCGTGAGCACCGGAGTGCATGTGTCGACGCACTAACCAACACACCACTGGCGTTGACCAGATGGTCTGTTTAACTGTTTTCTCGCTAGTGAAGCATTCCTTTTTTTTCTACTTTCGAAGTCCGCCAGGTAAATAGCAAATGTGCCATGGCGTGACACAACTGACTCATAAAAGGGAATGGGAGATGATTGGTTTATTGCACGTTATGCTCAAAACACACCCTGTCAAACCATAAGCTGCGGCGCAAACTGTATTTTTCCATCCTTAAAATAGCAAAAGTGGATTCAGACACGCCCTTAATGCTTTTGTGCCATCCACTTTAGACTTTGCGCTTAGATCATTATAACAGAGCCCAAACCTTTTTGTTTGATTATTGTTGAAATTGTGTTTTTTAGACAACAAAATTTGTGGTGGATCTTTACAAAATCATAAAATGCTGTGAGAAACAATCTTGCTTAATAATACATAATAACTTGACTGACTCGAAGCACTTATATTTTGTTATATTAAAATAAATGTTCCATATAATTAAAGGCTGAATGCATGTTTTTCTCAAATATAATTTCATAACCTATATTATTATTATTATTATTGTTGTTGTTATTGTCATCATTATTATTTGAACCCAAAATATGAGCATTAGGCAGAATGGAAACTTGTTTCATAACTTTTTTCAATCCATTTTTTTCTGAATATATTTTGTATAGATGGACTTTATATCTGTATTTACTGTCAGGAGTACATAGAATATATATAAAAAAACATATTGCTTTAGAAATAGTTTTAATCAAATCAGTTTTAATCAATAATATGTAGTAATGTGTATTTATTGGCACATTAATCATGTTTGTCCATACACCCAAAGCACTTCACAATCATGAGGGTGGGGGGGGGGGGGTCTCTCCACACCCCCATCGGTGTGAAGCATCCACTTGGATGATGCGACGGCAGCCACAGGACAACAGCGCCACGTGATGGAGGGAATTTGGCCAGGACACCGAAGTTACACCGCTGCTCTTTACAAGAAGTGCCATGGGATTTTTAATGACCGTAGAGAGTCAGGACCTCAGTTTAACGTCTCATCCAAAAGACGGCACCCGCTGACAGTATAGTGTCCTATTTACTATACTGGGGCATTAGGACTCACACAGACTGCAGGTTGAGCGCCCCCTGCTGGCCTCAGTAACACCACTTCCAACAGTAACCTAGTTTTCCCATGTGGTCTCCCATCCAAGTACTAACCAAGCTCAGCCCTGCTTAGCTTCAATGACTAACCGGTCTTGGGCTGCAGTGGGATATGGCTGTGGCCATAATTATGAATGAAATTCATTTAATGTAAAATAAAAAACCCTTTTCTTGTAGTTCAATGAAAGTGAATGTACTGTAAAATGTCTAACAATTACAGCACCTTTAAGTATGAAGCTTATACTTTCGTTTAACCGTAGACATGCACATCACTATAATCACTTTCCATTTTCATAACAATAGTTGGATCGCAATTATGTTCGATTGACAGCTTCAGACTATATTTAACCAGAAATATCCCTTTAAAGATCTGCATCTGCCTGTATGCCAGTCATTTTAGAGCCGTCACATGTGCCAGGCTTGAACTCAGATGTGAAGATATGTTTCCCTAATGGGTGGGTTTATCCTGCTTAAGGGTGTTCCTCGTGTTAATATACCAGCCAATTAGCAGTGACATGACAGCTCTGGCAGTTTGATGTATCTCATTTCTGCCCAGAGGCTCTACGTGTGTGTGTTATCACTGCGGCGGCCCAAACCCATCAATCAAAAGTAAGCCCTCGTCTCACTCCGAGCCTCCAAAAATGAAAGTCATCCTATGCCAAGCAAAGCCTGAAAGCATCCAAACAAGCTGCCGGCTGTTTGTAAAGTTGACGCAGGCTGTGTATCTTCAACTATCTGTGTGGGCCAGTGGCGTCATGTGTGTTTGATTGACAGATGTCATTTACTATTAGATAGAGTCAATATGGTGATTTAAATGGCGGTAATATTTGATGTCCGGGAGATATTTTACACTGGTGTTTTTTGATTAGGCTTTGCTGACTTTCCACACTGATAGAAAACTTTAGGATGCTTGTGTAATTTCTGTACCTGCAGGCTTCCACAGAAGCTGTAGAGATGGTCTGCATTGCTGTCGAGGTCATTGGTGAGCGTTGGGTCATCCAGGGCGTTGGATGTCCTGTCACGTCCTTTTGGAGGAGTGTAGGGGTCTGCTGGAGTGGACATGATGGGTGGTTGGGGTTGCCACACTCCTACATCTGTGCCATTGCCAAATGCCTGGATGGCATTGCCTGCGTAAAGCAGAAATCAAGAGAAACAGAGTACAAAATGTAGGATTTTCTTCAAAGTTTAAAATCTTCTTTTACATATTATCATTATTATTATTATTATTATTATTATTATTTGCCCTCATCTTGATTTGCCAACCTCCCCTCACCTCTTCATCATTAATATTATTACTTCTACTTTTGTTACCATTATTAATATTACTGTTCTGACTTGTCCCCCTGTTATCTCCTCATTATCTTAAGTATTTCTACCATTGTTTTTATACAGTTTTCTGTTGTTGTTGTTGTTGCTGTTGTATTAGTAATTGGAGCTGTAGTTGTGGTTGTTGAAATAATTGCAATAGTAGTTGTAGTAGTATCAGTAGTAGCAGTAGATGTCGTTGCTGTAGTAGTATCAGAAGTAGTAGATGTTGTAGTAATAGTAGTATTGGTCATTATTGTAGTAGTAGATGTTGTCGATGTAGATGTTGTAGTAGTATCAGTAGTTGTAGTGGTAAGATGTTGTTGTAGTAGTATCAGTAGTAGTAGTAGTCGTTGTTGTAGTAGTAGTAGTAGTAGTAGTCGTCATTATGGCTGTAGTTGCAGCAGTAGTAGTTGTAGCATAAGTAATTTTCAGTAGTAGTTGGTGTAGTACTTGTAATTATTATTATTGTTATTGTTGTTGTCAGTTATTGTTACTGTTGTCCTTTCTTTGTTTTTACTGACATTATTACTATCATTACATTACTATCATTGTTGTCACTCTTTACCACTGATTGATTTCTTTCTGTCTGTTTTGTTTATATCTGTTATTTTCATCATTTATTGACTGTTATACATGTTGTTTTTGTATGTATATGTATATGTGTGTAGCATTTGTTTTCCAACTGTCTACAGAACAAACCATCATTATACAGTAACTTGCCTAATTACCTGAACCTGCCTAGTTAACCTAATTAACGTAGTTAACCCTTTAAATGTCACTTTAAGCTGTATAGAAGTGTCTTAAAAAATCTAGTCAAATATTATTTACTGTCATCATGACAAAGATAAAATAAATCAGTTATTAGAAATGAGTTATTAAAACTATTATGTTTAGAAATGTGTTGAAAAAAAAAATCTTCTCCCTGTTAATAATTCTAATAATTCTGACTTCAACTGTATATATGTGTATATAATAATTTCTTTTTCAGAGTATGTACTCTGACCTGTCCATCTAATTACCTTTACATGCACAATCACACACACATGCGCAAACACGCGCATCTGCCAGTACATGAATGTTATTACAGATTTTTAAATAGTTGTACCTCAGCCAAATATTGTCCTATCCAACCACGTCATGTGTCAATGAAAGCTTATTTATTCAGCGTTCAGGAGACAAACAAATCTTAATTAAAAAATATATTGTGTCAGCGCAATAGCCTAGTGGTTAGCGCTGACATATGGTGCAGTAGCACTTCAGGGCGTCCCGAGTACGAATCCCGGCTCGATAACATTTCCCGTTCCTACTCCCTGTCTCTCTCCCACTTCACTTCCTGTCTATAATACTGTCCTATCCACTTAGTAAAAGGGCAAAACTAAATCTTAAAAAAATAATAATAATAAATTTTACATTCTTCAAAATGATCGTGCGCATAAGACTAGTTTCTTGGGACTAACTAGACATCTTAATTAGTAATTATGACGTCACAAGGCAGTGATGACAACAGGTTAGTGGTGTGTTTCAGTTGAATTAAAATGTATTTTAAATACATTAATTTGCTTGATCTTTGTTTCTGGATTTTGTCTCGTGAATATAGGCTGAAGAAGCTGTGAAATAATTATCCATTTTTGACAAAGTGATATGGACCTGGAATGTGGTCAAAACCACCTGGAAGTAATATGTTTCCTTGAAGGTAATTGGTGCATACACTCTAAAAACGTCTTTGCTGTTTGTTCACTCTACATTTTAAAATGAGTGAAAAACACAATTGTTGAGATTTTTTGTGACAACTTACTTGTTTTATGTTTAATCCACTTTAATTTACAAAACCCGATAAGTTAACTTAATTTCCTCATGTTGTCCCAACACAAATCAATCCAAAATTGTATGAAAATTAAATGTTTATTGATTTTTTATTTATTAAAAGTGTTTTAATTTGTATTTCATTTAGTTGTTTTACTGTTTGTTTTTGGCTTTTTATTTTCCTTCAGTCATTATAAGTCATCAACTTATTATATAGTTTGTGGGGCGATGCGGTGGCGCAGTGGGTAGCACTGTCGTCTCACAAAAAGAAGGTTACTGGTTCGAGCATCGGCTGGGTCAATTGGCATTTTTGTGTGAAGTTTGCATATTCTCCCAGGTTTCCTCTGGGTGCTCCAGTTTCCCCCACAGTCCAAAGACATGCGCTATAGCTGAATTGGATAAACTAAATTGGCCAAAGTGTATGTGTTTTAATGAGTGTGAATGGGTGTTTCCCAGTACTGGTATGCAGCTGGAAGGGCACCCGCTGTGTAAAACATATGCTGGATAAGGCAGTTCATTCCGTGGTTGCGACCCCTGATGAATAAAAGGACTAAGCCGAAGGAAAAGGAATGAATATATAGTTTGTTTTAGTTAACAATAGCAACTCTATTCTGGAACAATGTTCTAAGGGATTCTTATTTCAACCCTGCTTGAAATATCATTTACACTCACATGGCAAATTATTATTTTTTTAAATAAAATATCTAAAAATATATATTAAAATGTAATTCAATATATTAAAAACCTTTACGATGCAGTTATGAAGATAGAATTTCCTGAGTGAATGTCAAATGTTTCCTCTTTTGTTATCAGCACCTGTTTTGATATTAAGAGCTCTTCATTTCTTCTAAGTGTCACTTAAAAAGCCAGTGTGTGCAAGTGCTGTAAGACCTCCACTTACTCTGTAGTTTCTGGGACCTTTCCGGTGGTTAAACAGGAAGGCCATTATGACTCAACTGTCTTTCTTTAAATGACTTTGTTCTGAAGAGCACTTTTGACTTCAGAGTCCGTTATTTACCTCATGCCACAGCAGGATAAAGGGCAAGTGGGAGATTATTGATGGGTACTTGGTTAAAAAAAAGCTGTGTGTATATTAAGTATCATCTATTGACAGAGAAGAGGGTAGGCTGACCTTATTATTGAGTGAGTGTGGAGTTTTTCTTAAAGCCAGAGCAGCAGACTCATTTTTTTCCTAAGGTTTAAAGACTTCTAAAGCTTCTTTGTGCATTTACTTTACTGTATTATTGCTTCTTATGACTATCACGTTGCTCTCATAAGAACCAATGTGTGTAATATTCTACACTACCTGACAAGATTCTTGTCTATCCCAGTTGTAAGAGCAACAAATAATAACTTGACTTCTAGTTGATCATTTGGAAAAGTGGCAGAAGGTCGATTTTTGAATCATCTGTTGAATCAACTGCATCCCAATCATCAAAATACTGCAGAAGACCTATTGGAACCCACATGGACCAAAGACTCTCACATAAATTAATCAAATTGTGAAGGAAAAATCATGGTTTGGGGTTACATTCAGTATGGGGTGTGCGAGAGATCTGCAGTGGATAGCAACATCAACAACCTGAGCTATCAAGACTTTCGTGCTGCCCATTACATTAAAAACCACTGGAGAGGGCAAATTCTTCAGCAGCACTTCATTGCACTCCTTCCTATACTTCAGCCTCCACATCAAAGTTCCTGACAGCAAAGAAGGTCAAGGTGCTCCAGGATTGGCCAGCCCAGTCACCAGACATGAACATTATTGAGCATGTCTGGGGTAAGATGGAGGAGGCATTGAAGATGAATTCTAATAATCTTGATAAACTCTGAGAGTCCTGCAAGAACGCTTTCTTTGCCATTTCAGACGACTTTATTAATAAGTTATTTGAGTTACTGCAGAGATGTATGGATGCAGTCCTCCAAGCTCATGGGAGTCAGAAAGAATATTAATTATTTTCCCACTGCACCATGACTTTATATTCTATACTGTACATTATTTCTGTTGAGTGACAAGACTTTTGTCTCAGCAAAGTCAGACCTTATTGTCCTAATTAAATAATTAAAAATCAAGGCATGATCATATTTTATTTTGGTAAAATAAGCGTAATCTAGAGGCCTTTGCTTTTCATATATGTCATTTCTGATGCCAAATGGTTAACTAGAAGTCAAGTTATTATTTGTTGTTCCTAAAACTTGGATAGGCGACAAGACTTTTGTCCGCTAGTGTAGTTTTTTTTGGGTGGTGGTTACCAGATCGTACATCATGACCCTGGAAAGATCTTGTGTTAAAGCCAAGACTGTGCAATGTCAAGTGTATCTTAGCAGACTTTAATCTGTCTGGAAGTATACTGAATGTTTTATTTTTTTTCTGAAGCAGATATTTAGTTTTTTTTGTATTGCATATCATATAAAAAAACTAATATTATCTCTCTTGACTTTATTTACTGTGTTTTTACTGTTACTTTATTACATTGCCATCAAATGATTGGCCAGACTTAGATGCTGATGAAGCAAATATGTGACCATTGGCTTATTTTCTCAGATTTATACAGATAACTCATTCAATGTGTTTAAATATTTTAATCTTTTGGGATAATAGAGGAGAAAAAGTTCTGCCATAATTTACTTTATCTGTCCAAATATGTCAGTTTTTTGTTTCTTTTTTAATGTATGGGCAAAACAAGTCATCAAAAACATTATACATTTTTATTTTTATGTTCATTTTAGTCAAATCTTATTTCTAATAACGATTTTTGCATGTAGCTATAATTTGTTTTATTGGACACCATTTAATTTGATTGTATAGAGGGAAAAAATAACAGGCTGTTTTTGCTAAATATCTACTTTTATGTTTGATGGAAGAAAGGTTTGGACTGATGTGTGGGTGAACAAAAGATAATCCATTTATGAATAAGAAATGTTCCCATACACTCTGATGGGAGTTTAAAAAAAAAGCCCTGCAATGACTGAAGGCTGATTTATACTTCTGTGTCAAGTGATCGGCGTGACCCACGGCGCATGTCTTGTACATAGCCGTGTATTTATACTTCTGCATGCTGATTGTGTTGCTCTGCAATACACTTCTGAAACGCTAGCTGGCACTAGGTTATGATGTTCCTCTGTGTTAAGTTTCTTCGCTGGTGTTTTGTTTTTTCTGAACGCTACCTTTATGTACATGTAGCTCAAACTCGCTCATTTAGAGGCGGGAACCAGCAGACTTGCAACAAATTTAATCATGAGGTTAACACAAAACAAAACTAAACTTTCCATCTGGAGCTTCTTCACAGAACTCGACACTTGAATACACTCTTATGTGGCTCTCACTCCACACTCATTAGCGCTACCAAGCTGACCAATCATAGAGCTTGTGCTACTCGTCGTTACGTGACCGTATACAAATAACGACACATGTTCATTACAATCTAGAACAAGCTCCAGGATTGGCCAGCCCAGTCATCAGACATGAACATTATTGAGCATGTCTGGGGTAAGATGAAGGAGGAGGCATTGAAAATGAATCCAAGGATCTTAATAAACCCTAGGAGTTCTGCAAAATTTAAATAAATCAGAAATATCGCTAATAGAAAAAAAGAGAAAAAAAAAGAAACTTAGTTTTTGCTAAATATTTATTTTTATGATTCATGGAAGAAAAATATGGACAAACATGTGGGTAAACAAAAGATAAACAATCCATTCATGAATAAAAAATATTTCCATGCACACTGATGGAGTGTAAAAAAGCCCTGCAATGACTACTAACTGAACATAAACAAAAGCTGATTTATATCAAAATATATTATGAATGCATTAGCATTAATGTATTATAATAGTCCCGCTGATGTCTATAATGTCAGTAATGGGCCCTCCATCATATACAAATAACGACACATGCTCATTACAATCTACAACGAGTTCCAGGATTGGCCAGCCCAGTCACCAGACATGAACATTATTAAGCATGTCTGGGGTAAGATGGAGGAGGCATTGAAAATGAATTCAAAGATACTTGATGAACTCTAGGAGTCCTGCAATATGGAAATAAAATGAAAATATCGCTAATAAATAAAAGAAAAATAGAAACAAAAAAAATAACAGACCGTTTTTGCTAAATATTTATATTTTGTTTGAAGGAAGAAAAGTATGGCCTGACATGTGGGTGAACAAATGATAAACAATCCATTTATGAATAAGAAATTTTCCCATACATACTGATGGAGTGTAAAAAAAGCCCTGCAATGACTACTAACTGAACATAAACAAAAACTGATTTATATTAAATAAGTGATGTGTGCATTAGCATAAATGTATCATAATAGACTCGCTGCTGTCTATAATGTCAGTAATGGGCCCTCCGTCATATACAAATAATGGCACATGCTCATTACAATCTAGAACAAGCTCCAGGATTGGCTAGCCCAGTCACCAGACATGAACATTATTAAGCATGTCTGGGATAAAATGAAGGATGAGGCATTGAAAATGAATCTAAAGAAACTTGATGAACTCTATCGGAAATATCACTAATAGAAAAAACAGAAAAATAGAAACAGAAAAAAAAAAACAGATTGTTTTTGCTAATTATTTATTTTTATGTTTGAAGGAAGAAAGGTTTGGACCGGCGTGTGGGTAAATAAAAGATAAACAATCCAATCATGAATAAAAAATATTTCCATGCACACTGATGGAGTGTAAAAAGCCCTGCAATGACTACTAACTGAACATAAACAAAAGCTGATTTATATCCAAATAAATTATGAATGCATTAGCATTAATGTATTATAATAGTCCCGCTGATGTCTATAATGTCAGTAATGTGCCCTCCATCATATACAAATAACGACACATGCTCATTACAATCTACAACGAGTTCCAGGATTGGCCAGCCCAGTCACCAGACATGAACATTATTGAGCATGTCTGGGGTAAAATGGAGGAGGCATTGAAAATGAATTCAAAGAAACTTGATGAACTCTAGGAGTCTTGCAATATGGAAATAAAATGAAAATATCGCTAATAAATAAAAGAAAAATAGAAACAAAAAAAATAACAGACCGTTTTTGCTAAATATTTATATTTTGTTTGAAGGAAGAAAAGTATGGCCTGACATGTGGGTGAACAAATGATAAACAATCCATTTATGAATAAGAAATTTTCCCATACATACTGATGGAGTGTAAAAAAAGCCCTGCAATGACTACTAACTGAACATAAACAAAAACTGATTTATATTAAATAAGTGATGTGTGCATTAGCATAAATGTATCATAATAGACTCGCTGCTGTCTATAATGTCAGTAATGGGCCCTCCGTCATATACAAATAACGACATGTTCATTACAATCTAGAAAAAAAAACATTTGACCTCAATGATGTCTTGCTAGGCATACAGTATTTTCTCTCTACCTTCATCTTTTCCTCGTTATACATAAACACACAGATGAGGAAATGTCAGATATGAGGTGTGGATGCACCGTACTTCTACATCATCCAGGTTGTCATCCTAAAGGCCATTGTCTCATGTAGACAAATCCTCCCTCTCATCTGTTCCCTGTCCTTCCCTCTGCATCCAGTTCATCTAAATGGGTGTTTTTAAATAACCCCCTGACAAAATAACGCATGCTTTCCCCCACTCTTCCAGACCCATGGACACCTGAGTAATGCTTTATTGCCTTTTTATGTCAATCCCCCCTTCTCAGCCATCCCATTTAAGAGGGATTTCTCTGTCTTTTGGGCCGTCAGACTGCCCTGAACCGTACAGCAAAACACAAATCGCAGAGATCAGATTTACTGGTGCAGACTATGAATGATCACGCAGATGCAACCGAGCGGAATTCAGCTTTAGAGTCAATCCTAATGGCCAAATTCTGTCAGTCAGCGCAGGACGCCATGTAGGCAATGACATGCAGAAGCAGCTGTGAATGAAGATTACTCACGGAGACAACGGTTGTTGGTGAAAAATTCGGTGAACTTGTCACACTCTGCTTTTCCGTTTCCGCTGTTGCTACAGTCGCACCAAGGTGACACGCTGATGCCAGGTGCGCGGAGGTAGTTCGGGGTCATCACCGTACCTGTGTTTCATAAGATAACATATATCAGTGTGGTGAAAACAGTACATTTCTGAGACGAACATTTAATTATTATAAAGTGCTCTTATTGTGGACACAAGTATTCACATTGTATACTCTTAAAAAAGAAGCTTCTTAAAAGGTTTTTATTGTACATTGAAATCTTTCTATTTACCATCATATTGTCCAGAAGAATTCTTTTATGCTGTAACAGTTCTTTATTTCCCGCCTTTTTGTTTTTCAAATCTGTAATATGATCATGCCTTGATTTTTAATTATTTAATTAGGACAGTAAGGTCTGACTTTGCTTAGACAAAAGTCTAGTCACATAACAGAAATAATGAACTGTATAGAATATAAAGTTATGGTGCAGTGGGAAAAGAATTAATATTGTGTATGACTCCCATGAGCTTGGAGGACTGCATCCATACATCACTGCAATGACTCAAATAACTTTTTAATAAAGTCATCTGGAATGGCAAAGAAAGCATTCTTGGAGGACTCCCAGAGTTCATTAAGATTATTTGGATTCATCTTCATTCATCTCCTCCGTCTTACCCCAGACATGCTCAATAATGTTCATGTCTGGTGACTGGGCTGGCCAATCCTGGAGCACCTTGACCTTTATTGCTTTCAGGAACTTTGATGTGGAGGCTGAAGTCTAAGAAGGAGCGCTATCCTGCTGAAGAATTTGCCCTCTCCTGTGGTTTGGGCAGCACAAATGTCTTGATACCTCAGGCTGTTGATGTTGCCATCCACTCTGCAGATCTCTCGCATGCTTCCATTCTGAATGTAACCCCAAACCATGATTTTTACTTCACCAAACTTGACTGATTTCTGTGAGAATCTTGGGTCCGTGCAGGTTCCAATATGTCTTCTGCAGTATTTGTGATGATTGGGATGCAGTTCAACAGAAAAATCGACCTTCTGCCACTTTTCCAAATAATCAACTACATGTCAAGTTATTATTTGTTGCTCTTACAACTGGGATCGACGACAAGACTGAAGGAAGTGTAGGATGTTCGAGTTACATTTATACTACTCACATTCATACTATATTGGACATACATTTCTAATGGTTGTGTAGTAAATTTATATTTAAATGTAGTACCTACTCGAGTAGTAGGCGATTTCGGACACAGCCAAGGTTTCTGGAGCTTGCACATCAACACTGTCAGCACTCTCTAAATTGGTGAGTTAATTATTAAAATGTCTATACTATTTAACTTTCAAAATATGTCTTATTTCCTACCAAGATTTAGTTTTTTCCTCTGTTTTTAGTTTAACAGAACATGTGACCAGCTCTGTTCAGGTGAGGATACTTTATCTTCACTGGGTAAGTGACTAAGATTTTTCTCTCAAATGTTACTTGGGTTTATGCATAAAAAAAGTCACCAAAAATATAACAGATACCCCATTATATTATTTTTTTAACAGTAACTTTATGACATGCTGTGGATTTTGACACTTTTGTCCATTCTAAACGTATCTAAACAAATGAAAGAAACACACTTCAAACGCATTTGTGTATTTGAGATGCTGTGAAAACTCACAGTATACCATCTGCAGAGAGCACTCAATGGTACTCAATTTAACTGAAATACACTCATAACACAAGACATAAAGGTGCCGTAGAAGATTATGAATACATTTTACAGGAACGTGGTCTTCATTTTGTGTATATATCCTATTTATTTTTTCAATGAGTTTGTTTGCTTGTTTTGTTTTACTTCATGTATTTATTCATATTTAATGTCTATTGTCATTTATTAATGTGTTCAGCTAATAACTGTTGTATGAGAACAGTCAGTTTTATTACAAGTTCACATCAATAAAATAAATGTAAATTCTTTACTGGTACAAGCTGTTGGGTATGTTTGATGTATTTTTATTTTTACTTTTTTTTTAATTATGAGAGCTTGTTGACTTGACAGATGATTAATAATAGTAATAATACATTAAGAAATATATTAATGCATGCTCATAATTTCCGTATTACTAATATTAATGCTAATATTTGTATTATTTTTTTATATACAGTATATATATTAGTAAAACGAGTATTCATTCATTCATTTTCTTTTTGGCTTAGTCCCTCTATTAATCTGGGGTCACCACAGCAGAATGAACCGCCAACTTATCCAGCATTTGTTTTATGCAGCGGATGCCCTTCCGGCTGCAACCCATCGCTGGGAAACAAATACACATTTATTCACACACTGGACTGTGGGGGAAACCGAAGAAAACCCACACGAACGCAGGGAGAACATGCAAACACAGAAACGCTGACTGACCCAGCCGAGGCTCGAACCAGCGACCTTCTTGCTGTGAGGCAACAGCACTACCTACTGCGCCACCTAAAACGAGTATTCATTCATTAATTCATCCATTTTCTTTTCAGCTTAGTCCCTTTATTAATCTAGGGTCACCAAAGCGGAATAAACCACCAACTTATCCAGCATATGTTTTACGCAGCGGATGCCCTTCCAGCTGCAACCCAACACTGGGAAACACCCATACACACCTGCATTCACACACATACAATACGGCCAATTTAGCTTATTCAATTCACCTATAGTGCATGTCTTTGGATTGTCGGGGACACCGGAGCACCCGGAGGAAACCCATGCGAACATGGGGAGAACATGCAAACTGCCAACTGACCCAGCTGGGGCTCGAACCAGCGACCTTCTTGCTGTGAGGCAACTGTGCTACCCACTGCACCACTGTGACGCCCAATACAAGTATTCATTATATTAATATTAGAATTATTACAAATATTTTTGAGGCCCATCAAATCATTTTGAAAGCAAGGTTGATTTGATTTATTTTATATCAAACAGAATATCATACACTTAAAACAATTCTTCAAACAAAGTACATTACATTATAATCAACAAAAATATTTACCTATCCGTATACACTTAAAAAAACTAATGAATTTAGTCAGTTTGAAAAGGAGCGGGATAAAGCGTAATCTTATTATTTTCCCCATCCCATTACCACATCATTCGTCTATCACAAATTTCTTATTTCTACTTTTACATATTTCTTATTTCTCTTTTCATCCTTTTTACATCTTTTACATATACAGTTGAAGTCAGAATTATTAGCCCCGCTGAGATTTTTTTTTTTTCTTTTTTAAATATTTCCCAAATGATGTTTAACAGAGCAAAGGAATTTTCACAGTATGTCTGATAATATTTTTTCTTCTGGAGAAAGTCTTATTTAGTTTTTCGGCTTGAATAAAAGCAGTTTTTAATTTTTTTAAAACCATTTTAAGGTCAACATTATTAGCCCCTTTAAGCTATAATAACTTGCCTAATTACCCTAACCTGCCTAGTTACCCTAATAAACCTAGTTAAGCCTTTAAATGTCACTTTAAGCTGCAGAGCAGTGTATTAAAAATATCTAGTCAAATATTATTTACAGTAATTATTATTATTATTATTATTATTAAATAAATTATTAGAAATGAGTTATTAAAACTATTATGTTTACAAATGTGTTGAAAGAATCTTCTCTCCTTTAAACAGAAATTGGGGGGAAAAATAAACAGGGGGGCTAATAATTATGACTTCAACTGTATATTCAACTCATTATTTGTACAATTCCTTATCCTTATCTTTATGGAACCTTAGGAAAAGCTTTTATTTACCATCAAAAGGGGGGTCTGCTAATGTTACAAGCCAAAGAACTTTAATAAATAACATTTTTCCTATTAATTTCTGTATTGACATCTATAATTGTACAGCTGACTCTGTACACACCAAACAACCCATAACAGTTTACCCATATCCCACTTCTCCAGCAGAAAAAGTGTTTTGCTATACATGAAACTTTTGACTAAGTACATAGAAGTAGTGCTCTAATTTGAAATGTACTATGGTAATGACATTTTCAGCCATGATACTACACTGCCAAATATTTTTTCTAAAAAGTATGACACACAATATCTTATCCACTCACCAATGAGCCCTGAATATGCCAACAGACAGTCAGCATAGTTTTCCTTCAGACACCCTGATATCGAGCGTGCCTCAGGTTGACAGTTAGTGAGGAAGTCAGCTAAACGAGATCTGCAAAAAAAATTAAGCAGGAATGAGCAAGATTCCATACAGCACATCTCATTAAAAAGACTCAGCACAAAGGTGACAGCCCGGCAGTCCTATTACTGTTACCATCTACCCCACGGACACTTCTTCTGGTTAAATAATTAACTCGCTGGAAAAGTATAGTGAACATCCCAGCACTTTTCTTCTTACTCAGTGACATGTTACACAAGCAGTCTTTCATCCTACCTGCAGATGTAGTTGGTCTTGCAGGAGGCTTGCAAGGAGAGACAGTTGGGTTTTTCCTTGTCCTCGTAGGAGCAGGCTGGCACGATGGTCTGACGTCTGCGCTCGGAGCAAGCCGAATGATCCCCGGAGGGGCAGGAGCAGAAAAGCATGCCATAGCTGTGCTTCGGTGGCACCTTGTCGAAGAACTGCCGCAGGGCCTTGTGGCACTTGCGCTTGTTACACACTTCAGTAGTGGAGACTCGACTGGTGCAGGGGCTGATGTACAAGGAGCGGTACTTCTTACATGTGTCATTCAGGTTGCAGGCCTTGGCGGCATTCAGGCAGTTGTTGTCCTTGGTAAAGGCCGCTTCACCTATGCAGGCAGAGAGATAGAGAGAGAGAGTTATGAACACTAGTGGCTGATTTTACTGATGCGAGCACTGTAAATGTCAGAGAACACTTGCTGAGAGTGGGGCAACTGTTGACCTTTTAGGACTGTGATCGTCCTCTGGCTAAAGTCGTGCCGAATGGCGTTCACAGAACTAGAGGCCATGTGTCATCCAGCATGTGGTCTGTGTGAGAGCAACAATACTACTAATTAATATTGACAAGTATGTATTTAAAGGACAATAAGTTCTCCTAACACAGCTTGATATGAAGACATACAGAATTATTAGCCCTCCCGAATTATTAGCCCCCCCCCCTGTATATGTTTTCCCCAATTTCTGTTTAATGAAAAGAGGATTTTTTTCATTCACATTTCTAAACATAATAGTTATAATGGCTAATTTCTAATAACTGATTTTCTTTCTTTCAATCTTTTATCTTGGCCATGATGACATTATATAATCATACCTGTCAACATTGGGATGTGAAAATAAGGGGTATGCCCCCATAAATAAACAGTTAAACGGTCAGTAATATGTATTATTATTACTATTTACAAATGATAGAATAAATAGTATACATTAGAAAAAGCTGCAAATAAATTAGCAAACAATTAAAATGAATAGCTATTATAAAGAAATTGAATTGTTATCAAATCTCATTATTCTTTTCTTTACTGTATAACTTACACATTCTGATTAAAGAGCAACAAATGAATCTTTCATTGAGATTTTTTAGTTGATTACATTAACAGAGGTGTCACTTTAAAAAATCTAACATTATAATGAAAGCATTCAATTCCTTTTCTAAGTTTTTATGATTATTTAAGACTAAATTAGTTGTGTTTGAAAGAAAACCCACCAAAATCGACATCTTTAGATATTATTATTATTATTAATTATGTTTATATGTTTGTTCAAACCGTTTAAACATGCACCCAAAACTCAGACTTTCGCTCTGCTTCAAATCGCATGTACAGAATCCGTTTGGGAAACAGCATCTATTTATCCCTACAGAGCACGTCAGCTGACAGTCACGCACCGCTACATCAACTGACTTTGAGGATTGCATATGAGGGGCAACGGCACCTGTGGAATGGAAAGGAATCCCTCTGTTTTTATATTTATTTCGAAGGCTGCTTCCGAAATCACATACTTCCATACTATATAGTATGCTAAAAACAGTATGCGAGATGAATTATTATAAAATTATTATAAAAAGCTTATCAGTATAGGTATATATATCAGTATAGGTATTATGAAGAAATACAAATAATGTATAGTTTTATACATTGTATTTATCTTTTTTAAAAATAGCTTAAATTAGCAAATAAAACACAAGGTACTGTAGGCCTACTGGGCCAAAAGGGGATGCCTCTCAGAACATTTTAGAAGCTGTCATTCATTCATTCTCACCATACTTAAGGTCTTGGTCCCTTGTTTATCCTCATAGCATTCGTGTGGGATAAAAGAACGGCATCTTAACTTAACAGTTGCCGTGTAATGTATAGTAAATCAGACTCATTCAAAGTAGCGTCACATGCACGAAAAAACGTTATGAATGCATGTTACACTTCCGACTGTGCAGTGTGCTTTCTTTTTCTTATGATGCTGAGTTTTGAAGTAAGGGACGTTTTCATTTGCCATTCACTGACAGTCGGAGAGGCTCATCCAGTTCATCAAACTCCATCTTTTAAAATGAAATCGAAAGCGGATTAAAACAGTCTTCTCATAAAAGCCGGTGTATCAGCGCACTGCTACATTTGAAAACATATGATTCGTTTCGCGCCTTCTGATTGGTTCTCCGGATATAGCGGCTTTTGCTGTCAAAGGCAAGTGGCATTTAGCGGCTTTTGCATACAAACTGTTATTTCTGAATAAGCTGGCCCTGGGATTTAGAGGATTTGAAGCAAATCTATTCATTGAACATGTACTAGGTGCCTAAAGCATTTGCTCAATGTCATTAGCTCATTTTTTGCCGAAAGTGGCGTTTAGCGGCTTTTGCATCTGAACTCTTCATATACAGTATAATAGTTAGTCTGAATAATAGACAGAATATAGTATAAGTAAGGTTAGTATATACAATTTTTCATGTCCTACTGAACATCCGCCAAGTTGATAAGGTTACATGACCAACTAGTATCAGTTATATAGCTTAACTGCCATTCACAAATCCTCTGTTGCAGCCCCACATGTGTACTCGACTTTCGGTTGTAGATAATTTGAGTACTTTTTTTTCAGATACTTCAGAATTAATACACAATTTTTTGTGCGTACTGATTTTCAATTACTCTGTCTAATGGAACCATAATTTTGTGCTTTCACTTACAGCAAGAGTGGCTTGACCAATGGTGCATGCTTGGGACGGACCCATGTGCTTAACAAACCAATGGCAGAGTGTCCAGGAAACAGTGATTTTCTTATTTTTCACTGTCCATGCTAATTGCAATTTATATACTGTTTAATATTCTAGATGAACACATACGTTTTTTTTTTGCGTGTATGTAATGCATTTATATATCATCATTAATCCAATGTATCATCGTTACTCAATAATACACTCATACCGGCCACTTTATTAGGTACACCAGTCCAACTGCTCGTTAACGCAAATTTCTAATCAGCCAATCACATGGCAGCAACTCAATGGATTTAGGCATGTAGACATGGTCAAGACGATCTGCTGCAGTTCAAACCGAGCATCAGAATGGGGAAGAAAGGTGATTTAAGTGACTTTGAACTGAGAATTTCAGAAACTGTTGATCTACTGGGATTTTCTCACACAACCATCTCTAAGGTTTACAGAGAATGGTCTGAAAAAGAGAAAATATCTAGTGAGCGGCAGTTCTGTGGGTGCAAATGCCCTGTTGATGCCAGAGGTCAGAGGAGAATGGCCAGACTGGTTCGAGCTGATCCAACCCGGAACTAGTAAGGTGGCTGGTGAGTGTATATTATCATTTTTACTTGATGGAATATATATCATAATTACTCCAATTCTAGTCAAATAATATATCAGAAATTGTCATTTGCAGCTGCTCAAGTAACGTTATTGTTAACAATGTGCAAAAAACTACAGCATAATAATCATAATAATAATCATAATAATAATAATGTTTAAAAAAAAGCAGTTATTACTAGCACTAAATGTTGTACATAAACGTTTATCAACACATCACGGATTTATGGTGTGTGTGAAAATAAAACCACATGAATGCTATTTTTTATTTATTTATGGTTGTTTCTTCAACAGAACCCACACATAATGCCTGAAGCACAAGACTCTTTTTAACCCATTTCCAACCAAGAACCGACATCCTGCAGAGCATTGCAATCAAGCATCTAAACACGGTTTTATTTTTGTTTAACGTTCAAATGTTTTTGCCTCAAGATTTTCTCTCTCAGCTTCTCCTTTTGTTCCCTTGCTCTCTATCTACACGGCATTCAAGTCTCCTGAACAAACAACCTCAGGTGAATCCTTCACTCTCACACATGAATAAGTTCACAACCCCGAAACTCTGTTTGCCTTTTATTTCTCTTCTCTAAGCTGTCTGCTTGCTTTAACACATTTCTATAAGAACACTTACGATGACAGACTCTTCAGCTATAGAGAAAATACAATATTGGAATTCCCTGTACGTTGTGCTGAGCATTAGAAAGAGAGCTTTGATCACGCACAATGACCACTCTTAAAGTTTATTTTGTGATGATTATCGGAATCTGCACATTATTTTTTTAGTAACATGTTTAATAACGTTTCTTCCAAATTTCCAATAACAAAATAGTCATTTAGAGGATTCTAAATAATAATTAGACAGAATAACAAATGTTTTTGTACGTTGCAATTGAAAATCAGCGAATATTTTTTTAGGAATTTAGGATTGTTGATTGTTCAAAAAGATATTTTGAAGAATGTTGGAAATCGGTAATTGTTGACATCAATAGGAAAACAAATATGGTAGTGATTGGAACAAGTCATGGAAGAGTTAATGATGATAATTTTAATTTCCAGTTTTGTTTTCAAAATATTGATGATCCCTTTAAATCTTCTGAAGTTTTGGTAGTCTGTTGTCGAAAATCAATATGAACGTCTGAAAACATGGCACCTTTTTTGTTATAAATATAAAAAAATCACAAATCCAGAGAAATTAATGACATTTCGTCCAAATTTCCAATAACAATATTGTCATTTAGAGCATTTTAGAGCGTTTTTTTTTAGGAATTTAGGATTGTTGATTGTTCAAGAAGATATTTTAAGGAATGCTGGAAACCAGTAACCATAGAGTCCAACAGTATAGGAAAACAAATATGGTAGTGATTGGAACAAGTCAAGGGGAATAAATGACAGAATTTTTATTTTTAAAATATTCATGATCCCTTTAAATCTTCTGAAGTTTTGGTATTCTGTTGTCGAAAATCAAAATGAACGTCTGAAAACATGGCACCTTTTTATTATAGATAAAGATAAATCATAAATCCAGAGAAATTAATGACATTTCTTCCAAATTTCTAATAACAGTATTGTCATTTAGAAGATTGTTAGTAATAAATGCACAGAATAAGGAATGTTTTTGTAAGTTGCAATTGAAAATCAGCATTTATTTTAGGAATTTAGAATTGTTGATTATTCAAGAAGATATTTTGAAGAATGTTGGAAACCGGTGACCATTGACACTCATAAGAAAAACAAATATGGAAGTCATTGGAACATGTCAAGGGGCAGCAAATGATGACACAATTTTAATTTCCATTTTTGTTTTTAAAATATTCATGATCTCGTTAAATCTTCTGTAGTTTTAAGAAAAAGAATATGAACGTTTAAAAACATGGCACCATTTTTGTAATATATACAAATAAATCATGAATCCAGAGGAATTAGGAACTTTAAAGGTGTTAGAGTTTAAAGGGTTAAAGTTCATTTTTACAACAATACCACAGTATAGCAAACCTACTGCTGCGTTTGATCCTGTCATTTTTCTGATTTTTGATACAGAAACCTACGCTGCAATCTGGGATTCTTCCGCCGTTTGCTATTAAAGGAAGGAGCAGCAAAGACTATTATGTATGGGAGTTTGTCAGTGACTGTTACAGTTCATATGGACCAGTTTCTTCTTCCTTCAGATCACGTAAGTGTTATTAAAATTGTTGCCTCGTTTTATGTAGTTTGCAAAATATGTATTTAATTGCGGGTTGTCACTTGTAATCGCTCCGTGCGGCTTGTAATAATTAATCTATTATAGATCAGTGCTTATACTGTATCTCTCAGGTTAAATCTTTATGGGGCTGTTCACATATTGCGTCCAAATCCACGTTGAAAACGCGACGCGTGCTTCTGTCTTTACCAATTTAAATGCGTTTCTGAACTTGTGATCTTTTGCCATTTGTTATTGCTATGGACACCATCAGCTGTTCCTCACACTCACGGAGGGGTTAATTTTCAAAATAGTTCAGCTTTTGCCTCTGTGTGGATTAATACTAAATGTGTGTCGTTGTTATTACTTGGGGTTGTGGTTAAGAGTAGAGTAATATGCTGGTGTTTAACAGCATTGCTTTATTGCAATCCTGCATTGGGCTCTCACATACTACTTCATAACCGGGGTGGGCGTTTCTCTCCATCTTGCGCTGAACCCAGTCGACCAATCACAACACACTGGGTCATCGGACCAATTGCAGCTGATTAGCCTCACACAAAGGAGGGGTTTTGAACAAATAAATCACTGAACGAATCATATGGGAGTTGTTGGGATTATTAGGCAATAATAAATGCATATTATAAGACAAGTGTTTTGTAAACTTGAGTGCCTAATCAGCCTGTTATTGGAGACCCCCAAAACCCAAAAATGTTTTCAATGCATAATAGGGGCTCTTTAATAACCGTTCTTTAAAAGACGTTCTTTTCTCTCTACTGCTTCTCGCATCAGTAACTCAGCGTTTATTTATTTATTTATTTATTTATTTATTTATTTATTTATGTTTTTGGTTTGTTTTTTAAATGCGCTGCAGCTCTTGCATGTGCATGGAAGGCTGCATTTTGCAATTATGTGTTTTGATGAGGAATTTGTGCTTATTGTGGGCTTTCGTGAGCTGCTTGGATGTGATTAAATTTGAACGCAGCCTCGATCCTTGAGGTTAATCACCTATTACAAAAGCCATTACTTACGTTTGACAAGCACGTTGACATGAGGCTGAAGGTTGCTGGAGGGATGTTTAATAGTTGATTAGAAGTTGCAGTCATGTTCATATTCTACACTGATCCCGCAGCCTCACTTATAAACAACACAATATTTATTTATTACGGTACATCATTAAAATAATGACGGATACTCTACAAACACAGGACATTCAATGGCTGAAAAAAACATATCAGACTAAGTGTCAGATATTATATTATATTATATTATATTATATTATATTATATTATATTATTTTATATTATATTATATTATATTATATTATATTATATTATATTATATTATATTATATTATATTATATTATATTATATTTTATTATATTATATTATATTATATTATATTATATTATATTATATTATATTATTTTGTATTATATTATATTATATTATATTTTATTATATTATATTATATTATATTATTTTGTATTATATTATTTTGTATTATATTATATTATATTATATTATATTATTTTATATTATATTATATTATATTATATTATATTATATTATATTATATTATTTTGTATTATATTATTTTGTATTATATTATATTATATTTTATTATATTATATTATATTATATTATTTTGTATTATATTATTTTGTATTATATTATATTATATTATATTATATTATATTATATTATATTATATTATATTAATTATATTATATTATATTATATTATATTATATTATATTATATTAATTATATTATATTATATTATATTATTTCATATTATATTATATTATTTCATATTATATTATATTATACTATACTATATTATATTGTATTATATTATATTGTATTATATTATATTATATTATATTATATTATATTATATTATATTATATTATATTATATTATATTTATTATATTATATTTATTATATTATATTATATTATATTATATTATATTATATTATATTTATTATATTATATTATATTATATTATATTATATTATATTATATTATATTTATTATATTATATTATATTATATTATATTATATTATATTATATTATATTTATTATATTATATTATATTATATTATATTATATTATATTATATTATATTATATTATATTATTTTATATTATATTATATTATTTTATATTATATTATATATCCCAAATCAGTAAAAAGTTAGGACAGTATGGGAAATGCAAATAAAAAAGAAAGTAGTGATTTCCAAATTTACTTTGACTTGTATTTCATTGCAGACAATCTGAACTCAAAATATTTCATGTTTTGTCTAATCAACTTCATTTAATTTGTAAATATACATCCTTTCCTGTCATTCAGACCTGCAATCCATTCCAAAAAAAGTTGGGACAGGAGCAGTTTAGGGCTAGTAATCAGGTTAATTGGTAAATAATGCTGTGATTTGAAGCAGGTGATGTCAACAGGTGATTGTAATTATGATTTGGTACAAAAGCAGCATCCAGGAAAGGTCTATTTCTTTAGGAGCAAAGATAGGCTAAGGATTGCCAACAAATAAAAAGTATTGACATTTTTAAACACAATGTTCCTCAAAGACAGATAGGAAGACATTTACTGTAGGTATTTCTCCTTCAATAGTGCATTACATAATTAAACGATTCAAGGAATCTGGAGAAATGTCAATGCGTAAAGGACAAAGGTGCAAGCCTAAGCTGAACAACCGTGATCTCAGATCCCAAAAATCATTATTCATCTACAGTACAGATCATTTCAATGTGGTCATATCATTGGCCCATGAACAGTTCCTGCTTGTTATCAAACTATTTCATAACTGTAACAAGAGGCAATTCCATAACTTAATGTTAACACAGCCGTCATAACATTATTTATCAATATGTGGCTCTTTTTGGATTCTCGGAAGCTATAGAAATTAAAAATGTAAAACAGGAAATGTATCTGGACCATTGTTTTTGTTTACATTGCTCAAAATGGGGGCGACACAGTGGCTCAGTAGGTAGTGCTGTCGCCTCACAGCAAGAAGGTTGCTGGGTCAGTTGACGTTTCTGTGTGGAGTTTGCATGTTCTCCCTGTGTTTGCGTGGGGTTCCTCCAGGTGCTCCGGTTTGCCCCACAGTCCAAAGACATGTGGTACAGGTGAATTGGGTAGGCTAAATTGTCCGTAGTGAATGAGTGTGATTGAGTGTGCGTGGATGTTTCCCAGAGATGGGTTGTGGCTGGAAGGGCATTCGCTGCGTAAAACAAATGCTGGATAAGTTGGCGGTTAATTCCGCCATGGCGACCCCAGATTAATAAAGGGACTAAGCCAACGAGAAAATGAATGAATGAATGAATGCTCAAAATGGTCTATAAGTGATATCATCACATGGGCTCAGAACTACTTTGGCAAACCTTTGTCAAGTACCACAATACATAGTTACATCAACAAATGCCAGTTAAAACTGTACTGTGCCAAAAGGAAGCCCTAAGTTAACAGTGTCCATAAGCGTCATTGACTTCTCTGGGCTCGGAGACATCTGGGATGGACCATTACACAGTAGAAACATTTACTGTGGCCAGATGAATCATTATTTCAGGTACTTGTTGGGAGAAATGGAAACCGTGTGCTCCGAACCAAGAAAGAAAAGGATCATGCAGACTGTTACCAGTCCAAAAACCAGGGTCTGTCATGGTATGGGGTTGTGTCAGTGCCTTTGGCAAAGGTAACTTGCACTTCTGTGATGGCACCATTGATGCTGAAAAGTACAAAGAGATTTAGGAGCACAATATGCTGCCTTAATTTTCCAGGGATGCCCATGCATATTTCAGACAATGCAAAACAAAGTTCTGGCTGCGGAGGATACAGATACTTGGCTGGCCTGCCTGCAGTCGCGACCTGTCTCCAATAGAGAATGTGTGGGGCATTTTAAAGCGTAAAATGCAACAATGTACTGTTGCAGACTTTGAACTATGCACTTTGAAAAAATAACAAATGGGTTGTTTCATCCCAGTTTTGGGTTAAATATGGAGAAACCCAACTGTTTAGTTTATTTTTTAAATTATATTGTTGGATTGGTCCACATTTTATGCAAATTTGGGTTGACACAGAGGCTTTGCCATATCCTCATGCCTGTAAATAATGTAATTGTGTTTTTTTCCTCCTCAGTGCATTGAGTGTGTGTGTATATAATGACCTCAGCTTATGCTCTCCAGTGTCTTTTGTTTGCCAGAGGCTACTTGGACTGCGATCCTGGCTGTGTGCATTTCAGAGAGCTCCAGTGTGCCATCAAATAATGAGCAACTGTGTGTGTGTGTGTGTGTGTGTGTGTGTGCGTGTGTGTGCGTGTGTGTGTTGATGTGGCCTTGTGCTCAGGCAGCAGGGCTCTGTTGTTTATTGCTCTTTGAGTGCAGGAGAATAATAAGTGAGACTTCAGTCTCTTCCTTAAGTGGCCTGAGAGATTGGAAGCTGCAGACACAGAAAGTGCTGATGGCAGAGACCTGGAGCTTTTCTGCCGGATGCTTAATAATCTCACAGCTTTCCTCCAATCCAATAAAAACACATGCCACTGCAGCAAATCAAATCATACCAGGACTCAACCTCCATAATTGATCTCCACTCTGTGTTGCTCTGCATCTGCTGCTCTCTCTCTCACTCTCTCTCTCTCTGTCTCTGCCATCTACACACTCTCGCTTTCTTCTTGCCTTTTCATCCATCTCTGTTTATTCCCTACACTTTTCTTTTTTTTTTCATTCTTCCTTCTTCCATGCTTGCTTTCTTCTTCATGTCTTTTTATTTGCCTTTTTCTTAATCTAATTTCATTTTTTTCTTTCTTTCTTTGCTTATTATTCCAATTAGTTTTTATTTCTATTTTACTATTTCTATTTAAAATAAATTTCCCGCTTGTTCTCAATTTCCTCCTTTTTCCCCAGTTCTTTTCCATTCTTCCTGCCTTGTATTTTGCCCTTTATTTCCTCTTTTTCCTTTCTTTTAGTTTCCTTTTCTTTGCATTTCTTTTTTCTTTGTCCATTTAATTTTTTATCATTCGTCTTGTCTCTCCTAGTTTCTTCTTTCTCCTTGCTTCCCCTCCTTCTTACTTTATTTTTCTTAGTTTACTACTTTCATTCTTTTATTTTCCGTCTATTTTTCCTATTCTCTTTCTTCATTATCCTTCCTTAATTTTCTTTCTCTCTCCTTATCATATAATTTCACTTGATTTTCTTTTTTCTTTCTTGTTTCATTTAATATTTGTTTGTAATTTCTTCTAATTTTCTAAATTTACTTTAAATTTAAACTCTTTCTTTCTTTCTTTCTTTCTTTCTTTCTTTCTTTCTTTCTTTCTTTCTTTCTTTCTTTCTTTCTTTCTTTCTTTTTCTTTCCAGTTTTTCTAGTTTTTTTCTTTTCAGTTTCTTTCTATATTTATTTTCTCTCCATCCTTACTATTTTTAAATAGTTTTACATTACTTTTATTTCCCCTTCTTTTGTCCTCTATTCCTCTCTCCCTTCTTCTTTATTCTTATTTATCTTTACTTTTTATTATTTTATTCATTCCACCCTTTTGTTTCCTTCTTTTACTTAATTTCTTAATTTCCATCCTTTCTATTTTTTTAGCATTTTATCATCTTTTATTTCCCCTTCATTCTCTCCTCTCTATTATTCCCTTCTTTCTTCTTTATTGTCCTTAATTTTCCTTCCTCTATTTTTTATTATTTACTTCTTTCCATCTTGCTACATTTCCTTGCTTCAGCTCTCCTTCTTTTTGATTTCTCCTTGGTTCCTCATTCCTTTATCTCTTCTTTTGCTTTCCGTCATTCTTTCTATTTGTCTTTTGTTTATTCTATTTCTCTTTCTTATTTTCCATTTCCTTTCTTTCTTCTGTCCTTTCACTTCATTTTCTTTGTTTCTTTTCATTCTCGAGTCTAATTTCTTTTTCACAATTCCCCTTTTTGTTTTATTCTGTCTTCCTTTCTTTTTGTCCTACTTTACTTTTTCTTTCATTACAAGTTTTTCCTCCTTTTACTCTTTTTTTGGTTTCTTTCTTTCTTTCTTTCTTTCTTTCTTTCTTTCTTTCTTTCTTTCTTTCTTTCTTTCTTTCTTTCTTTCTTTCTTTCTTTCTTTCTTTCTTTCTTTCTTTCTTTCTTTCTTTCTTTCTAGTAACATTTCTCATCAAATTCCTTTACGACTACATTATCAGATCTGTTCTGTTTTTATAGCACTGTTTGTGTTCTCTATTTTAAAGCGGGAAAAAACAAACATTGGAGAAACTTCAATGAAACATAAACTGAGAACTCCATTAAGTCTCATGAGCTGCGAAAGAGTAATAAAATCTCTCTTTGCTTAGTTCAAAGTATAGGGTGATTCTTCTAAGAAATTAAGCTAATGAGTTGATCGGACCGGAACCTTTTATCAATTAATGAAAGTGCTGTCGCAGCACAATGAGGGTTTGTGAGAAGATGAACCCTCTCTGACCATCTCTGGGCTGTTTAATAAAGAGAGAACTGCTAGTTAAACAACAGTGTGAGCTCTGTGTAAAAAGACTATCCGCTTAAACGGCTGTCCAGGGACCTTTAATGGCCCTCTGAAGTGATGCCTGCCAATGGCTGAACTCTGGAGCAGCGCTTTAAGGGAATTAACCAGTCCAATTGATATTTGAAAATATCCAGTGGATGCAGAGTCTATTGATTTATTGATGGGTGTCTCTTACCCAAAAGGAATTAATGAACGCGCTGATCCGTGTATGTTTACAGAGCTGATCCATCTGGAGCCGAAGCAGCTTTCCATGAAAAGAGCGGCAGTTTGAAGAAGCGTCCATCAAGCGACTGACGAGGTGAAAAGCTGAACATCTTTATAATGAAATTTACATTAGCTGACTTCTCTCCAGTGATCATGCAATCAAATGTCTTCGAGATGAGGATGAAATGATAGCGGGCTTCGCAAACACGCTTTCAATTAACTTCCTCTCAGTGCGTAGTCCTTAGTCAAACAAGGATGGGTATGTTGCTTCATCAAGCAGTATTTTTGTAGTAAAATAACAAATATTTAAATGTCAGACCTGCTGTGTGTTTTTGATATTAATCCAATATCAATAGTGGTAACTTGCCTAGGGTAATTAATTACATCTAAAAATATGTAATTATATATCAATGGCAAAATTATTTGCCCTCTTGCCATTTTTTAATTCCTTTTTATCTATTTCTCAAGTGATGTTTATTGGTAAGTAAATGTTCACGGTATTTCCCATATTTCTTTTTATTCTGGAGAAAGTATTATTTGTTTTAGTTTGACTGGAATAAAATCCGTTTTTAAATTTGTTAAAACAATATTTTAGCTCAATATTATTAGCCCCCTTAAGAAATATATTTTATCAGTTGGCTACAGAACAAATCACTGTTGTTCATTTGCTTAATTAACTTCAGAGTTAACCTAATTAACCTATGGCCCAATCCCAATTGCACCCCGTACTTCTTCCCCTTACTCCTACCCCTTGTTTTATTCGTTCAAGTGATATAATGTGAATTTATATAGCGCATTTATTGTGTATGGCTACACACACAAAGCACTTCACAGTTATGAGGGTCTCTCTATGCCACCAACAGTGTGTGTTCACTTGGATGATGCAATGGCAGCCACAGGACAATGGGGCCAGTGCGCTCATAACCTAGGCTGGTTTAAGCTGTATTTTCAGTAGGGACGAGTGAGTGTATGTGCTGCTTAAATAGTGTGTGTAATCGGTCCTTGACAATCCTCCGGTGGTGTGTGTGCAATCAGTCAGAATGAGAAACGTGTGTGTGAGTAGAGTGCATGTATGGAGATGTAGTCCATGAAATGGCGGTTTTGTAGTCCGTTAGTGATAGTGCGTGTTTTTCAGCGATCTATAGAGTTAAGATCGCTGGTGATCGTGACAACATCTAAAATGAAAATGAAAAGTCACTCATTTATACTAAATGACACATAGCAAAATAAACTATTCAACGTACTCATTGTATAAATCATGTTTAACTTTAACTGTTGTTCAGTAATACCCTGTAGCATATTTTACTGCCACAGTTTTCCCTGTGTTTTTTGTGGTTTTGGTGACACTATATGTTAGTTTACGCTAGGGATTGTGAACTGCTGACCTCTCACAGGCTGAGGTAATGTACACTAGTCAGTTCCTGCCATTGCCGTTAGCTTAGTATGATCTCAAATAATGACCAGAGCCAGAGGGATTTGAGGGTCATTGATACTTCAGTGGTACAGTGAAATTCCAGCAATGTCTTGGAGATTTAGCTGCTATTGTTACAGTGACAATGGAGTGAGTCCCATGGCTGCTGGATGTCTGACTGTGTGTTTTGTAAGTGAGAGTCTGAAAGCTCTTAGGAGCTAAACACTTTGTGCTAAAGAGAGTAAATGATGACTAGCGGCTATATGTGTGTGTAGCTGTGTGTAGCTGTGCATGTCCAACCGCCAAGCAATTAAACTGCATAAAATCTCCCGAGTGTAATTAATATAGAGTACAGTGTTGATGGCTTTCAATCCGGAAAAAAAATCAATGTCTAATAAGACATAAAACTGGTATTTGATGTTTTACCATCAACAACTGCCAAGTAATTTCCCTCTGGGGCTCTGCCTTCAATTTACATACATTAGCAGTAAAACATACAAGCCACTATTTATTAATCTGTGAGGAAATGGAGCCAAGACTGAGGCATTAATAAATTGGAAATGAAAAAGCAATGCATGTGGGGTGTAAAATGAGCACTCGCTGAGTGCCAAATGTCAAAATTGCCTTTGGCAACTAAATAATACACAGATACTAGTCTGGTTGCTTTATGAGGAACTACAAGACATGACATGATTTAATCTGAACTGAAAGAATGAACATCTGACCTTCAATAATGGGAGAGATTTAAATTGAAGGTCTGTTTTGTTTAGTTTTCATTCATAGGTGTGGTTTTAAATTTTTAAAGACTGAAACGTATAGGGATGGGTTCAACTGATTTGTTAACCCAGGCTCATTCGAAAAGTGTTACTCTGCTTCGACAAGTTTTGACAAAGCCACAAAAACTGGGTGTCTGGGTGAAATGATACAATTTACAATATTTATAATTACAGGAGCACATAATCTAATAATAAAGCTTTTTAAAAAGTAAAACATTTTGTGTGCACTGGAAAATGTAATAAGTTGACCTTACTTAGAAAAATTAAGTAAGCTAATTGCCTTAAAATCTCTAAGTAAAGTATTGTATTAATTTTAAGAGAGCATAACTCAAAACAGTTTGTATTAACAACTTCTAAATAAAGTAAACGTCAGTACCGTTGACTCAAAATAGTTAGTTGTGTTAAATTCTTATTAAGTGTTCACATTAATAGGAAAACATTAGGAAACCGATTGCTTTAAAATTATCAAGTAGCTGAACTGAGACATTTAAGTAAAGACAAAAACCTATGCCTTCCTTACCTACTCACTTCCAGGGCCATTTATATCACCATGTTGGTGTTTCATAACATCTCATTTTTACGAGGTGAGTCGTCAGTCCAATGCTCAACCACCAACCAGGACATACACACATACACTACAGACAGTTTAGCTTACCCAATTGACCTCAGAAATAACAGAAATGCCAACTGACCCAGCCAGGGCTTGAACCAGCGAACTTTGAGAGGCTTTGTGAGGCTACCCGCTGCGGCACCTGCTTCCTCGGTTTCCTTATCACCATTCTCTATCATTAACATTAACAAGTCAAGATTACTTGAATTCATTTAGTTTAACAACTTAATGTGCTAAAAGGTCAGGATTACTTAAATATAGTAACATAATTAGTTAACTGCACTCATTGTTTTTAGTGAGATCAGCTCTTGCTTTTTACAGTGTTCTTTAACAATGCAAAAAAAAACTCAAACACTTTAACTTTCTGCATGATTTGCAAAGGAATATGTTTGTGTCACATATCTATTTGTCTACTATACTTTTCTGGCATAGTTCGCTCGATGGCTTACATGGTATTTTTATACAGTTACAGTTACAAAAGTTGTACTGTATTTGCAATTTATTTTATTTATTTATTTGTCCCATGAAAAATGCTTCAGCAAAAGAGCAAAACCATGTGAAAACAAGATAAATTATGAGGTTGTTTCAACAGACTTAAATTTAGGTTTAGATTTACAGTAGTTTTATGTAGCATATTTATATTTTTTTACCATAAACATCGCCCTCTTGTGGACATGTCATCTGAAAAATTCAGCAAAATGTACCAAGAGCAATGTAACTTTTTCAGAAACATAGCCAGGACAAAATATTTACAATGAGTCTTGTTTGGAATGCACACATTAGCACATGATTAGACGAGACAAACAGAGCACACACATGCAAACTCAAGAGCTTTTGGTAACTAGTTTCATCAACTGTTACAAATTAAAGCCTTTGGCCTTTATATTTGTTTTTATTTAGTTTAGTTTTTTATTTATTGGCCCTTCTGTTCTAGATTAACTTATTATAAAGACTATTGCAATGATATACGCATGTATCATGGAAAAAAAGTCTTCTTTGTCAGTAATTTACTTTTAAGATCTTTATGACTGCCATGTTTCAGCTAATGCATAAAAACATACAACATCCAGTTGGTGAAGCTTGCTTGCTCTGATTGGCTATTGCAGATAAATATTAAACACGCCGCGATTGGGAGCAGTTAAATAATCATACCACACCACAATTTGTAACACAAACACTATAGAGTTATGACATTCTATCTTGCCGAGTGTGCCAGTCTTAGCTGTGTTAATGCATGTTTTGAAATACCACATGAGAAATGAGTGAAGGGAACAGCAGATTTTGAACAAAAATTCCCAGATGGTGGTTTTGGACTTGCAAAAAAAGATTTAATGCGAATAAGTGAATTTAGAAACGCATTTCCTGAAAAACTCTGAAGCAAACACCCATGCGACCAATCAGCTGTTTCTGATGGTCCTTTGTTTACTGTTGGTTACGAGGTTACCATAATATTTCAATCAGCCCCTCTAATTTGATGAAATTGCACCTAATTTTATTATTATTATTTTTGGTGAAGTTTGAAAAGGGGTGACGCGGTGGCGCAGTAGATACTGCAGTCGCCTCACAGCAAGAAGGTCTCTGGTTCGAGCCTTGGCTGGGTCAGTTGGCATTTCTGTGTGTGGAGTTTGCATGATCTCCCTGCATTCGCATGGGTTTCCTCCGGGTGCTCCGGTTTCCCCCACAGTCCAAAGACATGTGGTATAGGTGAACTGGGTAGGCTAAATTGTCTGTAGTGTATGAGTGTGAATGAGTGTGCATGGATGTTTCCCAGAGATGGGTTGCAGCTGGAAGAGCATCCGCTGCGTAAAACATATGCTGGATAAGTTGGCGGTTCATTCATGGGGACCCCAAATTATTAAATGGACTAAGCCGAAAAGAAAATGAATGAATGAATGAATGAATGAATGAAGTTTGAAAATATTTGCTTCATGCTAGGATGGAAAACCAGCAATTGACTGTTTTGCCTGAGATCCAATTTTAATTAATTGTCATTGTCCCTGGTGTACTTGTTCTCTGTTCTCTTGAGTATGATTACATGTTAAAAATATGCAAAGGGGAAAATTGTTGAATACATATGAAATTATTGTATGATAATACATTTTGTTCATAGATATATAATATGGTACTATCACAGTATTAATATGCAATTAAATTTATTACTAATTACTACTATTATTATTATTATTACAATAATTTTTTGGATAACTGATTTTATCATTTCATGGCAACATAGGGCATAATTTATTTATATTGTATTTATACACTCACTGGCCACTTTATTAGGTACACCTTTCTAGTATCGGGTTGGACCCCCTTTTGCCTTCAGAATGCCTTAATCCTTCATGGCATAGATTCAACAAGGTACTGGGAATATTCCTCAGAGATTTTGTCCAAATTGACATGATAGCATCACGCAGTTGCTGCAGATTTGTCAGCTGCACATCCATGATGCAAATCTCCCATTCCACCACATCTCAAAAGTGCTCTATTGGACTGAGTTCTGATGACTGTGGAGGCCATTTAAGTACAGTGAACTCATTGTCATTTTCAAGAAACCAGTCTGAGATGATCCGCACTTTATGACATGGTGCGTTATCCTGCTGGAAGTAGATTGGTACACTGTGGTCATACAGAGAAGGACATGGTTAGCAACAATACTCAGGTAGACTTTGGCGTTGACATAATGGTCAATTAGTATTAATGGGCCCAAAGTGTGCCAAGAAAATATCCCCACACCAATACACCAAATCCAGCCTGAACCGTTGATACAAGGCAGGATGGATCCATACTTTCATGCTGTTGACTCCAAATTCTGACTTTACCATCCGACTGTCGCAGCAAAAATTGAGACTCATCAGACCAGGCAATGTTTTTTCCAATTTTCTATTGTCCAATTTTGGTGAGCCTGTGTGAATTGTATCCTCAGTCTCCTGTTCTTAGCTGACAGGAGTGGCACCTGGTGTGGTCTTCTGCTGCTGAAGCCCATCTGCCTCAAGGTTCGACGTGTTGTGTGTTCAGAAATGCTGCATACCTCAATTGCAACGAGTGGATTTGAGTTACTGTTGCCTCTCTAGAAGCTTAAACCAGTCTGGCCATTCTCCTCTGACCTCTGGCATCAACAAGGCATTTGCACCCACAGAACTGCCGCTCACTGGATATTTTTTCTTTTTCTGACCATTCTCTGTAAACCCTAGAGATGGTTCTGTGTAAAAATCCCAGTAGATCAGCATTTTATGAAATATTCAGACCAGCCCGTCTGGCACCAACAACCATGCCACGTTCAAAGTCACTTAAATCACCTTTCTTCCCTATTCTGATACATGGTTTGAACTGCAGATCGTCTTGACCATGTCTACTTGCCTAGTTGCTGCCATGTGAATGGCTGATTAGAAATTTGCCGGTGAGTGTACATTATATATTTATTTTTAAATATATTTATGCTTAATATATTGTATTTTATATTGTACATTTATATTAATCAGTTATAACCCACTTGCCCTTTACCAGTTTTTAAACCCTTTAAAAGCTTTTCCAGAAGTGAAATTTTATGTGATCTAGCCTAGAATTATCCAAATGATGTGGTTTGTTATAAATATTTAATGGTCCTTTAAACAGTGCTGCTAAATCACCCCCCCCCCCATTATTTGTAACAAAACATGCTTAATTGCAAAGCTTGTAAATATTCTTTCCTAATCCATCAATCGTTGAGAGATACAAAATACATTTTAGTCCCTGCGTTCATCCTTTTCTGCCACACCTCCATTTGTCAGCATTCTAGCATTCAAAAGCGACACACAAACACAGAAGCTCTCTCCAAATCTGACTTGTGTGGTCATGCTCATAGAAGCTTTCCATAAAAAGAGCCTGAATGGCGGAGGAGACAGAAAAGGCAGCTAAAGTGAGCAACAGAGATGTGATAAATCCACAGCTGAATGCAGGCACACTTTTAAAAGACAGGCAGGGGGGGCTTGGTTGCATTCAACTCCTATTCACATTCCCACAATATTGGACTCCGGAAATGATAACTATAGGCTTCATACATCACAAACACTGAAGCACACATTCACAGCGGGAGATCAGTCCTCGGGGACCGACAGCATAGAGCTGTCAACCAAGCCCATTACAATAAAGGATTTCCTCTTTCTCTCGCTAGGCTTCACTCCAAAATCCACTCCTAAGGATTTGTATTAAATATGTTTGACAGCCAATACACTATTCAATTGGGACTCTTCCTTCTGCTTGTGGGAGTCTTTCTCTGTTTTTCTGTGAGTGTGTGTGGTGGGTCATTGTATGTCCTTAATCTCAGAGCTCACAGATGACGTGACTTTGGATGACCTGAAACGGTACGGGAACGCAGGCTCAGAAAGTACTGCAGTGCCAGCACTTTATGATCAGTTCAAACACACACACACACATACAAACAGGCAGTGCTGTCACTTCCTTACTGCGCATCAAATATCAAGCTTGTGATGTGAAAATGTGAAGAGTTGTGCTGTTTGTGCTACACACTGGTTTAATAATGTCTGGGTAATAATGCTTTTAGTAAGGTTTTGTTATGGCACGTTCAATCATGTACAGATACCGGTGATAACAATGTTTCAAATATTATGAACCAAAACATGTCATGTCCCTTTCAAACATGTCGGAGAGTGAAAATTAGCAAAATAAAGATAACTTAGCTACACTGTAGTCATGGTAGTGAAATAAATGGATCTTTAATTCTGAGGTAACTAAGACTCCATTCAAAGAGCTTATTGGATTAAAGGGTTAGTTCACCCAGAAATGTTATTGATTAAATACCCTTGTGTTGTTTCAATCTTGAGACCTTCGTTCACCAGAACACAAACTAACATATTTAAGATGAAATCTGAGAGCTCGCTCATTCTCTCAGTCCAGAAACGGTACAAAAAGCATTGTCAAAACATTCCATGTGACTTCAGTGGTTCGACTGTAGTCATATGAAGCATGTTTAAGGACAAGTTTTGAATGTACAATTGAAGTCAGAAATATTAGTCCCCCCTCAATTATTAGCCCTTCTGTTTATTTTTTCCCCAATTGTTTAAAGGGGCTAATTATATTGACCTTAAAATGGTTTTTAAAAAAATTAAAAACTGCTCTTATTCAAGCCAAAACAAAACAAATAAAGACTTTCTCCAGAGAAATATTATCAGACATACTGTGAAAATTTTCTTTCTCTGTTAGTCATCATTAGGGAAATATTTAAAAAAGAAAAGAAAATTCAAAATTCTGACTTCGTCTGTATCATGACCATTTCTCTGTATGGAGGACCAGAGAGCTCTCAGATTTCATCTAAAACAGGGGTGCCCAAACTTATGAAGGACCAATAAACAAACAGCTGAGGGCTGTGGCCCGAAGGTAAATATATCAAACTGTATTACAAAGTTGCCATGTGTAATTTCCTCATTTTTAAAAATAATATTTAAAAATAAATAGAAAGCTTTACTTTAATCATATCATTTACAACATTTAAATAAAACATTTAGTTCAAGCTTGCTTTTTGTAGCTCAACAATAAAACAAACCAACAAAAGATTACTTTAAATTCAGTCATTAATTTTCTTTTCGGTTTTGTACCTTTATTAATCAGGGGTCGCCACAGTGTAATGAACCGCCAGTTTATCCAGCATATGTTTTACACAGCGGATGCACTTCCAGCTGCAACCCATCACTGGGAAACACCCATACACTCGCATTCAAACTCATACAATATGGACAATTTAGTTTACCAAATTCTATACCTCATGTCTTTGGACTGTGGGGGAAACCAGAGCATCCGGAGGAAACCCACGCCAACATGGGTAGAACATGCAAAGTCCACACATAAATGCCAACTGACTCAGCCGGGACTTGAATCAGTGACCTTCTTGCTGTGAGGCGACAGTGCTACCCACAGCGGTATTATGTTAAATTAGAAATAACAATTTCTATTAAAGGCTTGGCATGGCGGGCCAAATCAAAGGTTATCATGGGCCAACTTTGGCCCACGGGTCCTACTTTGGGCATCTCTGATCTAAAATATCTTAATTTGTGTTCTGAATTTTGAACGAATGTCTCAATGGAATGTAATAATGTGAGGGTAATTAATAACAGAATTTTAATGTTTGTGTGAACTAATCCTTTAAGAGTACATTCATTACTTAAAGGGCACATAGTAACTCTTTTTTATGATTTAATATTAATATTCTGGTTCTTCTAAGTGTGCCAGTTTAGGTTCAGTTTAAAACACAATTCAGATTTTTTATTATAATGTGTTAAAAAGTGTCATGTTGGGGGCGTGTCCACAGTTCGCTGATTTAGGGGTGTGTTGCTTCACATGTAAATTAGTTTAGGCTTCCCGCTCAACGTAACAAGGGGGCGGGGCCATGACCCGCTCTGTGTTTGCAACACAGACAGGCAGATTGAAAGGAGGAGGAGAGGATCAGCATACAGTCGTACATGTACGACTCGGACACAGATCAAGCAGAGAGTACAAAATCATATGTGTCTTTGTACAGTTTTACAGCCAACTGTGTGCTAGTTTCAAGTGCCGAGCTTGTACACAGAAACTAATAACCACGCACACTGAATTAACTTGGACTGAGGCACTGGATGCGCCGCTCGACGCCGCGACACGGCATACTCTCTGTGGCGCGGCAGAGACATTAAGTGTCCCGAATCGTCGCGCCACACATTTTTGAATTCTAAACATAGGTTTCTGCAGCGGTCCGCGGTGCCCAGCCGTCGACTTGAGTGTACCCTGATAGAAACCTATGCTTAGAATTCTAAAACGCATGCTAGTTAAGATCACAGGAAGCTTCTGGGATCGCGAGAAATGCAAACGGCTGAAGTATAAGGTAGACTCAATGAGAAGTACACATGTTTGCAAACCTACCTAAAGATACAACCAATAATTCCGATTAGAGCGATAATGTGGAGAATATTGCTCTTGTGTTGAGCCCAATGAGCCTTGCATCTAAAAATAGAGCAAGGGTGTTCCTTTAATGATATCGCTTCGACTCACGCTGAAAATGGCGGACGTGAATCAACAAACTGAGGATATGATGACGCGCCTGTCAATCAATATTGACTCCTACGTAAAGTTGCGGTCGGTTTGAAAACCGCTCCAATTGGTCCACCGTTTTTTATGTTGTTAAATTGAAAAAAAGCACTGGGTGTGCTTATATCACCCCAATATGACAGTCTATACACCATACATGCACATATGGCTGTCCAAACAGCTTGAAAAGTAGATTTTTTACCATAGGTGCCCTTTAAATAAAATTCACTGTCAGAATGATAGTCGATTCCACATTTACTAACTATCAAGTGGTTCTAAACCTTTATGAGATTTTTTTTGTTGTTACTCTTTCTGTTCTGTTTTGAAGAATGTCCTTTCTGGAAGTTTACTTTTCAGAAGGGTCAAATGGCCCAGTCTGTTGTGACTAGCCAAGAGCTTAAAGTGTGTGTTAGAAACATGAATTTGATTAGCATATCTGAATTTCAACTCTGCAAACTACTTTAGATCTGCCAAACACAGTGATGCAAAAAGCATCAGTTTTACTATTTTATTCGAACCAAGTCCTCATCCATTGGACGTACATGAAAAGTAGATTTGGTAACATTAGTTTAAGTACCAATTCCCACTATTAACTACTGGCTTATTACCTGGTTATTATTAAGACATTGGCTGTTTATTAGTACTGTAGTTATAAAGTATGATCCTATCTTATGGATATAAGAATTCTATTAAATAACAGGTTCTACATTTTGTGATTCATGTTTTTTTTTTTCATTTATTTACAGTTAAGAATTGCATTTTAGGACCTTGATCTCTGCGTTTTGCGATGTGCGTTTTCAGCAGTATAGTGTGGACGGAGAACTGTTCAGAAATGCTAGGTCAGAAAGGCCAGTGTGGATGTGGATCGTTTTCATTCTAAACTGTTAACTTACAGATATTTTTTTACAGTGTATGTAGGTTCATGCAAGAAGTAAGACTGTTATAATTATATTAAATTATTACTGTTATAATAATTAAATTATTTAGAATAATCTTTTTTTCAAACAAATCAATCACAATCATTTAAATAGTATGTTATACTGCACTGTTCTTAAGAATCAAAACAACCTGGAAACACATTCAGAAACCTGCATCTTAAAATAAAAATCAATCTCAAAAATCCTCCAATCAAACAAACGGAGCCCTTATTAATACACTACATCCGTTGTGCTGGAGTGTTTTGAATTGTAGGCTTCTCTATATTTTCCCTCTTTTTTGTCGCACTTGACAGAGTTATTGATGCTGAATGATTTGTAATCAACCATCCAGACATTTGTAATTACCCGACGCTTATGAGCTGTACACAACACAGCACGCGCAAGCTTTAAATGTCATTTCTGCCTCCAGCAATCATCAAGCTGTTTACGTGCTTTCTGACAAGGCCGGCATATTTCTCATAGTATGAGATGATGAGGATTGGAGACAGTTGATTTGTGTGTTTCTCAGTGTTTACATGCTCATCCCAAAAGCAGACTCTTATTATCTAATGCGGAAAACGGTCTATTGGTGTACAAACATAAAGCGTTCTCTTTCTGTTTGTCTTTTCTTGCCGCGGGCTGTGTGGCAGCTGGTTGGGATTCATGAACCGTACGGCCCTGGCATCCATGTCAATGATGTGAAATGAGATTGGAAATCAAATTGCACTTCCAAACAATAACTGCTGACAGGGCCATTTTTTCATATTTAATAACCTCTTCCTCTCTCGTCGGCTTTTTGAGATTCATGCCAATACCGGCGAAGGCCTGAATTGACTTTCTTAAAACAGACGACGGCAATTCAAATGAACATTACGGATATGAATATCATCTTACCGAATGTTTAAAACAATGAAAGAACTTATTGTCATTACGCAGACAATGGATCAAAACCCGACACTGAGTTGAATGCATGAAAAAAATAAATGAGTCAGAGCCAGACATTAAAGGCGTTCTTAAAAATATATCTCTCTAATAACATTGAAAAGAATTTTAATTTAGCATCCGTCAGTTTCCTTCATAATTAGCACATTTCTTCTTTCAACAAACTCTCTCTCTTTCCTTCACATTCAATCAGACGGTTTCTTTGGAAAAGCGGCATGACTGAATTCAACCGAATTTATGCAACTCATGAAAAGACGTCTTGCATGCGAAGGGGACGTGGTGTCTGTGCTCTCAATACACATCTCGGTTCTCTTAGAAGACAGGGCCACTTGGGACTTGTTACTACATTCTGAATGAGCCCGAGGGTGTGAATAATTCAGATGGCCAGGACAGTCTCGGTTCTGAGAAAATGGACGTCGCTGTTTTTCCATCTCTCTTTCCTGAGATTTCTCTTCCCTGTGGTTATACTGTAAGGCCATCAGAAACACAGAGGTGTACTTCATTTCCATATGGCTTGAGTGATGAGATTTCATCTTCTGCACTTGACACAAAACAGATACTCATACTTCTAAAATGTTTGCACTAGTTATACTGAACTGAAACTAAATCTACATCTTGAAACTGAGTGAAGTTTATTTATAAACTAATTTCGAGAGGATCACGTGCTTATAATTGTTTACGGTTGGTTCCGCATCAGCTTACGATTGATTCACCAATCAGATGATTCTAAACTCACTATAAATAACCAGACTTTCCAATCTCAGTATCTTCATTTTGTAGAATCAACCCCCACCACACCCACACTCCCCCTCTTTTTAGATAGGCGACACGGCGGCCTGGTGAATAGAACTGTTGCCACACAGCAAGAATGTCCCTACCAAACCAGTTGGCATTTCTGTGCGAAGTTTGCTCATTCTCCTCGTGTGGGTTTTCCCCAGGTTCTCCGTTTTCCTCCCACAGTACAAAACACGCAACCTAAGTAAATTGAACATAGCAAACTGGCATCATAGTTAAACTTTTAGCAAGCTGCATATCTCTCCTTAGCCATCCCTATATCTGTCAATTAGTCAGAAATAAGTCGGAGGAGTTCATCGAGATCTACCTGAGCTCAAACTCCCCTCTCACCCTCCTAATGTGAGGGAGCCCAGATATTGAGGATCTTATAGGCTCAGGGTTCTCTCCCGGGACAGCAAGCCAAACAAGCTTTATCATCAATCATCAGCTAAGTGTGAACTCTTGAAATTCATGTTAGTTAGTAAATGTTAGTAAAACTATAGTTTAAAACTAATTTTGTTCTCTTTTGATAATTCTACTATATTTGAAATATAAATATAATCGACAATTGGTTATGATGTTTGGTAATTTTTTAATCATATGTTATTGCTTTATTGCAAAAAAAGCAATGAAATTAATATTAACTGAAAAATATTAAACATCTATGGGAAAAACATTAAGGCTTTCTTTTGCTTCCAGAAAATGAGTCAAAATAACATTTGATTGAAAATCCCCAAATATCATAACCAACTGTGAATAATATTGTTTTTTTATTATTGTCAAAATATCAGAACATAAAAATAGTTTTATTCAAACACATGACTATATAAACAGGGATGCTCAAACTTGGTCGTTGAAGGCCGATGTCTTGCAAACTTTAGCTCCTAAACACACATTCATTCATTCATTTTCTTATTAATCAGGGTTCTCCGCAGCAGAATGAACCACCAACTTATCCAGCACATGTTCCATGCAGTGGATTCCCTTCCAGCCACAACCAAACATTTGGAAACACTCTCCCATACACTCTTGCATTCAAACTCAAACACTTTGGCCAATTTAGCTTATTCAATTCACCTATAGCGCTTGTCTTTGGACTGTGCGGGAAACTGGAGCACCCGGAGGAAACCCACGCGAACACGGGAAGAATATGCAAACTCCACACAGAAATGCCAACTGACCCATCGGAGGCCTGAACCAGTGATTTTCTTGCTGTTATGCGATGGTGCTACCCACTGCGCCACTGTGACACCTTAAACACACATGCAGTGTCTAAAAATGCCCTCAAATCCTTAAACAGTGCACTGCTTGAGAGAGCAGCCATTTGTAGGGCTGACCCAAACCATAGAGGATGTTCTGAAGTGCGCTCTGTCAATTCTCAGATGCACTATAATAACAGCAAATGTACACTCAACAGCTAGAGAATACCATTAATGCGCTGTGAGAGTTTGCACACTGAATGAATTTTTGCTTCTGACTTTCTTTACTTGTGAAATGAACATGTGTATACATGGCAGATATCAAAACACTTTGTTTTCTTACTAATAGAGAACTTTGCAAAATTTTAAATAGCCATCAAAGGGTCTGACCCAAAAGTTGAAAATCTAATCAGAGGAATTTATCAACCACGGAACAAGCGGCATCCCTTCCAGTGCACTCAGTGCTCGAATTCACTCACTTGTTTTCATCCACTTTTATAAGTGGACTATATTAGTGGACTAATAGGAAATAGTGAATGATGGTACAGGGGATAATTTCAGATACAGTCTTAGTATCTTGTTTGGCTAGAAAGAGCTTGATTTTTCTAGTTCAGGTGTGTCTAATTGGCTTGGAGTTAACTTTGCAGGTCAGCAGCAGTCCAGGACTAACAGTGTGTTCCATTCAGAAGGGCTCATCCCTATGCCCTAATCTCTTCTAATTGTTTACACTCTGAAGTGACATCTTCAAAAGGTTTATGGCATAGGGATGAGCCCTTTCACACAGAACACACTGGTTTACACAAAAAAAACAACTTCTCTGTCAAAGAATCATGGGGCTTGACGTGTCCATTAGTTGTCCTCTTCGAAATCCTTCATTCCAAAGGGCGCTTCGAAGTGGCCATTTTTAAACATTTTGGTCTGATGCATATCATTGATTAGATTACACCAGTGTCCACTACTGCCAAAATGTCTGCATTGGTTAAATGGAATGCTCTAAACTCTTGAGCACTTTTGAACAACACTTTAGTGACATCACAATTCTGTTGAATTCTGGGACATACAGGTGCTGAAATGGACATATGAAGCCGACTCGCTCTTACAGTATGGTCAGATTAGAGAGATTGAGGGTATGTCCATGTAGCTTCCCTCATTCACTTGACAAAGTGAAACACACTTGAAAATGGCGTTGGGGATACCCATAGGGAAAAAGGGAAGAAAAGTTTGTGAGTGTGTGTAAAAGAACACAGCCTATATATTATTTGAAATGCACCGCAAGTTGAGGTATACTAGCTCTAATATACCAGGCCAATAGCTAGCGTGGTGAAAAGGGTGGTTCTTTTTTCTAAAAAAATGTACTTTTTGCAATTCTGCCTAATTTTCTATTCAATTATGAGGTTTAAATACTTCATTTAGTGACATTTTAAGCTCTATTTTAGCTGATTTAGCTTGTTGGATGATCATGATACTCGCACTTTTTGACGTACCAATAATATTTCCTTAAGATTTAGACTAAAGAAATATGAAAAAAGTAAAAAAAACAAAAACAAATTTATTACATCATAAAAACATTGTAGCCTAATGTCTTTTATTAGACAAATAACAAACTGGCCAGCACATTTAACTTTCCTCAGTCAGAATTTAGCCAATAATAAACAATTAAAACATAATAATAATAATAATAATAATAATAATAATAATAATAATAATAATAACAATAATAATAATAATAATAATAATAATAATATATAATTATTATAATAATAATAATAACAATAATAATAATAATAATAATAATAATAATAATAATAATAATTATTATTATTATTATTATTATTATTATTATTATTATTATTATGTCGAGCTTACTGATTTTTTTCCAGTATCTCTTCATTCATGGATAACCACAAGAATTGAATGTAATTAGTATTAAAATTAACTTTATCATAGGTTGCTTTAGGTGTTTCACACCTTGTAAATGGTCAATTTTTATTTTTATAATAAGGTCCAAGATTTAGAATAAAAGCTTCTTGTTTTCTGTTCAGGGGTGGGTCTTCTTGTTTTCAGTTCGGGGGTGGGTCCCCCGTGCCCCCCCCCCCCCCCCCCCCCCCCCCCCCCCCCCCCCCCCGCCTATGGGCCTGTATATAAAATTAATAAAATAAATTAATAAAATAAAGATTAAAAAGTAATTAAAAAGACAGAATCATTGTACTAAAATTGACATTAAAATAACAATATAAAAATTACAAAACTTTATACGTTTACTAATGTACAAAAAATGACCACAGTTCAAACAGATCCATGCAGGCTTAGTATCTTGGTTGTCATTGACTGTACTTGTGCATGCCTATAGGGTGAACACATATAAACTTTTGAAATTAATTGTTTTCAAAAGCGTTTTCAGACTTCAAAAAAGGTGTTGTTTTACCCTTTTGAACACACCAAAACATAAAAAGGTTTCCATTTAGGGTTTAAAGCACCAATACTCAAGATGTGTACATTTTGGGAATTTTGTTTGGAAAAAAATTCTGCCACGTCTTTGCTTGTGATTTCCCGTACAGCGAGACAAATAAAGGGCCATTCGTGATCCCTACATTATTGACAATCCTGCAGACCAAAGCAGGGACATCATGAAAAAATCAATTAACAAGGCTCAGAATGAGATTCATTTGTCTAAACTGCTTGGAGTGGCCAATAGTGAAACATTATCTTCTGTTTTAGTCTTCAATATGATCTTCAGCTCCACAAATATTGAACATTTGAGCCTCGTAGTCTTTGGATTTAAAGGGATAGTTCATTTTCAAAAATAAATTGTGGGATAATAAATATATTATCATAACTTTCTTCTGTGGAACACAAATGAAGATATATTTAAATGCTTTTTTTCCATATAGTTGAAAGCAAATGGTTTCCAAAACACACTGACATTCATCATAAAGACCTTTTTACTTTTATCTAATGTACTGTTGTGGAAGAAAAAAGAAAAAGTCATATGTGTTTGGAAAGATCAGCCAATGATGGCAGAATTTACATTTATAGGGGACACACTTTTCATTTTCTTCTATTTATTAATCTCTGTTTCTCATTGTCTTTGTCTCCTCGCTGATCAGGTGGCACAGCTCTCGCTCTGCAGTGACAGTACGATCATTCTTCTTCTCTCATGACCGCCTGCTTTATTGATTTATGTAAAGTACCCATTTTAATTCAAGCATTTGTTCAAGTGAATGTAGTCCAGTGGTTATTCGGTCTGAATATCTCATGATTAATGGCATAATAAACATGTTTCTTTTATCACAGGCCAAACACGAGTGGTTAGATGGATGTTTTTAGGCCTTACTTTTCTCAACTACAGTATGGTTTCTAAAGCTGTACTTTATATGAAGGCAGACATGTAAAACCCTAGTGTACATTAAGACGTTTTCATCATTTACTCAAGTGCTTTCAAATCTGCGTGTTCTTTTTGGGAACAATTACACAGTGAATACAGTGAAAGATTTTTTTAATTTATATATCTTTATTTTATTTTATATATTTTAATCCATGTTGCATTAGGGCCTGCTTTTTTGTTTATAATTATAATTATTATTTAAATCATACTTATATTTGTTTTAATAATTTAATTGTCCACCTGTCGGGTTTGGGAGACGTAAGCATCACTGAATGGGGCATACGAATAGGACGTTTGGATATAACTTAATTGTTTGACCACACTTAATTATTATTGTTAATTTATTCATTTTATGGAAATTAGAACTGAATTTAGAAATAGTTTTAAAACAAATCTTTATGCTTAACAAACTAAATTAAATGTGTAGGCTAATGGATGTCTTCAGCGGAGTGCATACAACACCGTTTCCCTATCCATGAAAGTAAAGGAGCAAAGTAAAGAGTAAAAGTAAAGTGAAGAGAAAGTAGAGGCTGAATGGAGAAGGCTTGTTCTTTATCCTCGCGCAGCAGATGGTCTGTTTTCTCCCTTGTGGAGCATTCATCTTTTCCACTTACATAGTTCGCCATGTAAATAGCAAATGCGCCATGGTGCAATGCAGCTGACTCTGATTCGTTTAATGCATGATAAGCTCAATACACACCCATAACTCATTTAGAAAATAAGCACAACCCTGTTAGACCATGCGCCAGAGAACAAACCATATTTTCTGTCCTTAAATAGCAAAAGTGAATTTGGACATGCCCTTAATGCTTTTGCGCCATGAGCTTTAGACTTTGCACCTAGATCTTTAAAATAGAGCACTGTATGTTTGAAATTTGAAAGAAATGTTGTCATAATGTTCCTTTAGAGAATAAAAATGAAAGTGGATAGGGCTAAAGAACATTTGTCAATATTTAGGAATTTTTGTTCAGTTATTGTAGTTTTTCATATGTAGTTTGCCATTATTTTTTACATTTAAATAGAAACCGACGTAAAATCATATAAAATCTTTTAACATTACTGACGCTCATAACTTATCTGTCTTTAAAGATTAAGCATTTTTGTTAAACTCTGTCACACTCTATTGACTAGATGAATGTACAAAAACAATGTTCCTAAAGCCCTGCATGGGCCTTAAATCTAAGTCTTAGCCCGGCCCTGGCCCGAGACGCACAGGCTGTAGCCCTGCCCTTGTCTAACAGTCTGACCCAAAGCCTGTCTTTTTTTCCGTCAAACAGCTTATACTGTTAAAAAGCCATTAAAACAGACCAGATTTGTATCTAATAGAAAGTTGATGTTTTTTTTTCGTTTCGTTATCAGAATAATTTAGAGAAATGTTTGGAGTTTTTTGTTTGTTTTTTAAATTGCAAGCGACATTGATATCAAAGCGGTATGTGGTCCACAGTGAGTTTAATCAATTTACAAGTTGTGCATTGTGCATGACCAATTGGCTGATCATTTATAGTTGTCTTTATTTGAAACAACGATCAGAAGTTTGCTGTTCCTCTAGCGTTTTTCATAGTTTTAAGTTCGCCATTGCAAATTTTTCTCTTTATGTTTTCCACTGTACATCTCATTAACCTTTTTAAAAATTCTTTTTCTAACACAGGCCGGAAGCCTAATATGCGTGCTACTGTAGCTATGATGTGAAAATTGTCCTGAAGCCCGGCCCAAGGGGCATAAAAAGGTCGGGCTCAAATGCAGGGCTCTAAATGTTCCATTGAAGAAAAAAGTCTTTGTTTTGGTTTTGGTATGACATGAAGGTGAGTAAATGGCAACAGTGTTCCTTATTTGTGTACACCTTCCCTTTAACTGTGGATAAGCTAATAAGCTTCATAACCATCACTAAGTGGCCTGTTTATTAGCAACCATTGTATAATTCACTACAATTAAATTCTACCCAAGACTTTCGGCTTCTTTTTCGCGAAACAGGGCCTGCCCTTCCTCCTTCACATGCTTGATTTCCCCCCTTCTTTTTTCCTGCGATCCCACAGCTCAAGGGGATCTGTTAGTAAAGCCCCAAACCCACAAAGCTATGTAGAGCTGGAGGGTGTGCACCAAATAAAGAGGACAGAAAGTGCCTATAGAGCAGATTTCATACAGACGCGTCTTAAATAAAGACCCACAGTTCCTACAATACTGAGTCATCTAAGAGGCATCAAGCGGCTTCTCATAAACATGATGTAAGATGTGCAGAATTATTCGATCTGTTTTGACTGCTGTTACCTCGATGATGCATTCTTAAGGAGAATAGTAAGTTTGTTAAAGTTTAAAACGCCTTGCTCAGCGTTTATTAGGAGCTTAATGTGGCCATTGGTATCGATCCTCAGTTATGTTCCTGGCAGGAAGTGTAACCTGAACACATTTACTGAAACACTGGCTTTTTTGCATTAGAGACCAGAAGAGCTACAATTAGTTGAGCAGGCGTTTTTGTTAGCCAGGGCTATGAAAAGAGTTGGAGAAAGCTGATACTCTGTTGAGTATGTTTCTGTCTCTTTGCTTGACCTCATGTTTCCCTTCAGGATAGTCTGTTGTAGTGATGTGCGTTTCAATGCTCTGACAATTCCTACAATGGAGTTTAGCTCATTTGGATCATTTGTTTCTAAACATAGCATGTTTTTTTTCTCATTTTAAGGATATATGAAAATAGCAGTCATACTCCACACAATCGGATTGATATGCACCAAAACAATCAGTCTCAGACTACTTAAAACAAACCCTGGACTGGTTTGTTTGTGGTGAGAAAGCAATTCAACTTATCAGACCAACGAAGCAGAATTTAGCACAATCCATGAGCAACTATTACATACACTGCATGAAAAGCACCAGTGTTTGTTTTGATAATGCCTTTAAAATAAATTATGGTTTAACCTGAAGCAAACACAACATAAAATGAGTGAGACAAACATATTTCAGACAACTTTCTAATACATAAAAACAGAAAAATCTTTGATTATTGCTTAAAATGATGGAGTAATATAAAGACAACTACAAAGAAAGTAATGGCTGATATAAACAGAAAAGTCCACTTTGACCAATGACAAACTTACAATTAGTGTAAATTAACAAATTTTTATTCATTCAGAAATGTTGCCAGAAAAGTTTAATTGAAATTAATCTTGAGAAAATTGCCCCATCTTTATTACTGGTTTCAAAACAAAGAAATCAATCTATGTTTGAATTTGCACCCAAGACTGCATTTAGACTACAGAACAATGTGGCACAAATTAGACTTAACTCTAACCTCATCATAAATCTGCACTGACAGGAGTCATTCAAATGATTTTACATACTTGTAGTTCTTTGGCCAATCTTGTAGGTGTGGAGTTAGTCAGTGGAGGAACAGTGAGGTGTTGAACTTTTAAGTATAAGAGGGACAGCTCTATACAGTACATTCTACACTCACAGTACAGCACTGAGAAGTGCTGTTCTGTAAATGCTCTCTTTACCCTCATCTTTCAAATAGCCTACACACAAATTAAATGCATTCTGTGGTACATCACCTTAACAATGTGTAAATACTGCCTTCTGTGTACTCTCTTTACAAGAGGTACACATTTCATTATCTTAGAAATATAAGTTTTTTTCTGACATTTTTGTCAAAATTGATTAAGGTTCTTTCTGTGAAAATCAGAGTTCACCAAATAATGCCGCACCACACAAAGTTAAGAAGAAACCTGAAAGTGAAAAGATGTGTGTAAATGTGATGATTTAGAAGCATTTATTGACATTGAGATAAATGTTACATTTTACATTGTTGAAAAAGAAACATATATTCTATATTAAATGTGAAATATTTTTATTTGTGTATATATATTCAGTGAAACCTTTTTCAGAGTTTATTAAACTCATTTGCTCATTCTCTGTTTTCTTTGAAAGTATTTAAATAGAACATTAAGCCCTGAAGGACAAATAATTAATAATGGGACATATAATAAAGTTCAATAGTTCATATAAAGCATATAAATCAATAAATTTGACCATATTAATTACATAAAATTAACATATGCACTGGAAAATATATTTAGCACAGCCTTGTATGCTGAATCTTCTGTGATCTTCTGCGGCTGAACTGCTATCAGTTCCAAATTTTAGGATGAAGTCATTTGGTGACAGGGCTTTTAGCTGCATAGCACCACAGTTATGGAATTCCCTGCCGTTAGATATTCGTTAGATGGACTCTATCTCAAATTTTAAATCCTAGGATAAAAAAAAATTCTGTTCAGGATTGCTATTAATGACTTTCTGGATTAATATTATGTTTATTACTTTTCTGTCTTGTTTTTATAATGTGCCTGTGACATATTGTAAGGTGTCCTTGAGTGCTCTGAAATGCGCCTATAAATAAAATGTATTATTATTATTATTATTATTATTATTATTATTATTATTATTATTATTATTAATTTAAACAAGAAAAACTATTTATCCTAAAACATTAAACAAAATGCTGTAGAAAGCAAAACATTTCTTTCTCATGCATCAACATATTGTTACAACACCAATTTTTTTTTGTGATTGTATTTCTTTATAAGTAAAGCTTCAATTAATGATCTGCCAGATAGACTCTTATAATCCCAACAGAAAATGACTTTTAGAATCAGAAGGTTCTATCTGCATTTGCCCTGTTATTTTTAAATTGTAATATTTACTTTTTAAAATGGATCTGCCTCAGTGACTGGTTTTGTACCTTTATTTCTAAGAGTGTGGCCTCAGTATTTATTTCCATGATAGTGTTCCTTTAATTGCCATTAGGGTTTTATATGGCATTGTGTATAATCATATTTGGTGACCTGCAACAAGTTTCTAAACAAAGTCTCAAGTTTATCAAAGACAGTTAAAAAACTGACCGCCAACTCTCATTAGAATCCAACGATTTGAACACTTTATAGAGCACTCATTAAATACTCACTGGAAAAGCCCTGGAGTGTTACTGCGGAGTTATTACAAGAATCTTTTAATGATAATATAATGTATATTTAGTAATCAGTGTCAATGAAGTTACCATGCAGAGTTCTCGGCTCCATAAAAGGTAAAAAACTTGAACATTTAAAACAGCAGGTGACAAAATGTCAGTGAATGTTTATTATAAATAGACCATTATCATGCACTGTTGTGGATTCTAGTAAATCTAGTAAAAGTTATCTTTATCAAGACAGTAACATTTATTACGAAAGACCCAATAATAATTAATTCCCAAATAAACACTAACATTTCAAACATTCTGAAGTTGACTGATGCATTTATATTATGCAGACAAATCTGTCATTCTCACACTACCCAATAACTACCAACAGGGTTAACTCAGAGATCCAACAAATCCAAACAACCACTGAAATATAATGCCTGTCGGAGAACAAGCCTCGGACTAGAGTATCCATTTCTCCTGTAAAAAGCCTGAAAACACCCACACAAGGTGTTGTATAGAGATGTCCCACTGAGAGAAAGAGATAAGGGTCAGTTATTATTGGGGTCCTGTGTGTGGGTTGATTCACTGGTTCATGACAGGAAACATAAAATGCTTTATTGAGAGGACAAAGGTTTTCTGGCAAATTAGGCACTGCTCAAGTTTCTTCCTATCACTCTCCCTACGCTATTTTGGTATGCAATGGGTTTGGTACTAGTGTAGGTTTATATACAGTGGAGATCAAAATTACAGAGCAAACTACATTTTCCTACAGAGTTTTATTTGAAGGAGCAAAAGAGTAGTATTTTAAGCATGGCTCATGAGCACATTTCATACAGCTTATCTAAAGATTTACATTAGATATTTAAACGCTGATCAAAACTACAGAACACGTTCCAGTTCCTCACAGTTATTGGTGTTCATCTGGAACCTGATTTAGAGAATTTGGAGTGTGGTGACCAATCCTCTCAAAGTGATCTAACCTGCTGTTGTGAGGTCAAAGAACTGCAAAATTTCATGAAATGGATAAAACAGTTTGAAACTTAAAAATTTGAACTATTGAAATGGCAGCCCAAAGTCCTGACCTAAACCTGACTGAAAATCTCATGAAAATTGTGGCTATTCAGATGTCAAATGTACTAGTGCAAATGTCATTCAAGGGTGCCATCGTTAGCCAACTAAGGTCGCAAGTTCGGTCGTTACAAACATAGTTCATTGATTTGCCATTTCCTAAATCCATCGTTCCATTGAACATTCGCAAACTGCGTTGGAAACTTGTGCACTTGCAACTACACCTCTGGAGCTGTAGTTAGAAACATAGTTCCTGGCTGTGTTCTATTCCTACTTATCCCCCCTATGCCCTATTCATTTAGAACATTCTAACTTGGAATGATTAAAAACAAAAAAGCATTAAAGTCATCAGTCTTAGGTGTAATTTGCTTTCAAAGTATTTTTACAGTTCAGTTTTAGTGATCTTCATGTTTACATTTGTACTCCCTTCGCAGTGCACTTTGAAAACATTGATGTCATTTTGAACACAGCCATGGCTCATGACGAAAGCTATAGGTGACCTATTATTTAAAAGCGGAATTTATGTTACGTCTCCAAAGCTTGTGAAAACAAAAAACACAGCATATGTTAATGCTTTTAATTTACAGTAGGTTATTTATTAAGGTTCTGTACTGTATATGACATGAGCCTGTTGGTTAGATTTCTGCAGTGGTTTGCATGTGTCAAATTGTAAAAGTAGACTTAAAGTTAGACAAAAAATTTAAAATAAATAAACAATATCCTACTTTATAATATTAATAATCATCATCATCATTAATATTATTATGAAAGTAGGATGTTTTTCATTTCCTAATAAATAATAAATATTAAATTTCATTTCTTAATAATAGCCTCATTATTTATTTATTTATATGATTTATATATGCGATTACAATACGTGTTAGCTAAGTATTTTTGTTTGTTTTAGAATAGAATATGTAATGTTCTCAATAATACTTGTTAAGGAAACATAGGCCCTATATGTGCCATTTACATATATTTTAATTAATATGGAAAACGAGTGCATGTTTTTAGCAAAACTGGATTTTTTTTTTAAATGCATGTTTGTGTAAAACAATATAATTTGCATAAAGAAATTATGGGGTTCCTCTCTAAAGAAGTTGTTACTCCACCCTGTTTAGAGCATCATTATGGGCGTTTCACATTATAATTAACGTGGTTCAAACGATAGATCTGCGAAAGAGGTTTTGGGAAACACTCGTCACTATATCGTTCTTTTGCCAACTGATGCATCGTACTATGATAGTTCAGCCGTGAGTTACGTCGTTGTTTGGGCAACGCACTCCAGAGCAAGAGCCTGGACACTTCCTACACATTTCTGACTTCTGTAATCTTCAGAAATTTTAGTTGTAATATTTCCTTGTGCAACAATCATAGCTGCTATCTAAAACACTGTTCTATTAGCAATTAAATACTCTTATATGAATGTGGAAGATTTTTCTTCTTAAAAACTAAGTGTTTATAAATTGTTTCCTAGTTTTGATCTCCATTGTATTTGATACAGAGCATTTTGTACAGATTCTGTATAACCCTGATACTGTACCACCTTAAGATTGTAGATGTTTCTCCATCTGAGCAATGTAAAGATCTGGCACAGCACAGCTGAGTCTCTCAACCAAATCAGTTTTTATTGGAGCTGCACTGGCAGCGGCCATAAACATCCTGCTCACTCCTGTACGGCCCAGCTGTGAGTTATTACTCAGGGTTGCGGGGACATGCCAGAACTGGTGCACCTTTTCCAATATTTTTTCCCCATGGAATTACTCTAGACATAAATGGAATAAGCAAAGAAGCTTATTGTGATATTAAAATTAATTTGCGTTCGGTATCCAAATATGATAATAATTTGAATATACAACACCTGTAGTCTGCTGTTACACATACGCATCATCACACATGGAGATACACAGTAAAACAAAGACAAGCCTGTGATGTTCATTCATAATAATTCTCTAATTGTACCAGACTGAGGATTAAAGAACTGACAGCTGATTAAAGAGGTATACTGAAGCTTTTTAAAATATATTCTCTTTAACTGTATTGAATGATGTTTAAGGAAAGAACAAAGCTGCAATCTCTAAAGCTGTGTGTTTCCTTTTTAATTATTTAAATAGAAATGAGAAAGAATGTGGAGGGCTTCTTTACATCCCATGTCTTTATGAACCTGCATTTTATTAATATTTAATCCAAGCGTAATGAAAACAAAAACCACAGACACATTTTGCTAATGAATCTTAGTGGGCTGCATTGATAACACTTTACAATGAGGACTATTAGTTAATGCATTAACTAAACATTTTTAAATAGTTTGTTACAGCATTTATTAATTTTATGTTAGTTAATAAAAATTTTGATTATTGGTTCATGTTAGCACTGTTCCATCAAATAATTTTTACAAATACATTATTTTAAAAAAGACATTTATTAATGTTCATGTTGAGGTTAAGGCAAATCAAATTGGGAAGAAATTATTTTTTTTTTTTTGTAAATGAAACAATTACTAAAAATACTTATTGAGTCTTTCCATTTTAAAAATTTGAATTGGCGCTTCTATTTTTATTTATCTGCGAAATTGGCAAGCATTTAATTAATGAAGATTGCTTTTAAACCAGTTATTTCAGGTATTTAAGTATGCTTTACAAGAAAATTCAATTTTAGTCT